>NC_090450.1:10176548-10501548 GCF_031143425.1 Pleurodeles waltl
ACGGTCATTCATTACCATCCTCTCACCAAATCACCAACACCGTAGAGGGCAAGAGGACGCCCTCCACCCTAGTAAAATTCATCCAAAGTGTCAAACTTCCCCCAAAAAACGTGAGAATCGAACTTACACCACACCACACAGAATGTGAAAAGGTGTATACGAAAAATCACCTAAAACTGTACAAGATGCCCTTCACCCCAATTGAATTCACACAGACAGTGGAACACTCCCAAAAACCATGAGCAGAACCTACCCAATACCACCCTACAATGTAAAAAAAAATCTACCCCAAATCATCCCAGTCTGTAGGGCGCTCTCTACTTCTCCAACCGAACAAGGTTCATCCAGTCTGTAGAAGTTTCCTAAAATATCACGTGTAGAATTTACCCAATACCACCCAGAATACGAAAAAGTCAACAACTGGCCCATACTGTGGGAGTTTAGAAGGTGGCCTCCACCTCTCAACCTAATAAAATTGACCCAGATGGTAAAACTCTCCCAACAAAACATATGTAAAACATACGCAATACCACCCAGGATGTGAAAAGGTCTACCCCAAATCGCCCAGATCGTAGGACTACTACAAAGAAGAGTAGAGAATTATCTAGACTGTGCAACTCTTCATGCCTTCAAAATCATCCATGACATAAAACTTACCCTCCAAATCATCCAGACTGTGGAGGTTGCCCCACCACCTAGGTCACGTGGAAGATATTTCAAATGCGCCTACCACACAGTACTTCCATTATGTAAATGAGGCTCCCCTTGAAGCCATGTAAACCCTTCTCCATTTATCCTATGGCACCCATCACTCAAAAACACAAACCCTTGTTGGCCCTGAAGATGTGCAAAAGATGCAATCTTAGGCCACAACATCAAAGTCTCAATTTGGACATGCAACTCCAACAAAGCCCACAGCACCCAGCACCCAGTGGTGAGTGCCTCTGAGACCTCAACGTCGCGCAATCCCGACTCCAGCCTAGGCTTGCTCGTCATGTGCTGGGTGGGCCACCATCACACTTAGTCTTTAGAGGACACGCAGATTCATATGCAGCTATGTATAGTACATGGAGACTCATGCTTTAAAGCCTAGTGGCACCAACACCTAACACTTACACATACAAATAGACGTGTGTGACTTCGGGTGGCAACCACGTCGGTTGCAACTGAAGAATATTTTGCAAAGAACATGCAGACCTAGCTTCCCCCTGACCTTCTGAAGTCCTTCTCCAGAGACTTCTCCCTTTCCCTCTCTTTGGCTTCTCCCTTTAGGGAACGCCTCTGGCAGAGACTTCTAAAGATCAGGTACAAGTAACCGAAGAAACACAAACACCCAGGCCCTAAACAAACGCCCACGCCCTGTACATTATGAGCTTTTTCCATACTGTGGTCTTGCTGTATAGAATGGGTGTTTAATTCGTAAATAGAACCCATTTTGCTCAATCAAAATAAAAAGTAAAGTCAGATAGAAAAATCTAACCCACTCGTAGGCCAGCGGGGCTTTGTCTGGCGATAAGTGTGTGGCAGGAGTGCAGCTATGTTAGGAAAAAAAACTAGTTTTGCTTACAATACACACAGAGTGGACTTTGGGTCTGCCCCTTTCACTGCTTATTTATGAGACATGTAGGTACTCTCCAAATAAAAGTATTACACCTCTCTTGAGAAGTGCAGGAACTCTTCCTCTCAAAACAGAGTGCCGCTACTCAGTACCTGCCAATACCGGCTGATTTAAAGCGATGTCCTCGGACAGATACAGAGAGCAAGAGAGGGAAAAACTCACAAAGGGGAAAGAAGGATGAAGAGAAAGACAAAACACTGTCACAAAGGAAGAAAGGAGGAACCTGCAAGAGGGAGATGGAGGAACAGGGAGTGTCTCGTAGTGGATTAAAAAGGTGCTGAATAAGCAGCTTTTGTATTCTGAGCACGGACACTTAATACCACTGACTGCTGATTCCGGGCAGAGCTTCGGGCACTGACACCGACTGATTTACAAATCAAGCACTGCCCTGCCCCCCTAAAAAAAGGATAATGCCTGACTATTAAACAAAAAAAAAAAAAACAGAAGTATTACAATGCTTAAGAGAGAAGCAGTTTTACAAACCAACGAGAATTGATTTGTTTGAGAGTTTTGGCTATGTTCTCGAATAGACTAATGTCCAGAATCTCCACAGAAACAGGATCAGACCTGACAAGTTTGTAATAAGAATTATTGGACAGGACGTGGTTGGAATGACTGCCACTGGCAGCTGCACGCGATCATAGCTTCCCCTGGACACCGGAGCTGGGACCATGGGAACAATCTTTCGAAAGGTGCATTCTGAGTGGCCAACACTGTATCAATTTCAATCCCACTGCTTCCATTTTAGCCAATCATCTTGAGGGAGCGGTAACACATCTCATAAGCACCTTGTGTTTTGGTCTCCGAACAGTCTTGTAAAATCTTGTATACTGCCAATTATATACTACACGATCATGTACAATTTTCAAAACTATCAAGTAACAAGGACATCAAGGAAAGAAGAATGCATACAAGACGACACAATACAAATAAAAACATTTATTGGCAATTAACAACACACATCCATGTAGGAAAGGAATAATTAAATTATTGTCAATTTCTGCAGAGTATAGCACACAAGTGACAGTTTATATTATTTTAATCATGATTTTTACATCATACAAATGATCTGTTTAGCAAGGAAGCAGAAGAAAATAAGGAAAGGGCCAAAAAAGGGTTTCTCAAAGCAATGTTTGTAAGTGTAAATAAAATGCCAAATATACACTAACTACACTATCTTAGAACAAATGTTTTTGTTAATATCAAACAACTACAATTTAAGGAGCCAAGTATGGAAAAAAAAATCTGTTATGTTTCGTTCTAACTGCTATCTAAGGAGCAAAACTCAATTCCTGGAAGGTCAAAATGATGTAAAAAAAAATTATTAATACATGTTCACCCAAGTGCTTATAGAAATCTGTCCAGCAGGATCCTAGCTTTAAGCCAGCTACATTTGTTCTACTTAAATAGATAGAATGTATTTAAAAGGCCCGAGTGAACCAACTGTAGAAAAATAAGAAATCAGTAACAGGCAATGGCTTTCTTTAAAGCAGAACAATTAAAACATTTCACAAAAAAACAAAGACTGAGACCTGCTCAAGTGTTCCAACACAAGGTTCCTCGGCCAGCAGGATGACAGAAAGGGACATACAGACAATGCCAAAAAAGCTTCTTCTGAACGCCTTTATGGTTGTTGTGAGAGTTCACAAAGCTATGCTACATCGAAATGTCCACACAATGTACTCTCTCAATCATTGAGTCCCTTCAGAACGATTTCTTTAGCTACTGGGCATTCTCTAAGCATGTTGCTGCTGTGCGAGTCCCTCGGAGAGCTGGCGAGGAAGGACGTCATTAGTCCGTGAACCAGCGGCGCAAGTGACGTGGGTGCCAAGAATCAACGCAGGGACCTATTGATCCGACCAACTACTGCACAGTGTCCATCGTCTGACAAAGAGTCAAAAAGTCCTGTGGGTGGATAGGACCTGACAATCCCTCGCTTACAAGAGAAGACTTGCTTATGGGCAGGCTGAGCGGTTTTAGGTATGAGGAATGTTTTAAAAAGGCATCGTTCTGCCTCAGAAGGTCTCTCCTTGGGTCCGTGAGTTCATTCCTGAAGCAGGATGTAAGGAGACTGCAGAGAGGAACCAAAGAGAGAGAAGAGCAGTTGAAGGCATGGGGTATCGAACCACACGGACACTCATGATCACAGCATGTGCTAGAATGAGCACAAGAGGTTAGCATGGCCAAAGAAGGCTAAGCATGAAGCACAACATGCTAGGGAACCTGCTAATCCCCAATGTCCTGAGAGGACAGCGGGGTCAACAAAAGCGGTCTGTAGCATTAGCAAGGAGACGTGCAGTGTTTCTATATTGGCAATAATATATACATTCAACAAGCCCCATACTTTTAGGACTATTAGTCATTAGCAGGAAATACCTGCTTGCTGGTGCAACTAGTAAATAATATGTATCTTTTCAATGCTACACATGCCTTTAATTCCATGGTAACAGGCACCGTTCAAAACACGTGCAGGCACCTCGAAGCACAGGCAGTATGCTGGGTGAGGGGAACAGAGAACGCTCTGGAGTTATCAAACGTGGTACGGCGAAGCATTCATAGGGTGACTCTGATATTAACAAGAACCAAACTAGGATTACATTAAATCAAAAAATTAAAAGGCATCCCTGCGGCCATCTTGTACCCTAGTAGGAAGGTTTCTAAGCTGAACAGAAGCTTAGCGACAGTGAAAGGTGGAGGTATAGCTGCTTTAATGCCAGGTGAAATGCGAACTGCTAAAGCTGTGATCATGAAAATGTCTGCAAAAGTACAGAAAAGCAGGCATGCATATCAGCAGACAGTAAACAGAGGAACAGAGAAGCGAAGAACACTTGTACTAAAAACTACTGCTGTAGAATAACAACTCTATCCCCTTTTCAGCAGCTCAATCCCTCTATCAACAGCATAAGATGAATCACATTCTGGTTTGGCTGGGTGGAGGGGGTATCTTCTCAAAAGGTGGCAGGATAAGAAGAAGGAATTTGCAACGTTTAACACTATGTACTTTCTGGATATTTTTTCAAATAAAAAAGGGTACAATGTCTCCGCTATCTGGAAAGCTCTGCATTAGCTCTCTTGATGAAGCACGATTGGTCTACTGTCGATAGCAGTCTGACTTTCATACAAAATGAATTTAACAAACTTTCGTAGTGCCCTCTGTGCTCTGCCAACACCAATTTATGTTTGCCAAGGAGCAGTATATTTCTTGAATAAGAATAGACTTCCCAATACTTAAAGCTGAACACTAAAAGTTCACCGCTCTCCGGACTCTTGTATGTACACCCAACTGTCTAAAGCACTTGTCAATATTAAATCTCACACCTGTCTGCAAGCCCTAGAAGTGTCAGCATCCACTAAGCACTGCACAAGTTAACCAAGAAGAGAAAAGGACCTTAAAGGCCTTACTCAAAATGTATATAATACTACCACAAAGCCAAAGCAGTTGGACACAGTAAGTATGTTAGAAGGAAGCTTGTACACTGGCTAAAGTAAACAGGACTGGACAGTCAGGGTGTTGGCTGCGGCTCAGTCAGTCTCCTCTCTTTAGCACTGAGGGGCAGATTCTGCTTTTTTGGTGAAAAGTAGCTTCAACATTGGATCCAGTTAGAGAGCTGCTTATAGTGTGCAAAGTAGTGTTCCACCCATCACAAACTCACACATACTCATGTAGGGCCAAGGGCTGCAGTTTCAGAGAGCAATGCGCCTCCATTGCTGAGCAGAACCTCCTCACCGCATACAAGCGCTGGGACAAACCTGAGGGAAATCATTTTATTACAACTGCCCTTTTCACCTCCCACCTTCTGGGAACAGAACAACCTGGTTAACATAATGTCAAACATAAGTGTGTGAATGCACATGTGCTGTGCCAAGAGGTGGGAGTCTCCACTCCAGAAGGCATGATCGTCAGTGAGGACACCTTGTCAAGGACACCCCCTCTACCTTGTTAGCCGAGGGAAGTTTCGTATAAAGCAACAAGCCATGGTTGCTGCATTTTAGGGGACCACCCAAAGACAACACCTAAGTATGGATTCCAACCAACCCCTTGCCTGGCCAGCTGTCGTCTGTGACAGCCAAATTAACAAAAAGCCCTAGTCTCAACTGCCTGTGCTAAGACATTCAGAAACAAAGTTACATGTTTAACCCACACTTCTCTACCCTAGTGACATTAACAAACCAATCTTCAACATACAGGGAAAGAAACATTAAACTACCCGATGAAAAATGCACTGTAACTCGCGCTCACCAGCAAGGACGTGAATATGCACAGGAGTAAGAGTCAGGATGCACTATAAACCAACACATGCACCAAGGGGGTCTGGCTCACAAGAAAGAGGCCATGGTGCGACTGACAACTCGTGTGTAAGGGACAACTTCCTGGCATTTAACAGCCTCTAACCCAAGCCCAACAGTAAATCAAATGCTTCTGCTTGCAGGGCGATTTCCAGACTCATCAATATTGTCGGGTAGTGTGTCTCCTTGCTAACACACATTTAATGTTTAATGGCAAGTAAATTGTGATATGTGGATGAGTGAATCAAACAAACAAGTAACATGGGCAGCCAATGTGGAATCCTACTGTGAATGCAGAACAATCTATTAATTCAAATAAAGACAGCAACAAATATCAAAACAGAGTTACTGTGTCCTAAGCAACTTTATAGCAGCACTTCTACTTAAAGGTGCTATCAATAACTGTTTGAATACCTGAAAGTATCTAAAAGGACTGCCTTCTCAGAGACAAATGTGAATATTGGATTTTTTCCTCAAACTGCTCCAACCGAGCCAGGAACGCATACTGATCCACTAAGAATTAGGGCCCATCCTTGCCGCCATGTCAGGCGGTGGAAGAGCAGAGGTTGTCCAAAAAAACAGAACAAGACCCTGATTTTAAAAAAAAATGTAATCCTTGGACTCCAATAAACACCCTCCTAAGGAACTGGATATAGACTGCAAAACCTCAGCAAGGGTGCCCTTTGCAACGAAACTAGGCTGAGGGGACCTTGGCAAGCTATGAGTGTGATTTTCATTAGTTGTCGAGTGTGGATGAGTAAGGAACTGAATTCATCTTTACAAAGCCACTCGAGGCCACCGTTTGTTCCTGTTGCCCCCTGTTGCAGTAGCATGTTTCACACCCACCAGTACACATGACCTACCGCTCATTAAGGTAGTTTTCTGCTCGCACGTCCTGCTCGATGGGCGACTGCTTGAGTGTGTGCTCCATGTAGGAGTTGTTGCTCTGCGCTCTCTTCTGCCACTGCTGGATGGAGAAGGTGTCGCTGCGGCCTGTGTTCCGGGGCCCAGCCAGGGCACTCTGGAGACTTCTGTCTCTGCCAAGTCAAGGAGAGCTCTTAAGATTTTGGACACATGCATCAGCACAACGGCTGCCCCCCTTTCACTGGCATACTCCAAACAAGAGACGATCACAGAACACAAACTTGTATTTGTGGTGCAGGCATAGGCCTAACCCAGGCGGTGATGATTCGGCGACCACTCCTAGGCTAGGATTCTCTGTGGAGATCCTGATCAGCCTGAGGTTCATTACAGAGCTCTCAAGAGTTGAACTGAGCTCCCATTACCAACCTTGATGAACAGCTCACGTTGACCGAAAGGTTTTTCCCTCGAGGACCTCAAGCTAACTATTCTTCAAGAGGATGCCATTTACACTCCTTATTAATAAGTCAATTTTTCGTTAGGTCAATACTTAAGTAATGGCACCATGCAGATTATAGAACAGTGGGCTTCTATGATCAAGTCTCCTCCTAAATTTGAACTTGTCTGGAAACAATATGCAACCTTCTCTGAACTTCTGCTGATGGTTTAATGCAGGGAATGAAATTCCACTACATGTAGCGCACCATCTGGGCCCATCACAGTGGTAAACCTTCTTCACTTTAAAACCCAGTCAATTTGCAGACCTCTAAGTGGGGGCAACCTATTCTGTCTAAATTTGTCCAAGGGGGAGCCCACCAGAGTAGGGAGCAGTAGAAACAGCTGGCCTCTATCTGTGACTCTTGCCCAAACGCTCTCACGAAGTTTGAGAAGTACGCTTACTGCTTCTGAAGTAAGTGCTGCTGCTGTTGTCGGTACGTGTCGATCGTATGTTGCGGGAGGTACTGCATCAGCTCCAAGGACTCCTTGATCTTCAACAGTACTTCATAGATCTCGCGGCTCTTGACCTGCACAATCAAGACAAAAGGATTTCGCTCATGCACCAATAATTCCAAGAATCAAATGCAGAATTTTAGGGTTAGAGCCAAAGTTGCCATAAAATAGACACTGCACTAAAGATGTACAGCGTACGTCCCCTGCTGCGCACGATGACAGTCTTGACGTAGACTTTGCCATCAACTGTCTTAAAACACAAAAACAGGTGGGCTTCCAACAGACCCCCAAGACTGTGTCCATGAGGCTGTTGACTTTGAATCAAGTAGATAAGATGCCTTTAAGATGTTTTTACGCACTTTGCCACCCTCTGCCCTGCTCACAAACACACTCGCCCATAAGTATCAGTCACAGTTTCCAATGGGCTCCATCGCACCACGTCTCAGAAGCCAAGGCGTTAAAGGACGTTCACGTGTTTTCTTGGCCCGTTTCAGTATAGAGCTAGAACACCAGTGTCAATCCCTGGAACCATGACCAGTGATGTCTCAGGTGTGGCACATGTGGGTGGGATCTACCACACGCCATGGTTCATGTTCCTCATATAACCTGTATTTTTTCTGTCTAGAACTGGCTGAATTACAGCTGAACCCGCCCAGAGCTAAATGGTGTATGCTGGAGAGATGGATCCTTGGACTGGAGCTGCTGCAGGGACCAGACCATTACACTCCACTACCTTCCTCGGTCAGCAGGGGCATGAGAGGGGGGGGGGGGGGGGGGGGAGGGACAATCTGTGGGGAACAAAAGCTTAATCATGGTTAAAAACACAAAACTAAGTTTGGGGCAGTTCTTGCTTCGCGTCAGCTCTTGCTTTGGGTCTACTGCCCGTTTTTTGCCTTCCATCTGAGCCAGTGACAGTATTCTGGGTTCCCAAAGGGCCTGCTTAGTGTCAGATCCTACTTCAGGCGTACTACCCTTTGTCCTAGGCCTGTTATGGTACTCTCGACTGCTTGAGATGAGCATCAGCTGTTACTTCAGGATTACTGCCGACTGTCCAACCACAGGCCTCCCATATGAAAGAGTCTTGACGCTGGATCGGAATCCCACACATCCTGCTTGGGGTCAACACTTACTATAGATCTACCGGCTCTAGCCTCTCCTAGGCCCTCATGGTACTGTCGACCCAGTAGAGCACCAACAAGGCAGCGAGAAGGGACTACTCACCGGTAAGTACAAGACCTCATCATCCGGCGTCCGCCGCTTTTTGATCGACGTCATCTGTACGCCGTGCGTGCTCTGTCGAAAGCCACCTGGAACAGAAAGAACTTCCATCATCAACAACCGTCCTAAACGCTTTGCTTTTATCGTAAATTGTTTTAACTGTTCTAGTTTCCTAAATAACTTAACCTTCATGTTGTGTTACCACCTTTTTTAAATCCAATGTGGACAGGTGCAGTTAAAACTCACCATGAAATACTCAGTAGGAACAACACGTTACAAGCTGGTCCTGAAAAGTAGCACATGCCCACTGGAACCTACTATACTGAAGCCTTCACAGACTCTCATGGGTCAACTGGTACACAACCTCACAGAGACTAGGCACCGTGTGCAACTGAAGGTCTACACACCAAAGGTAACCACCTCCTAATCCCAACACGCATGTGCAGACCTGAAGCAAGCACAGTCCGTAACTCGAGGCCAGTGGTTCCCAACCGTTTGACTTCTGTTGACCACCACACTATAATTACTGGAGCCCCCCCCACAGGTTGGGAACCACTGCTATGGACTATCGGAGCTCACAAGAATAGCTTTGTGAGTTCTGCTCAGTTCTGCTCAGCACAACCCTGTGTGGCATCCTTGGAGTAGGGGATGGAATATCTGGGGTAGCAGAGCCTGGCATGCAGAGAGAGGACGTGGGACCTGTATTGTGAGAGGATGCAGTAGGTGCGCCCAGCATGCCAATAGAGGACGTGGGACCAGTATCTTGCATGCTGTGAGAGGATGAGGTAGGTGCGCCCAGCATGCCAATAGAGGACGTGGGACCAGTATCTTGCATGCTGTGAGAGGATGAGGTAGGTGCGCCTACCATGCCGAGAGAGGACGTGGGACCTGTATCTTGCATGCTGTGAGAGAACATGGTAGCTGCGCCTGGCACGCCGAGAGGCGACGGGGTAGCTGCATCTGGCACACCAAGAGAGGACATGGGTGCTGCATCTGGCACGCCGAGAGAGGACATGGTAGCTGCGCCTGGCACGCCGAGAGAGGACATGGTAGCTGCGCCTGGCACGCCGAGAGAGGAGATGGTAGCTGCGCCTGGCACGCCGAGAGAGGACATGGTAGCGATGCCTGGCACGCTTATAGAGGACATGGTAGCTGCGTCTGGCACGCCGAGAGAGGACATGGTAGCTGCGCCTGGCACGCCGAGAGAGGACATGGTAGCTGCGCCTGGCACGCCGAGAGAGGACATGGTATCTGCGTCTGGCACGCCAAGAGAGGACATGGTAGCTGCCCCTGGCACGCCGAGAGAGGACGGGGTAGCTGTGTCTGGCACACCAAGAGAGGACATGGGCGCTGCGTTTGGCACGCTGAGAGAGGACATGGTAGCGACGCCTGGCAAGCCTATAGAGGACATGGTAGCTGCGTCTGGCACGCCGAGAGAAGACATGGTAGTTGCGCCTGGAACACCGAGAGAGGACATGGTAGCTGCAGGTGGCACGCAGAGGCAGAGTGAGCGCTTTTGCTCTGCTGTGGTCGTACCGTCGCCGTTCTTTGGGTTGTCGGTCACTTGCTGCTTTCGGATACTGTCCTCGTCTGCTTTCCGATCGCGCCCTGGACAGGCACATATTCGGGCTTCAAAGCACCTGCGCCCCAAAACCTGACCACTGTGGGTGGGGAGGGAAGAGAATAAAACAAACTGGTGAGCACAAGGCATGCAAATTAATTTGTTTAAGCAAAAAAATTTAAATAAGCAAAAAAATTAAAATACAAACTAAAGGTGGAGCTGATAAAATGCACTAATATATTTATCGACACTGAATGAACCCTGACAAACCCTTTGCACATACGTGAGTTACAATTTCGGTACAAAGTGTGCCATTACTGAAATGCATCACTCGAGGCTAGGTCTCAAGTGTCCTCTCACTACTGAGCCACTATGTGTGTGTGGGTTTCTGACAATGTCCAATACTTGAAAACGCACAAAAGTTGAAGGGAGGACGTGTGCAATTAGTCTAACCACTGGCACTCAGTCTTGACCATGCTCCAATAGGAACAGTCCAGCCCAAACTGATGGCCTAAAATGCTCCCTAGAGCGACTGCTAGTGTAAGACTTACTGCAAGCATCCTCCCATCACCTGTTGCATGTTTGAAATGATACACTAAGTGGCCAAGAGTATGCCCAGATGTGGTCCCATGCTCACTGACACTGGAATCAAGCTACACCTGAATGAAGTCTCCGAATAAGAGCAAAACCAGTAATGAGTTACTTATGTTCTGGTTCTGAGTACCTGGCTTGGCAGTTCAGCCTAGACTGTTCCTGGTGGAGCAGGGTGAAGCCTGATTTGCATATTGCTAGGTCTAGTCTGAGGTGGCCTGGTGGGCAAAAGAACAATGGGCTATAATGCTACCCAGAACACTTGTCAGTGGTGAGACATTACAAGCCTCCTCCTTTCAGCTTTTGTGTGTCTGACTGTCCAGTACTGAGACATGTTCTGTACTTTGTGTTAGCGAGATATAACACACGAGCCACACAGAGACATGAGCTTCGTGTTATTGCCGTTTCTCACAATATGCATTACAGTGACGTTCTTTGAGTTGCTGCCATTTCTCAGTACACAGCACTGTATTGACACATGCTTGTGCTACGGCCACTTCGTACTACTGAACAACGTACTAATGCCTACTCCTCGACTCTTAATGGTTCCCATAAGACCTCTACCCAAAGGGACTCGCTGGCTCAGTCTCTACTGGGCAGCAGAGCTTTGGGGAGAGTGCCTATGCAGTCTCTTCCTCTCACGTCACTCACTCTGCTCAGATATGTGCTCAAAGTGCAAGACTTGTCTGCTGGGCCAGCCCTGACACACACAGAAGAACCTGCCGCCAGGCCTATCCCTGGCCTCTGCTTCACTAGCCAGGCTGGACCCAAACCCAGAGGATGAGGGGGGACTGACCAGAACTAGTTTAGGAGGTAGACAACGGATTGCTCCACATCCACAGGCTGGCACCGTGCAAATAATGTCATCCCCAGAACCTCACAAGGTCACTTCTAGACCTGTGGAAGAACACAAGAGGACTGAACCTGCTGACGAGAGAAGAGGCTTGAAGACTCCACCTGCACTCCCGCTAGTTCCCAAGACAAAGAAATGGAATCCAAGGGTCATAAGGTTGCTTTATGTTTGGGCTACAAGGGTCCAACAAGCTCCAAGAGGCCCTTTTCCAGTCACTGACAGCTGGTCAGGACTGGACCCTGGCTCCTCCTGCCGTGCCTGTAAGCTCCTCCGCCGAGGTCACGGGGCTTTAGATGCATACTCCTTTGAAGGATTGTGACATAAAGGACTAAAGTCAGAAGGTAAAATCTTTGACCAGGACAAACCTTGTGTATCTGGCTATTCTCTCTCACAGTCAGTGTCAGATTGTGTCCAGGTCCTGTTCTGCCACAACCACTGACTATTATTGGCACCTTGTGCTTCTTGGCACCATTGTTACTTAAATATTTAAAAGTTCATAACTCCTGTTCCTCTTATTGCACTTCTGTCAATCTGGTGTCATTTTATAAATTACACACTATTTTACCAATTCATTTTAGTAATTTAGTTTTACATTTTGTCTTTATTGTTGTTTATTAGTGCATAAATATTTTACATATTTTCTAAGTTAAGCCCGACTGCTCTGTGCCACGGCTATCAGGGTCTTGGGTACAGGTCTAGTCTGTGCCTTTAAAGGTTCATCCGACAAGGATGTCATTACTATTTCTGGTGGGAAGTCACTCGCCTCAACCAATAACCGAGTCTCTCACAGTGCGCTAGTTGTGCCGGTAACCAGTGAGAGGGCAGCTATGTCTTTTGCCTGACATGACTTACAGAAACCAGCAGCCCCCTCGTCAGACACTTACTCTCGTGTTTCCAGGGTGACGATGATGAGGATAGGCCGGCGGTTCATGCCACCCACACAGCTGCTGTTGCACATAAAATTGTACAGTATCGTAGTAAACTCCGTGCCAACCTGCACATGGGGAAGAAAGAAAAGATTGTTTTCTCTGTAGACTTATGATGGAACACTGTTTTTTTTTAATTAAGTGGGTTTACAGAGAAAGAACCAGACACGGTAAGGTATATTTCATGCATGCAAGGAAAAACATACGGTATCTACATGTGATCACGTGTACCGCAGGTACAGTACAATCTGAATTGTGCTCCAGTAAGTTCCATGTGCACAAAACATACACTGCAGGAGATATATCTATCTATCTCAGGTCAGCCATATGGAACACACCACACAATGGCCAAGGAAGTCCAATATATATTCATGAAAAGCCACTGATATAGAAATCTGGCGATATGTTGCCACTGGTCAGTGCAGTGTCAACATTTAGTCCTATGTCAATGGCTGTCCCTTTTTGTTCCGAACATCTGGTCACCCTAACACAACTGGTCTTTACGTACCAGTTTCTGCTGAACTTGGCCAACAACAATTTTTTTTTTTTAATTTAAATATCTCACTCATCTTCTGACTCCCCAAGCAATGCACCCTCAAACACCGCCCCCTCTCCTGTGGCCCTGGCGCAAACCGCTGCAGCACCGTGTGGTGCAGCCGTGGCTGCGGGACGAGGGCGACCCTTCCAGGCGAAGCCCCATTACTTACCTACAGGGTGCCACTGCCCTCCTGCTGGTTAAATCTCGGCTTCTGCCCCCTCAGTGTTCACTCCAGAAGGGAGTCATTCACAGACACACACACACAGGCACGTGGTCCCTG
This sequence comes from Pleurodeles waltl, assembly GCF_031143425.1. Classification (NCBI taxonomy): domain Eukaryota; kingdom Metazoa; phylum Chordata; class Amphibia; order Caudata; family Salamandridae; genus Pleurodeles; species Pleurodeles waltl. The sequence goes on from NC_090450.1 coordinate 10,190,233, forward strand.
CTCCGTCCCATCAATGTCCTAACTTTACGCAGCTTATGTGCGCACACCTGATGGTACATGCTTGAGCTGTTTGCAGACTAGGGCTCACCTGTGGGGGTTCATAGGGCACCAGCACGCTCTGCCTTCCGGTGATGGGGTCCTCCACGTACTGCGCATGGCTGTTGCCTTCCACGCGGATGAGGTGGCTCGGGGGAGCAATCTGCCCTGGAGGAGGAGACAGAAGCCAGCCCTAAATAAACACGAAGGGACACATGGCCCACCCGAGACAGTCCCAGCAGCAGGCAGACAGTGACCTCAGGCTCCGACCCCAGAGGGGCCGTGCGTCATGATCCACCCGGGGGCTCGCACAAGGAAAGGCCCTCAGTGAGCCAAAGGCCAGTGACCGAACGCATCCCTGGGGATCCTGCAAGCCGCCGGGCGTGCCCCCTACACACAAAACCACTGATGAAAAATACCTGGTTCTCCAAGGAGAACTTATAAACTTAGCAGTGAATTTTAAGACTAAACTGTGCAGGTTTTCAGGGACACACGTCTACACTGCGCCTAGCACAAAAGGACACGGGCTGGGAGTCTTAAAGACGACTCGAGGCTCCGTAAGCGTTTAGTTAAAAACAAGCTCGCATGTTGGAGATCCCACTTATACAGGTTAAAATTAAACGTGAAATCCCATAATGCGTGCTGGTCATGACAGTGTTATAATGAAACTTGCAAATCCCATAATGCATGCTGGTGATGACAATAATTAAAAGTAAACTTTAAATCCCATAATGCACACAGGTGATGACTAAATCGCCAGGAGCTACTCAGAGTCACAGATACATTTTTAATTTGATTTTCCCAAGCTGGTCAAGGCCACAATGCATAACCCCAGCCTTAGGTGATCTGGCCATCACCCCCCCCGCACATGACACTGGCTGCAGCCTGAGTTGCCCCCCGCCCTGAGTGGACTCCAAGCAGACGCCCCCACCCGGACTGGCCGCCCTGCTGTAGTCATGCCACCAGGATCAGCATGGGTTCCCCTTTCAAACTTAGTGTGTGGGGGTGTCGGCACCGCAGCTGCCAAGGGGCATCCCCTTGGGCCCCAGAGCCCGCCCTGCCCATACCTTCGTTGAACTCTCGGCTGAGCTCGTGGTTGGGGCAGCGCTTGACCACCTCGGTGACGTGCTCGGCCTTCTTGTAGACTGGCATGGCGCGGATCACGGCCCCCTGCGGAGGGGGGGTCATCACCTTGATCTGGATGGGGCAGGTCTTGGCGATCTGGCAATACAGCTTCTTCAGCTCCGTGGAGTACTGGGGAGACGGAGGGAAAACCCGGGAGTTAGACAGCTGTGCTCCAACCTCGGATCCGTGTAGCGCCTGCTTGTGGTTCGGGGACACTCGCACCTTGGCGCTACAGTCAGTACTTTCAATGAAGCTCTGGGGCTCTGCACAGTAAGAACCCCAGTCCCAGAACCCCACGTCCTCACAATAACAGCAGATCCAATCGAGAGTTCACAAGTGTTACATGAACACAAGGCACTAGACCCCCCGGTTCCTTTTGTCTACAGTGGAACCCCACTTTATCATTACTGAAGCCAGGGGACCCCCCAATGAATCATTATTGGAATCCGGGGAGCCCCCACCGGGCCATTACTGGAACCCGGGGATCCCCGTCTAAACATTGTCGATGATTTGAACAGTAAAACAACACCCACACAAAACCAGAAACAAGCATCCATCAAACACACTCACAGATGATAACACATCTTAATTTGCAAATAAAAAACAAAAAACATTTTAATAGGGAGTTTGGAGCTTTTTTAAACTCAAACGACGCCACACATCGCCCATAGTATATTCCGTTTGATGCACCCGCGCTGCTCCCACAAATCTATCTGAGGACACGGATTTAATGTGCAGCCTCCACTTTCAAATTCCTTCACAGTTACAGTACGTTTTAAAATGTTCAATTGTACATTTAGCCACTTTATTTATATGCACTTTATTAATCTGTTAATAATAGTTACTTTTGTAAGCAGTCGGGGACCCCCCACGATGAGGCTCCGCAGACCGCCAGGTGTCCCCGGCCCACAGGTTGGGAACCACTGCACTAGGCCATCGCTGAAGCGCTTCTGCGGGAACCGACAAAGACTTGTGGCTCAGACCTTCTCAGGACGCGCGGCCAGAATATGGACCTACCAATGCCCCATCACTTCAAAGGGTACCTTCCGATCAGAGCTGAAAGGCCCCCGCTTCACAGATACTGCTCCTCCCCAGCCTAGACCTCTCTGGGTTAGTCTCCCACTGAGCTGTGTGCGGACATCTGCCCCAGGACCTCCCTTTCAGCGGACTCCATCCCGTACGCGGGAGATCTCAAGATCCTGATGGGCCAACTTGATAAGACTGATACGTACCATACTATTCCCCAATGCTCTTGTATCCACGTCTTCAGATAAAATATTTTTAGGTTGAGTGTGTAAGTGCTTTGACCTATTGTAAGTATTGTGGGATTCTAACCACACCCACTGCACGCCCATCATTATCACTTGTTCATGGGTGTGCCTTTCAAAAATCCTTTATCATCATTGGTAAAGGCTTTCCGTTTGTCCCTCCTTGAGGCAGTTTTCTTACCACCTTGCAGACTGCCCCTGTTACATGGATAATTACACGATTGTCAATATGTTTGACTGCGAACAAACTTATTTTTCTGTCTCTCCTTCTCGCTCATGCTCATGGCGACCGTGGGGCTTTGAATCGTCTCGCTTATGTCAACTAATGTTTTACTTTTCATTTAACAATTTAAGTGGCAAGAAAAGTCCAGTTAGGAATTTACAATGCTGATAACTAACTCAAGCAAACGCGAAACCCGTTGCATTGCAAATGCTTGTTTGAATTTGTAGTGATCAAACTTGTAAATCGGCATCTTATGCAAGGATCCATTTCTACTGTAAAGCTCTCTAACACTTTTGGTTAATGTCTGCGCTATGTAAAAGTGCATACATAATCAAGGAGTCCTGCACACGAGGGGTGTAACACAGGCCCCTGCAGCTCCGATGGGAAGTGGGGAGGAGGGGGCGAGGGTTCTCCTGTGCCACAGACGGAGAGGGTCCTCCTGTGCCACAGACGGAGAGGGCCCTCCCTTGCCACAGAAGGCGAGGGCTCCAGTGCCACAAGAGGTGCGGGCACATGTGTCACTTTTCCAGGTCCTATCTTTCAGACTCTCCTGCCCACAGAAGGCATTCCAAAGTGGGTGGGTGCCCGGGGAAGGCCTTCTGGTGCATAACTCAGCATGCCTGAATGCTCTACTGTGAAAACGATAGGACCGGCATCTTGACGCGAAACCACAGAAAGTGGGCACCGGTGTAAGCGTTATATGCAATGTGGACTGCTGGGAAGAGAACAGGTCACCCATGCTGTGAGCCCCGAAGGAGGGCTTCGTGAACGCAGGGGACTGAAGCCCGAGTACAAACTTGTGGTAAAGGCTTGGCCACGGCGGCTGCTGGTACGAGCACACTGGCACAAGCGGTGGTGGCAGCCGGCTGGCACTAAGAGGATTAGCAAGCGATATCTGGGCACATTTGGGGTTCCACACCTGCGTACTGCTTAGAGGATGGCACGCACGAGAGGCACCTTCACAATGCACATTAGTAAAACACACTGTGTGTGCACAAACACTCAAACGTGACACGGCTGGGAGGATTTATCTTAAAGTTTGAACAGAGAAGCTGCAGCGGCGATGCAGTGTGGAGTTTGAAACTCTGCTAAAGTGCTGTGAATGGAGCATTGTGCACGGAGAATGTGTGCCTGCGGGGCAGGGATTAAACACAAAGCTTGGCAGTGGCCTGCGGCACCAGGAAATGTCGCCAAATATAATACCTAAGTGTGCACAAGCAGCCCACAAGTTAACCAGAGAAAACTTCCATTTCAAAACAGAGTTGTCTCAGCTGCTCCCACAGGTGAACGTCCTTCCGCTGTCCTGGCTTTCTAAGGGCGCCAGGACCGGAGTCAGGCAGTGTCCAGACTGGGCTCACGAGGAGCATACAGAGGGGGTCACCAGGCATGTGGGCACTAAACGCCACTAAGGATTTGTAGTTACAACTGGAGCTCAAAGGGTGGACACAAGATGGAGGCCAACTCCAAGCAGGGCAGCTGCCAACACAAGGTGGGAGACCACTCTGTGCCCATCAGCTTGGGCACGGGGGAGGGAGTGTGATCCCACTAGGCAAGTTCTCCACACCCGTACTTCCATTCCTCCAGAGCAACCATAGATGCAACAGAGGGAAGCCTTTCAGAGGTGTCTCTGGGGTGGAAATCTCCTATGGAGGCCCTCCCGCAGCTAGGGCTCAATGTCGTGCCGCGGTCTATAGTCATTCCCCCTAGGTTACTATCCTCCTTGAGGGATGGTTTTTACATGCAGCTGTTTAAGACTCCGAAAAGTGATTTGCAATCAAATGACGGTGTGGCATGGCCACCTACCTCTGTTTCATCTTCATGTCTCTGGTATCACAGGTGCCTCAGTTTATGTAAATATCAGTGTTCTTTACTAAGATAAGGTACTACCGGTTGGCTTTGTCACCTCCAACTGCTTGCTTTTTATTCGATACATGCCTACCTCTTGTGTTTGTCCCGCCTCTGATGAATATCCTCTTTACCATCCTTTTGACCGGCTGACTTGTATCCTTCCTCTGTTTTTAGGGGACTAATTTTTTCAGTTTGGTTAGCACTGTATAGGAGTGTTTATTTTCCAGCTCTCTCTCTCATATGCATCTCACTCTGGCAAACACCCATCCCTGCTCTCCATGTTGCTCTCTCCCTCGTGTGCTTAGCACCCTGGCAAACACCCATCCCTGCTCTCCAGGTTGCTCTCTCCCTCGTGTGCTTCTCACCCTGGCAGACACAAACCCCTATTCTCACTATTGCTCTCTCCCTCATGTGCTTCTCACCATGGCAAACACCCACCTCTTCACATCATGTTGCCCTCTCCCTCGTGCGATTGTCACCCCTGCAAACACCCACTCCTGCACTCCATGATGCTCTCTCCCTTGTGTGCTTCTTTTCCCTTCTTTCTCCCACTCACTCTTCTGTAGACCATCCACCCTGTGAGATTTTTACTTTTCAACTTCCTATCATCCCACATGCTGGGCAATATCCCCATAATAACCTGCAATGGGCCAATGTCACAGTGTGGGACGGGCCTGATTTCAAGAGATCCACGGTTCCAGAGCTTGGGTGCCAGGCAGATTAAACAGTGGCCCGTGGTGAGCTCTCTTAATACTGAAATACAAAGTTGGAGTGAATGAGTTGAGAGGATAGCCATCCAGTTGAATACTGCTAAAGAAGGGTCACAAGGTATGATTTTTCTTAGCCACAGAATAAACTGTGGGCCAAAGAGTGCTTAGAACTGGATTATTTGCGCAATGGCTAGCAAGTGAGGGACTTCTGTCGAGGTTAAACCTGGTTAAGCCCTGAAGGCCACTGACAGTCCTGACCTTCATGCTCTGATGCAGGATTTTCAGCAGGTAGCCAAGTCACCGACTACAGACTTGCAGTAATCCAGCCTAGAGTGCATGCAGCAGCAACGAGGGAGACACTCGCCTTTTTAGAATGGAAGGATTGGAATTTCGAAAGCATATTAGTGGACAATAAAATGCATCTTCCACAACACTGACCCGCTTACACGAATACTCCCAATCTATACGTACCCACAGGGGGCTGCGTACAGGCTGACCACAGCGATCTATGATGCTACTGTGAAGCAACGGCCCGCGCCCTTGGTAGCATGGCTGCCACAAAGCCCACAGTGGAGAGCGGAGCATGCTGTGCCCTGATGGTCAGCAGCATGGCATCCACTCAGAATAACGCCAACCGCCAATGATGTAGTCAGGTCGCACAGCATCCTAACGACAATGTTTACCAGTAGGAGCAGGGACCCCCTAAGCGCATTTTACGTACAAGGGCCAGTGCAGCTCACCTACAGTGCATCACTCCAGCATCAGCTTGGGAGACAACTGGACGACCGCTCGGTCAATGCACAGATGCAGGAACATGATTTCCCTACCCAAATGCAGAGCTGGCATGCACCAGGTGGTATTGTGGGCTCCTCACTGGTAGAGGGCTGTGTTGGAAGCTACGTAGAGGAGCGGCTTAGTTACTCAGGGCAAACAGGACTCCACAGCATCATGTTACCTGAACACACTCAAACTCTAGGCCCGGCATCACTTTCCATTCCAGCATCCCGGCCTTCTTTGGGTTCATTAATAATGTCATGTTTGAATAGGCAGTCTCCAGGCGGGGGATTTCAGAGAACAACAGTAAATTCAAGTCTTCTGCTAATAACATGTTTTCAGAAGCGGGAGAGAGCAGAGAAAACATTCCAGCGAGGCCAGCCCTACCCTCAGCACCTGTCTGAGTTGACATACTGTATTACAGGCTCTTGGCACCAGGACAGGTTACTGAGTACCACAATGTGCACACATGCCAGCCACCCGCCGACACCTGCCGGCCCCTCAATAGAGGGGGTGAGTCAACACTGGGGCTGGTCTCCTTTCATTGAATCTTCCACATCCCAGAACACTAAGGTCTTTAATTCCTAAAACCACAGCGGGAATCTACCTGTTTGCACAGCAGAAGTGACTGGCCCGGCTTAATGTCGATGGCGACAGCCTGCACGCTCCTATCACAACTAGGGCTTGATGGCTTCCGAAGTGACCAAGCCCACGAACACTCTGTGCCCCGCCTTCCGCAAGGCCCGGGATTTTACCAACAGTAGTGATCATTGTGGGTTTATCAGTTAAATCCCAGCCGGAAAAGCACTGTTCGATGAAAAGTAGGACAGGTCGAAAGGGGTCACAGGTGACCGGGAGCCACTTGGCCAATATGCTTTCATCAGTGGCTGTGGGTGAGCCACAAACAGTGCTGAGGCAATGTGGCCCCTGCAGTATATGCTAGAAGCCCACCTTGTCTTTGGAACACCCCCTCATCCCTTTCTCAACGAAGAACAAGGGGTCTTGCTGAAGCCCTGAGACTTGGGCAGTCAATGCACGAGACTCGGGTGAGTTGCTTCAAACACTTTTAGAACTGAAGCTTGAGGAGTCCAAACAAATCTCTGCATGATTTGTCTCAAGTGCAGCTCCAGGAGCTCTGAAGGGGACATGTAAAAATGGGGCTCTGACAACTTCTCAAAGACCTTGTGTTAGGACCTGCATCTCATCTCAAAGATCCCAACCTGCTCCTCTTTGAAAGTGATACCGTGCACCCTGGCAATGCTTGATCTTCTCTAGCTCATCCACTAACCCCACCAACCACCTGCATGAATTCTCATACTCCTCACTAGATCACACCGAACTCCCACCAACGTAAACCACCACAAAGACGCAGGAACTGATGCAGGGAATGGCCTCCCTGAGAGCACGAGGCTAATCCCAATAACCCACCATGAATTAACCTCTATCGTTGGGTTACACAGCAGAGGGCTGCCCGGTGGAAAGTGCTTCAAAGTCTCATTAGGGGTAGTAGGTGCTACATAAATGCAGTTACAATACAGTACTGCACATCATTTCAAGCTTCTCATGATCATGAAAAACGAAATATGTCAGCTTTTAATAGAAAAGAATCTCAGTGAATCTACTATTAAACAGGAGATCGTACAAGCGCTAATGAAACAAATGTAGCAGAACCAGGTGATTTCTGAAACTCTGCTCAGAGACACGTGACTTGTTTTAGGCTCTAGACCGCTTTCAACTGGATCACTGAGGGGGAGCATACAACATCATGGGTAGTTGATGAAACATGGACACTAAACCACAGAGAGAGGTGCAACAGCACATTTGCTCCAATTTCTTGCCTTGATGTTTGGGATCCCCAACTCTACCGATCTGAAAACAAAGCGAGAGAGAACTGGAAGGAGCATGGACTGTTTCATGAAACATTTTCTGAGAGCAAAAGTTCTCTTGACCTGCTGCGGGCTCCCAAGGACCTCTTCTCTGTTAGAGCTGGAGTGTTCGGACCCCGGATTCAGCAAATTCCCCTACTGAAGGTTTTGACCCTGTTCTGGTCACTGGGTCCTTCCATCCAACAACGTTACCCTGGAACATAGCAGGATTGGAAACATCTTGGCGTCTCGGATCCACACAGAAGAACCATCTTGTAAACTCTTCTAGTCCTATACTGCCAGCAAAGCTACCATCGCGGAACTTGGGGGCTTCCAAAACACATCAACCTCGGTCACAATAGCTGCATTGTGAAGGATGTTGTAGGTCTACCAGGCAAGCTGAGCGGCCAAGGCAGGAAAGCTCTGTACAGTTAGACTCCAAGATTCCTACCAGATCATACCACGCCCACTCAACCGTAGGACCTGGATGATCCTCCGATCTCCAACTTCTGCTGGTGAGAAAAATCATACATTGGGAGAAGAAATTCTCCAAGGCACCATACCTTAAGGGCACGGAGACCTGAGTCCACCTGGCCCTTAGGCCAACCACTCCAAACTCTGCTCCTTGAGAAACCACTGCCTAACGGCCCCTCAGCCACCGGCTTCCATAGTCACCTAGGTATCTTCTTGGGTACCCTGAGGTGCTTGCAGTAGAAACATCATACACATGGGTGAAAAGACAGGACACATACATAGGACTGCACACGGAACCAAACCACAGTCTACGTTTGACAGTAGGTGAAGTGAAAGCAGACTGCCAGGTTGGGGAGCAGAGAAAGGATACTCTTTTCCACCAATAGAAGACACGCTTGTGAAGTCCCAGGTTGGGAAGCGGAGAAAGGATACTCCTTTCCACCAATAGAAGACACACTTGTGAAGTCCTAGGTTGGGGAGCAGAGAAAGGATACTCTTTTCCACCAATAGAAGACACGCTTGTGTAGTCCTAGGTTGGGGAGCAGAGAAAGGATACTCTTTTCCACCAATAGAAGACACGCTTGTGAAGTCCAAAGGATACTCCTTTCCACCAATAGAAGACACGCTTGTGAAGTCCCAGGTTGGGGAGCGGAGAAAGGATACTCTTTTCCACCAATAGAAGACACGCTTGTGTAGTCCTAGGTTGGGGAGCAGAGAAAGGATACTCCTTTCCACCAATAGAAGACACGCATGTGAAGTCCTAGGTTGGGGAGCAGAGAAAGGATACTATTTTCCACAAATAGAAGACACGCTTGTGAAGTCCAAAGGATACTCCTTTCCACCAATAGAAGACACGCTTGTGTAGTCGCCGGTTGGGGAGCGGAGAAAGGAAGCTCCTTTCCACCAATAGAAGACACGCTTGTGAAGTCCTACCAATAGAAGACACGCTTGTGAAGTCCCAGGTTGGGGAGCAGAGAAAGGATACTCCTTTCCACCAATAGAAGACACGCTTGTGAAGTCCCTGGTTGGGGAGCAGAGAAAGGATACTCCTTTCCACCAATAGAAGACACGCTTGTGTAGTCCTACCAATAGAAGACACCCTTGTGAAGTCCCAGGTTGGGGAGCAGAGAAAGGATACTCCTTTCCACCAATAGAAGACACGCTTGTGAAGTCCCAGGTTGGGGAGTGGAGAAAGGATACTCTTTTCCACCAATAGAAGACACGCTTGTGAAGTCCCAGGTGCACTCTCATCAGAGCTTTAAGTGGCCTGGGTCCCTCCGGGTCTCAGACCCGGTACCAATATAAAACTGACATTGAAAAGGGGGCCCTCCAGGCACTATATGCATGTCTTTATCCCTTCAAGCAAAAATACCGATTTATTTCTGAACGAGTGTAAAAAAGCATGAAAGTAATCCATGCCTTTCCAGCTTATATTTCACACGTTTTACTTAACGATGCATTTCCTCTAAGGATTTGCCTTTTCCAGGAGGTTATGTTACGTTTTATTTTTCTTCAGGCAGCACATTACCACTGATGAGTGCATAATGTGAACTGAGTGACATCCAGATGTGTAGAACGGGGCATAACTGATCAGTGCGGGGATATGGTTTCAGAATACCAGGTCCGCCAGTCCTTTGCTCTCTGCAGAGAGCACTGGTCTCATGGGCTAGATGCAGTTTTGATTCTATGAAATGTGTTCGTAGGATGGCATCTGCCTAAATAATATCGAGTAATGTGCTTGTGCTAATGAACTTCTTTCATTCCACGTAAAGCCCTGACTCCAGCTGCTGGGCAGCACCTTGGAAGGGATGTTCATCGAGGTCAATAAATAGCGGAATATTCGATATAACTTCCTGCCTTCACATCCTAACCCTACTGTTCGGGTGCTTGTTAAGGAACGATATATGATAATTTACAATCAAGAAAGAAAAGTATAATGGGAAATGCACAAGTAATGCACTGCTTTTCACCCAGGGCAGATGGGTTTATTCTCCTCAATTCCTTTTTCAACCGCAGGTCCTCGCAGTGTAAGGTGTGGGCTCCATGCACCTCTGGGGTTACCTTCCTGCAACAGACACTGAATCCCACAGTTACTCCCGCCCTGTGAGCCGGGGAACAGCAGGGTACTCACAATTTCGGCATTAAAAAGGAACGTCTAGTGTGTGTTATATGCCACACCACTGGTGTATTCAGCTCAAACTCCCCGCTCTCAAAACAAGGCACTCGATGAAACGCAGCGCTATAGGTAAAACGAGCCAAGGCTGCACAAGGGCGTGTGGCCAGATATTAAAATTATTTGTGCAGACTCCACTTGGGGAAACTGTTACAAACTCAGCCTGGTGCGACAGGACTTGGCCTGCGGGAGGGTAGCTTAGTGGGTCGTGCGCCTACGGTACAGCCCCACATCTCTGCGTAAGATGCCAGAGCCCCAGATATCAGGTCTGCGGGACAGCCCCACATCTCTGCGTAAGATGCCAGACCCCCCCCCCCGATATCAGGCCTGCGGTACAGCCCCACATCTCTGCGTAAGATGCCAGCCCCCCCCCCCCGATATCAGGCCTGCGGTACAGCCCCACATCTCTGCGTAAGATGCCAGACCCCCCCCTGCCCCCCCCCAGATATCAGGCCTGCGGTACAGCCCCACATCTCTGCATAAGATGTCAGAGCCCCTGATATCAGGCCTGCGGTACAGCCCCACATCTCTGCGTAAGATGTCAGAGCCCGTTATTAGGCCTGCGGTACAGCCCCACATCTCTGCGTAAGATGTCAGAGCCCCTGATATCAGGTCTGCGGTACAGCCCCACATCTCTGTGTAAGATGCCAGATCCCCGATATCAGGCCTGCGGTACAACTCCACATCTCTGCGTAAGATGTCAGAGCCCCGATATCAGGTCTGCGGTACGGCCCCACATCTCTGCGTAAGATGTCAGAGCCCCCGATATCAGGCCTGCGGTACAACCCCACATCTCTGCGTAAGATGTCAGAGCCCGTTATCAAGCCTGCGGTACGGCCCCACATCTCTGCGTAAGATGTCAGAGCCCGTTATCAGGCCTGCGGTACGGCCCCACATCTCTGCGTAAGATGTCAGAGCCCGTTATCAGGCCTGCGGTACAGCCCCACATCTCTGCGTAAGATGCCAGACCCACCCCCCCCCCAGATATCAGGCCTGCGGTACAGCCCCACATCTCTGCATAAGATGTCAGAGCCCCTGATATCAGGCCTGCGGTACAGCCCCACATCTCTGCGTAAGATGTCAGAGCCCGTTATCAGGCCTGCGGTACAGCCCCACATCTCTGCGTAAGATGTCAGAGCCCCTGATATCAGGCCTGCGGTACAGCCCCACATCTCTGCGTAAGATGTCAGAGCCCCTGATATCAGGTCTGCGGTACAGCCCCACATCTCTGTGTAAGATGCCAGATCCCCGATATCAGGCCTGCGGTACAACTCCACATCTCTGCGTAAGATGTCAGAGCCCCGATATCAGGTCTGCGGTACGGCCCCACATCTCTGCGTAAGATGTCAGAGCCCCTGATATCAGGCCTGCGGTACAACCCCACATCTCTGCGTAAGATGTCAGAGCCCGTTATCAAGCCTGCGGTACGGCCCCACATCTCTGCGTAAGATGTCAGAGCCCGTTATCAGGCCTGCGGTACGGCCCCACATCTCTGCGTAAGATGTCAGAGCCCCTGATATCAGGCCTGCGGTACAGCCCCACATCTTTGCGTAAGATGTCAGACCCCCTGGCATCAGGTCTTACCAAGGCCCTGTGTGCCCCCTGAATTACTCCAGAATAGACAGGACCGCAGAAGCATCTCATACACACCAGAAGGACAAGCCTCACGCAGGGGAAACACACATTATGAGAACATGAAAAGCCCCGCACAGCACATGGCGCAGGTGGGGTCAGGGCAGAGGCCCTCTGTGGCTGCGTTCATGCGCCCCGGGGGGCCCCAGCCCCCTCCTCTCAGCCAGGTATGAGTTACCTGTGCGCAGGGCTGCCTGGGAGCGGCACATTCCTACAGGGCCGCACCTACAGGTGTTGACACCAGGGCAGGTGTCACACCCCATCCGCCCTAAGCCTCTGAGTGCGCAGAGGGCCTGGGGCGCCGCAAACCGCAGGGTGGGGCCGGGGCGAAGAATGTGTCCCCGGCCCTCTGCGCACCCCCAGGCCCTGCGCTGCGCCCACTGCTCCCCTGGGCGAGGGTGGGCGCTAGACTCACAGGGGGAGGAGGGCTGGGGATGGTTCATGCTGGACCCTTTGGGGGGGTACCCTAAGAACGGTTCCGGACAGGCACTGGGGGTGTAAGGGAAGCAAGGTGAGGGGGGCCCTGGCAAAGGTTCATGGTGCGCTCTCTGGGGGCAGAGGGTACAAAGGGCCCCGAACATGTGCTGCAGACCGACCCAGGGGGGCTTAAAGGGAAAGCGTGGGGGGGGGGGGGGGGGGGAACCTTGTGCTCGGATTGCAGAAAGCCTGAGTCCGAGCAGAGAGAACAAGAGGTGCGCTGGACGAGAGCTCACGCCCGACAGCACATGAAACAAAGGCCAGGGTGGCCGACCGAGGGACAAAAACAACCGGGTAAACAGAGGAAAACTGTGAAAGCGAGACCCTCAATGAGAGACAGTGGGGTGGTCGCCCCGCCTTTTGAGTGAGACCCTCAGTGAGAAAGGATAGGGTGGCCGCCTCGTCTCTTGGGTGAGTGAGACCCTCAGTGAGAGGGTGGGGTGGTCGCCCCTTCTCGGGGGTGAGAAGCTCAGTGACAGAGGGTGGAGTGGTCGCCCCGTCTCTTGGGTAAGTGAGACCGTCAGTGAGAGGGTGGTGTGGTCGCCCCGTCTCTTAGATAAGTGAGACCCTCAGTGAGAAAGGATAGGGTGGCCGCCTCGTCTCTTGGGTAAGTGAGACCCTCAGTGAGAGGGTGGTGTGGTCGCCCCGTCTCTTAGATAAGTGAGACCCTTAGTGAGAGGGTGGGGTGGTCGCCCCGTCTCTTGGGTAAGTGAGACCCTCAGTGAGAGGGTGGGGTGGTCGCCCCTTCTCGGGGGTGAGAAGCTCAGTGACAGAGGGTGGAGTGGTCGCCCTGTCTCTTGGGTAAGTGAGACCCTCAGTGAGAGGGTGGGGTGGTCGCCCCGTCTCTTGGGTAAGTGAGACCCTCAGTGAGAGGGTGGGGTGGTCTCCCCTTCTCAGGGGTGAGAAGCTCAGTGACAGAGGGTGGAGTGGTCGCCCCGTCTCTTGGGTAAGTGAGACCCTCAGTGAGAGGGTGGGGTGGTCGCCCCGTCTCTTAGATAAGTGAGACCCTCAGTGAGAGGGTGGGGTGGTCGCCCCGTCTCTTGAGTAAGTGAGACCCTCAGTGAGAAAGGAGGAGGTGGTCACCCCGTCTCTTGGGTAAGTGAGACCCTCAGTGAGAGGGTGGGGTGGCCGCCTCGTCTCTTGAGTAAGTGAGACCCTCAGTGAGAAAGGAGGAGGTGGTCGCCCCGTCTCGTGGGTAAGTGAGACCCTCAGTGAGAGGGTGGGGTGGTCGCCCCGTCTCTTGGGTGAGACCCTCAGTGAGAGGGTGGGGTGGCCGCCTCGTCTCTTGGGTAAGTGAGACCCTCAGTGAGAGGGTGGGGTCGTCGCCCCGTCTCAGGGGTGAGATCCTCAGTGAGAAAGGAGGAGGTGGTCGCCCCGTCTCTTGAGTAAGTGAGACCCTCAGTGAGAAAGGAAGAGGTGGTCGCCCCGTCTCTTGAGTAAGTGAGACCCTCAGTGAGAAAGGAGGAGGTGGTCGCCCCGTCCCTTGGGCGCCCCAGGCCTGCAGTGGATACGCTGGCATGCACGCTTCCAGGGGTCTACTATAGTATGTTTGAGGGGAGCACTGGGGCGGCCGGCCCTGCCTCCCCGGACCCACAGGGGGTGGGTCGGAGGCTGCTGCCGGCGTGTGCCTGTAATTGCCCGGCCTCCTGCCTGGCTGTCTGCCCCCTCGGGCGGCGCCTCGCCCTAAGCGCCGGGCCACGTTCCAGCCACGCTGCCAGAGTCTCAATGAAAAGAAAAAAGGAAAAAAAAGCTGACAGCCACCTCCACTCCAGCCAAAGAGTTCAGTTTACACAGAAATTAAAGGAGAAGAAAGGAGGGAGGGGGGAGAGAAAAGACCAACATTTCTATACACCTCTGCTGACATTCCTGCCCCCGGGCTACAGGATATGGCCACAACAGAGTGTGCTGGGCGAGGCCTCTCACTCCATTACCTGAAAGGAATGTGTGCCCCTGGGCAGGCGGGCTGCTAAACCCCGAACCCAGGGGTTCCTGCTCTTTACCAGGCACACGCCTGTGTGCAGAGAGGGGGTGCAGCCAAGCCGAGGTGGGTTCAGCCCCTACACCACACCCCGAAGTGGAGCCCCTACACCACACACCTAAGTGGAGCCCCTAAGGTGCAGCCAAGCAGAGGTGGGTTCAGCCCCTACACCACACCCCGAAGTGCAGCCCCTACACCACACCCCGAAGTGCAGCCCCTACACCACACACCGAAGTGCAGCCCCTACACCACACACCAAAGTGCAGCCCCTACACCACACACCAAAGTGCAGCCCCTACACCACACACCAAAGTGCAGCCCCTACACCACACACCAAAGTGCAGCCCCTACACCACACACCAAAGTGCAGCCCCTACACCACACACCGAAGTGCAGCCCCTACACCACACACCAAAGTGCAGCCCCTACACCACACACCAAAGAGCATCCCTGCATCCTTGTCACCCGAGGACTCACACCACACACCAAAGTGCAGCCCTGTGCCACACACCGAAGTGCACCAGAGGACACAGGGTGCAGCCAAGCCGAGGTGGGTTCAGCCCCTACACCACACCCCGAAGTGCAGCCCCTACACCACACACCAAAGTGCAGCCCCTACACCACACACCAAAGTGCAGCCCCTACACCACACACCAAAGTGCAGCCCCTACACCACACACCAAAGTGCAGCCCCTACACCACACACCAAAGTGCAGCCCCTACACCACACACCAAAGTGCAGCCCCTACACCACACACCAAAGTGCAGCCCCTACACCACACACCAAAGTGCAGCCCCTACACCACACACCAAAGTGCAGCCCCTACGCCACACACCTAAGTGCAGCCCCTACGCCACACACCTAAGTGCAGCCCCTACGCCACACACCTAAGTGCAGCCCCTACACCACACACCGAAGTGCAACCCTGTGCCACACACCGAAGTGCAGCACTTGTCACCCGGGGTACAGCCAAGCCGAGGTGGGTTCAGCCGCTACAAAACACACCAAACTGAAGCCCTGTACCCCTGCCACCCCACGATACAGCCAACAGCAGGCCGCAAACAATTCTCATCCATTTCCTCTTGAAAATCTAGGGCAATATTCGTAGTATTTAAATCTGATTGGATATTTGAAATCCTTCCGGCCAGCTCCTAAACGTGTATAGGCCAATAAATGGCCAATGGTTTGTTTCCCAACTGATCCCACAACAGTTCTGAGCCATGCCGAGGGGCTGCATGACATTAAGAGAAGGGTTCGGGTCACCCTTCACCGCAGACCACAGGACCTCTCAAGGGCGTGTGTAGTGTGAATGTGTTTAACTTCTATCCTGGCTGCGCAGCAGTCCCAAAACAAATCTAGCCCAAATCACAGTCCGGCATGACTGTCCTCCGTCAACTGAGACCAACACAAGCAATCAGGAGAAACCTTCGGGATGTTTTTGGCACTCACGGCTGGGGCAGTGTCAGTAACTGTCCAGTGGCATTCCAGGCATGGTCACCTCGTCCCCTGGCACCGTTACTGGGGGGTCGCCCCGAAACCAGCCTTCTGCGCGTCTCTCAGCAGACTCGCGGACCATCTGAATCTTCAGGGGTCCCTCTGTTAATCGGGTTGGTAAGGACAAGCCTTCCCTTGGGGATCCGAGGGGAGAGACAGGTACAGGTAGGAATCACCCGGGTTCTTGTGGTTACATTGGCTCCCTCTGGGTGAATAGTCCAGTTCACTAGGGACCCTTGGCCCTGAAGAATGCCCATGACGTGCACATGCTAACCTTAGAGGCAGAAACATGTTGGCTTAGGGACAGAGACTGAGCCATGGGCCTCGTTGCCATCTCATTACTGTTTTTAGATATACCAGAGGTCCCCAGCAATAGAAGGGATACACCTCGGTACCCCAAAGTATGTTTAACTTTTCTGGCTGCTGCTAATTGTCCAGTTGTACTTTATCTAAGAACTGCCTCCTCCTCTGAAGCCCTCCAGAAGTTGAGTCCGCCCGGCTGGCACTGCCGTGGAAGGGTGGGGCGAGGCTGCCCATGATGAAGCCTGCCACAAACTGTGGGAGAGGCTCCCTCTTCGAAAAGATTGCTCTTCCTACGTGATCTGAAAGGATCCCTGTGACGTCCACATAGGGCATTCTTTGTATTTTACAAAACAGAAGAAGAAATCCCTTTCCAGCTTTAGCTACCGCCCCCTTGTGTGTTAGAGCCCATTCCCTTGAAAGCATCTTCCGCTAACCCCGACATGTTGGCCAACACTGCTTCGCTTTTTGGGCCTAGGAGCAAACATTCGGCATGCCAAGTGGCTTTGGCTAAAAAGCCACGAGCGTCTGGAGGTGCCACCCAGGACATGAAGCCAGCTGGGTATGATAATCTGGCAGCAGATAATTCATCCCTGCAGGGCGCCTTGCATTTTATAATGGTCTGCAAATTCTAGGGGTGCCCTCACAGAATTTAATCTTAATCCGCTACTAAGGAAAATGAACGTCTTTCAAGTACCCCCCCGCCCTATGGTTTTTGCAGTTCTTACACGAGAATATCATTTTTTTTTCTGTGGGTTTTTTCTAAAAGCTGCTATGAAAGTGAAGAATGCCCTTGAATAAACGTATTTATCTATTGGATGGTAGGTTTGATCTTGTATTGTAAGATCTGTACATTTTAGACATGATGTATATATTTTATATTTATCTTTGATAGATTTTGTTATGGTTTGGTTTTATACTTTGCAGATTAAACCGAATAAAGCTTGATTTGATTAGGCAGAAGAAGTTTTTATTTTTGTTAAAACTTCACTGACATTTGTAAACACTGGGGTTCTTTTGCTTACAATATACTTTTTAAATTTATATACAGGATTTATTATAAGATAAAAGTAACATAAACCATCGCTTTGAACACTTTTTAATGCGTCTCTTGTCCCGCTGGGTTGCTTGCTATGTTTCACCCGGCAGACATAAACAAGCATTTTCAATGCAACAGGTCTCGCATTAGCTCGAGTTAGAGCTATTGACGTTGTAAAGAAGAAAAAAAAGCAGCGCAATCGCACTATGTAAAATGCAGCGCAATCGCGCTATGTAAAATGCAGCGCGATCGCGCTATGTAAAATGCAGCACGATCGCGCTATGTAAAATGCAGCACGATCGCGCTATGTAAAATGCAGCGCGATCGCGCTGCATGGAAAATAAACAGATAAAGTAGTCCGGACACCATGCTGAAAACATCGCGCCTAATATGTTTTCAGTAGTTTACCGGTGCTGTGTAGGTGGGCTAAACACAGACAAAAGCATGACGTATGCACGCCTTTCACAAATGAAAGCAAGTGGATTTTAAAACGCAAGCCCATGAACCAATGTAAGTGACTGATGTGACATGGGCGTGGTTGGAAGCCCAAAGAGAGATAACAGAATGGGACAGAGCGATTTGCGTTCGCAAATAAAAAGCACTATTGCAGATCACTTTGGTCTACAAAGCTGTACCCGCTCAAGCCCCTAACATTCATTGGCTTGCCTGCAAGAACATTTTACAGAACAATTGAGAAGATATGTTTGCCTTTATAAGGAGGATTCGCGGGCATGAATGGGGTGTCCTCCATTGGATGTATGATCACTCATCTGGGGCTACTGAGGTCTGCGCAACTCAAAAAGAATGACTGTTCAGATGGAAGTACCTGCACTCAACATGGAACCTCAAATGCATCTAGGACACCTCAAAAAATTATTACACCTGCTAAATGCAGACTTCTGAATACTTGGATGGATTCCAATCCCACCAACTTGACCTTCATCAGCCATTAAAACAGGTGCCATTATGTTTAGTAATTACAGAGGAAAACTTAGCGGATTTAAGTGGAAAAAATAGTTGTAAGCTCCATTTACACAATCAGAATACCAAACGTCTAGGCCAAACAGCCCTTTTTGAGGCCACTATCACCAATTATAAACTAAAGCTGATGGGCTGGATTAGATAATACTGACACGTAAGTCATGCATGATGAAATACTAATATTCAGTCATGCCAAGCTGGCTACTACAGAATGAATATCATTGTGAAAGGCAGTATCTGAATTGCGCACATTTAAGGGCAGGGTCAAAAGTGTTTCCTTAGGGGCCCACTGCTGGTACAACCGAATATCTAATGTACGCAGTCATGATCCCCACAAGGGCCTTTTTCTACCCCCACCATACATTACCTGTCTCTCTCTTCATCTCATGAATCCCAACAGTGAGTGTAGGGCGGGGAAGAAAGAGGCACACGCTGGGAGCATGACTGTGCAGGTTTGGTATTCATGAGATAGAGATGGACAGTGTAGGATGGAGGAAGAAAGGCACAAGCTGGGAGCATGACTGTGCAGATTTGGTATTCATGAGATAGAGACGGGCAGTGTAGGGTGGAGGAAGAAAGGCATGAGGCTGGAACATTGCTGCTCAAATTTGGTATTCATGAGATAGAGACGGGCAGTGTAGGGTGGAGGAAGAAAGGCACAAATAGGGAGCATAACTGCACAGATTTGTAATTCATGAGATAGAGACGGGCAGTGTAGGGTGAAGAAAGAGGCACAAGCTGGGAGCATGACTGTGCAGATTTGGTATTCATGAGATAGAGACGGGCAGTGTAGGGTGGAGGAAGAAAGGCACAAGCTGGGAGCATGACTGTGCAGATTTGGTATTCATGAGATAGAGACGGGCAGTGTAGGGTGGAGGAAGAAAGGCATGAGGCTGGAACATTGCTGCTCAAATTTGGTATTCATGAGATAGAGACGGGCAGTGTAGGGTGGAGGAAGAAAGGCACAAATAGGGAGCATAACTGCACAGATTTGTAATTCATGAGATAGAGACGGGCAGTGTAGGGTGAAGAAAGAGGCACAAGCTGGGAGCATGACTGTGCAGATTTGGTATTCATGAGATAGAGACGGGCAGTGTAGGGTGGAGGAAGAAAGGCACAAGCTGGGAGCATGACTGTGCAGATTTGGTATTCATGAGATAGAGACGGGCAGTGTAGGGTGGAGGAAGAAAGGCACAAACTGGGAGCATTACTGTGCAGATTTGGCATTCATGAGATAGAGACGGGCAGTGTAGGGTGAAGAAAGAGGCACAAGCTGGGAGCATGACTGTGCAGATTTGGTATTCATGAGATAGAGACGGGCAGTGTAGGGTAAAGAAAGGCATGAGGCTGGATCATGACTGCGCAGATTTGGTATTCATGAGAGAGACAGGCAGTGTAGGGTGAAGAAAGAGGCACAAGCTGGGAGCATGACTGCACAGATTTGGTATTCATGAGATAGAGACGGGCAGTGTAGGGTGGAGGAAGAAAGGCACAAACTGGGAGCATTACTGTGCAGATTTGGCATTCATGAGATAGAGACGGGCAGTGTAGGGTGGAGGAAGAAAGGCACAAGCTGGGAGCATGACTGCGCAGATTTGGCGGTCATCTACCCACGTCTGCTACAGCGGTGCACATCTTTGCATTCACTGGTGGTCGCTTGCCCACGTCTGCTGCAGCAGTGCATATCTGTGCCTGTTTGTGCCTGCTGCAGCGGTGCACATCTATGTCCATCTGTGCATGCACTGGTGGGTTGCCTGATCGCGTCTAATGCAGGGGTGCACGTGTGTCGGTGTACGTGCACTGGTGGTCATCTGCCAGTGTCTGCTGCAATGGTGCACATCTGTGTCAGTATGTGAATGTACTGGTGTTCACCTGCCCACCTTTGTAGCAGCGGTGCAAATCTGTGTCAGTCTGTGCCTGCACTGGTGGTCAACTGCCCGCGTCTGCTACTGCGGTGCACATCTGTGTGCATCTTTTTATCTACATGCATGTGCGTAAAGTCCAATTCAAATCTCCTCTGGGGTCTGGTGTAGTGATTAGTCTGGCAACCCTACACAAGGAGACCTGCATTTAAATGTCGTGATCTTGAGCAAATCAAGAATTCTGCATGTGCCAGATATTACTCCTTTTCGAAAAAATTTGAATGTTTGCAAACACAGCCACTATTGTGTGCTCGGGCACTGGCTACGTATTGTACAATTAAACGCCCCACCTTGCTGATTTGGGGAACGTGCAGCTTGCATGTTCTCCATCAGACCAGCTCCACCCCTTCTGCCTGTCTGGAGCAAATGTTTTCCTTCACTACGGATGTCCCCCGCCCCCCGTGTCCATGTAGCTGCCCCCTTCCACCGCGGATGCTCCAGCTGAGGTTATGTAGTCTGCTGGCTAGGCAGGCACGGCTCCTTGCAAGCATCTCTCAACCACACTATTGGCATGGAATAAAATCTCTGAGGTCTGTAATGTGATCCACTGTCCACAAGAGCAAAGTCTACAACGTCTGAATGCCTCCAAAAATGAATAATAAAATCTCGAAGTGTCCATACTGGGTGCAGAGGCCAAGGCTGGATAAGGTCTCCCACGGTAAGGTGGTCCATGTGTTCATGGCTGCAGAAGATGATGGGTACACTCGGGCCTGACTCTACCCAACACCTTCAGAAGTGTTGTGTGGGCCACCCCACACAAGCTGTATTTTATCCCAACCTGACAAGGGCTTGGCAGCCACAGAACTGTTCCATTTTTCAGAGAAGCTTTGGTTGTCCAATGCTACGTTAATGACCTTGCAGGTTCTTCTTTATATTGTAAGCAGCATCGGTGGTCCACGGCTACGTGAGTGACCTGTGAGGAGGTTCTTTATATTGTAAGCAGCGTCGGTGGTCCACCGCTACGTTAATGACCTTGCAGTTTCTTCTTTATCTTGTAAGCAGCGTCGGTGGTCCACAGCTACGTTAGTGACCTGTGAGGTTCTTCTTTATATTGTGAGCAGCGTCGGTGGTCCATGGCTACGTTAGTGACCTGTGAGGTTCTTCTTTATATTGTAAGCAGCGTCAGTGGTCCACGGCTAAATTAATGACCTGTGAGAGTTTTCTTTATATTGTAAGCAGTGTCAGTGGTCCACCGCTACGTTAATGACCTGTAAGGTTCTTCTTTATATTGTAGGCAGCGTTGGTGGTCCACTGCTGAGTTAATGATCTGTAAGGCTCTTCTTTGTACAGTAAGCACCGTCAGTGGTCTGCTGCAATGCTAATGACCTGTAAGGTTCTTCTTTATACGGGAAGCAGCGTCGGTGGTCCACCGCTACTTTAATGACCTGTAAGGTTCTTCTTTATGTTGTATGCAGCGTCGGTGGTCCGCTGAAACGTCAATGACCTGTAAGGTTCTTCTTTATATTGTAAGCATGTTGGTGGTCCGCCACTATGTTAATGACCTGTAGGGTTCTCCTTTATATTGTACGCAGCATTGGTGGTCAATGGCTACGTTAATGACCTGTAAGCTTCTTCCTTATATTGTAAGCAGCATTGGTGGTGCACGGCTACGTTATTGACCTGTAATGTCCTTCTTTATACTGTAAGCAGCGTTGGTGGTCCACTGCTACTAAAATGACCTGTGAGCATCTTATTCATATTATAGAGAGCCTCAGTGGTCCACACCTACATCTGTGATCTCTTAAGGCTTGTCTTTATATTGTAGGGAGCCTCAGTGGTCCACGCTTATATTCAGGACCTCTTTTAGGTTTTCTTTTTATATTGCAGAGAGCCTCGGTGGTCCGCACATACATCCGTGACTCTAAGGCTTTTCTTTATATTGTAGGGAGCCTTGGGGGTCCACACCTATATTCATGATCTCTTTTAGGCTTTTCTTTATATTGTGGAGAGCCTCAGTGGTCTGTACCTATATTCAAGATCTCTTTAAAGCTTTTCTTTATATTGTAGAGACCCTCGGTTGTCCACATGTAAATCCGTGAAATCTTTAAGGCTTTTCTTTATATTTTTGAGAGCCTCGGTGGTCCACAGGTACATCTGTGATCTCTTTAAGGCTTTTCTTTATATTGTGGGGAGACTCAGTAGTCCACGCCTATATCCATGATCTCTTTAAGGCTTTTTGTTACATTGTAGAGAGTTTTGGCGGTCCACGCCTATATCCATGATCTCTTTAAGGCTTTTCTTTGTATTGTAGAGAGCCTCGGTGGTCCACGCCTATATCCATGATCTCCTTTAAGCTTTTCTTTATATTGTAGAGAGCCTCAGTGGTCGGCACGTATATTCATGATCTCTTTAAGGCTTTTCTTTATATTGTAGGGAGCTTTTGTGGTCCACGCCTATGTTCATGAACTCTTTAAGGCTTTTCTTTATATTGTAGAGAGCCACGGTTGTCCACACGTATATCCGTCATTTCTTTAAGGCTTTTCTTTATATTTTAGAGCGCCTTGGTGGTCCACATGTACATCTGTGATCTCTTTGAGGCTTTTCTTTATATTGTGGGGAGACTCGGTGGTCCACACCTATATTCATGATCTCTTTTAAGCTTTTCTTTATATTGTAGGGAGCATCAGTGGTCTGTACGTATTTTCAGGATCTTTTACGGCTTTTCTTTATATTGTAGAGGGCCTCGGTGGTCCACATGTACATCTGTGATCTCTTTAAGGCTTTTTCTTCATATAGTAAGGAGCCTCAGTGGTCTGCAACTTTATTCATGATCTCTTTAAGGCTTTTCTTAATATTATGAAAAGGCCTGTGGCCTACACATATATCTGTGATTTCTTTAAGGCTTTTCTTTATATAGTAGGGAGCCTTGGTGGTCTACAACTATGTTTATGAGTCTCTTTAGAGCTTTTCTTTATATTGTAGGAATCCTCAGTGGTCTAAGCCTATTTTCAGGATCTCTTTAAGGCTTTTCTTTATATTATAGAGAGCCTCTGTGCTCTACACATATATCTGTGATTTCTTTAAGGCTTTTATTTATATTGCAGGGAGCCTGCGTGGTCTTCACCTATATTTATGAGTCTCTTTAGAGCTTTTCTTTATATTGTAGGAAGCCTCAGTGATCTACGCCTATTTTCAGGATTTCTTTAAGGCTTTTCTTTATATTGTAGAGAGCCTCAGTGGTCCATGCCTATAGTCATGATCTCTTTAAGGATTTCTTTATTGTACGGAGCCTCGGTGGTCCACGCCTATATTTGTGATCTCCTTGATGCTTTTCTGTATATTATGGAAAGCCTTGGAGGTCCACATGTATAATTATGATCTCTGAGGATTTTCTTTATATTATAAATAGCTTGGTGGTCCATGCCTATATTCAGGATCTGTTTAAGGCTTTTCTTTATATTATAGAGAGCCTCAGTGGTCCACGCCTACATCCAGGATCTCTTGAAGGCTTTTCTTTATATTATAGAGAGCCTCGGTGGTCCACGCCTACATCCAGGATCTCTTGAAGGCTTTTCTTTATATTATAGAGAGCCTCGGTGGTCCACGCCTACATCCAGGATCTCTTGAAGGCTTTTCTTTATATTACAGAGAGCCTCAGTGGTCCACACCTACATCCAGGATCTCTTGAAGGCTTTTCTTTATGTTGCAGGGAGATACAATGATTTATGCCCATACTAGAGATCATTTTGGGTGGCAGTGCCGAAGCAGTATCAGTGAATGTTCTCCAGCGCGATGAGTGATGTGCAGCGAGCGCCTTCAGCCCATATCAAAACCTGAACTGCGGCACTCGTTGCTCCCATATCTATTAACAGTAGTATCATTCACTATTTTCCTATAGTTTCAGATGCTGTACAACCATGCACTGTAGTAAAACTCGAGAGAGGTACTAGCATATTAAAGATACCAAAAAACAAATTTCGATAAATAACTTCTATGATAACATCTGTAGATTACGACAAAGTACATAACTCCAATATTGTTTAATACACTTGAAACAAAGCAAAATTCCTCTCATGGATTACATGTCTCATTAACCTATTCCTCCACCCTCAAAATTGCAAGTCCCAGTCAAACACAATAAATCAAAACGATAGTCCTGTATTAGTCTGTTTCCTTTAAAGAGTTATCCAGTATTAGTCCATCACTTCCATAAAGAAAAGGTTAATTCATTTTCCATCCTTATTCATAGCGACATCACCGCCAATTTTTTTTCCATTCTTATTCATAGCGACATCACAGCCAACACGTGTTTCGTCAATAGACTTCTTCAGGGCTGAGACTCTATTGTTGCATAGTCACTGAACCTCTCAAAAGACAATAACTTAATTCGTCAGTATTTCCTCCACTGATAGGACCAACAATATGTCAATGTTGAAATATAAGCTTTCAAAGACGGTATTTAGTATCTAAGTCATTATTTCACTGCAACCACAGAGTAATAACCTTATTAGTGTGAATTGCGGTTTCCCTGACACCCCGAAGTGCAGAGTTCTAAATTACACGCTGCTTGGAGGGACGCGAGTAGCCATTGACTGTGGCGCTCTTACTAGGATGCATCTCTTAGTGGATTCAAAGATGTGGTGTCCCTCAAGAGACGCAGTAAATGCGCAGCGCTCTCCTGAAGGCACATTATGTGATGTAATGGATGCCAGGCGGCTGCCATGTAGGTGGCCGAGGGATTAGGAACTGTGTGTACTTACACCCACGACACAAGGAAAGACCTCAGGGAACAGTGACCCAATCCTGCGTGCTCAGGTGCTCCTGAGGATTACAGCTCATCTCTGTGCCCACCTCTGTTGTTCTTTAGGGGCGTGGAGGGATCCTATGGTTCCCTCCTGTAATATAACGCTATTAATCACAGGGAAAAAAGAATCTGTCAGCTATCAAAGCAATGTCAATGCCAGTGAAACACATCATTACAGTGAGTAATTTTCCTGTTTACTTCAAACATTTTTTTTCCCAAACTGCAGCTGGGCAGGTCTGATCAGGCCGAGCCTTGGAACGAGTCGAAGCGTCCTCAATTTCTACATAAATGCTGTAGGCAAGAGGGCGAGGGCAAGTCTCGACGGGGCTCCTTCCAGCAGCTCAGCTCCCCGGCGCCCCTGGTCTTGTCTGGTGCATTCCTCGCGTGTACCGTCACGTCTCCAGGCTTTCCAAAGGTGCCCCCTCTGCACGGCGCAGACAGGGACGCACGTCACCGCAGCCAACCCAGGCTTTAAGGCGCAGGGTATCTTTAAAGCTGGTTCACCTGTCCTGTTATCAGCACCCAGAGGTGAGCAGCTGACTTCAGGGCGCTTGACAGATGAGCGCTGCATACTGTACATAAAGCAGTTCTCTGACCACAACAGGCGGACAGTACACGGAAGGCAGAGGCCATCGTGGCCTACAGGTTCATCCACAGCCCCACCTGATCTGACACTTTCTAAGAAGTATCCCCGGAATTTCCCAAAGTAAAAAGTTTGCTGGGTTCACCGCCTTCCACGCCCCTCAGAAACAAAGCATCCCTTTTGGAACCGAGAATATTTTAATTGCATAATTATGGTTACAATGTGTTGGTTAAAAAACAAAGCAATGCACACAGATAGGGGAAGAACTATTTTGCATGCGTAGAAGCAGCTTTACTACAAATTGTGTTTGATTGTCTCGCTCAAAGTTTCCTTTCAGACTTGGAGAAGTGAAATAAACAGGGCCCGATGCACAAGGCTTCACACAACCTCGACGTATAAAGACGATCAGGCAGGCTCCGGGACGTTACACGCTTTTTTACTTATTTTACAAAGTAAGTCATCACCAGTCGGTAAGACGTTTTCGTCCTGTAACCACCTGATCGCTACCCTGCATTTGATATACAAATTACAGACATCTCACTGAGAAAAGCAGCATTTGAGCTGCAAGTGTGGGGTCCAGGGCAGTCGCCGGCCTGTGTACAGGTCCAAGCCTCGGCGATCCACTGACAGCAAAGGGCTGGGACCGCAGGATGGCGCCGCCGTCCACACTCCTGGCCAATGAATGCGCCACGCGCGGGGTCCATGTGGTCAGGGTCCCCCAGGAGGGCGAGAACTTTCCCTTTCCACGCTCATCAATTACATATACAGCTAATCTACAAAAAGAACAGTTGTTCGTCGTACAATTTCCACATAATTGGTCGGAGACTGATCAACCGTATCAAACTTTCAACATTTTTGTTGGTTTTTAACAAAATGCAGTTTCTCCTTAATAAAGTCATTTTTAGAAACAAGACGAAAATCTAAACTAACATGGTGGGATTTCATTGCCTGTGCGCCCCTTTCCCATCGACAACGCTGTAAACGTCGGAAGAAATACGCACGGTTCTTCCCTTCGGTGCGGACTCCAAGGTCTCACCTGCCTCCAGAGCACAGGTGGGGGCTCGAACCCATCACACCGGGGAGCAGAAACTGGCTGCACCCCCTGCCTAAAACGGACACCCTGGAAAAGGAAGGTTGGGGTATCCTAAGCCCCCCGCACTCCTGGCTCCAAAGGTAGTCCCTGGGTAAAGAACCCTTTCCTTGAGCTCATTTTCTGCCCCAAGTCCCAGCACAACCGTGTCCCACGGCTCCAGGGGTGCGCTCAGCTCCGTCACTTCTGACTGCTCATTCTATCTGCTTCTGTACGTTTCTACTCCGAGGTCTTTAAAGCCCATCTTATTTTTGAGGCTTTCCTCCTCCTCTCAAGCAACCTTAGTCCGAAAGGGTGATTTTCGCCATCTTCTCCCATCCCTCTCCCCAGCCTGCTCCCACCTTTAAGTTATCTCTGCCGTCCCCACAGTCTCTCCCTCTCATGCTTTGCCACCTTCACTACATAAAGAAGCTCATTTTGAGAGATCCAGAGAAAGACAAGATACTCCAAAAGTGGAATTATTTCTGGACAGTGCAAAGGATGCCCTCCGAGTGGGCGGAGCCCTCTGGTTAGCTTGCTGAAGCTGAACTGTGCATTCAAACTCTAATCCAGAGGGACCTCTGACGTCTTATAGAGCTCATGTGACCTCAGCAGCTCCCATGCTCTGACGCCTTATAGAGCTCATGTGACCTCAGCAGCTCCCAAGCAGAGATCCCAGGGCCTCTGATGCCTTATAAAGTTCATGTGACCTCAGCAGCTCCCAAGCAGAGATCCCAGGGCCTCTGACGCCTTCTAGAGCTCATGTTACCTCAGCAGCTCCCAAGAGGAGATCCCAGGGCCTCTGATGCCTTATAAAGTTCATGTGACCTCAGCAGCTCCCAAGCAGAGATCCAAGGGCCTCTGATGCCTTATAGAGCTCATGTGACCTCAGCAGCTCACAACCCAAGCAGAGATCCCAGGGCCTCTGACGCCTTCTAGAGCTCATGTTACCTCAGCAGCTCCCAAGAGGAGATCCCAGGGCCTCTGATGCCTTATAAAGTTCATGTGACCTCAGCAGCTCCCAAGCAGAGATCCAAGGGCCTCTGATGCCTTATAGAGCTCATGTGACCTCAGCAGCTCACAACCCAAGCAGAGATCCCAGGGCCTCTGACGCCTTATAAAGTTCATGTGACCTCAGCAGCTCCCAAGCAGAGATCCCAGGGCCTCTGACGCCTTCTAGAGCTCAGGTTACCTCAGCAGCTCCCAAGAGGAGACCCCAGGGCCTCTGATGCCTTATAAAGTTCATGTGACCTCAGCAGCTCCCAAGCAGAGATCCAAGGGCCTCTGATGCCTTATAGAGCTCATGTGACCTCAGCAGCTCACAACCCAAGCAGAGATCCCAGGGCCTCTGACGCCTTATAGAGCTCATGCGACTCAGGAGCTCCCAAGAGGCGATCCAAGGGACTCCAATGCATTATAACGTTCATGTGACCTCAGCAGCTCCCTGGCCTGAGGCAGGGATCCCAGGGCCTCCGATGCCGTTTAGAGCTCATGTGACATCAGCAGCTCCCAGCCCGAGGCAGGGTTCCCAGGGCCTCCGACACCTTATGGAGGTCATGTGACCTCAGTAGCTCCCAAGAGGAGATCCCAGGGCCTCCAACGCCTTATAAAGTTCATGTGACCTTAGCAGCTCCCAAGAGGAGATTCCAGGGCCTCCAACGCCTTATAAAGTTCATGTGACCTCAGCAGCTCCCAGCCCGAGGCAGGGATCCCAGGGCCTCCGACACCTTACAGAAGTCATGTGACCTCAGCAACTTCCAACCCAAGAACAGATCACAGGGCCTCTGAGGCCTTATAGAGCTCATGTAACCTCAGCAGCTCCCAGCCCAAGGCAGGGATCCCAGGGCCTCCGACGCCTTATAGAGCTCATGTAACCTCAGCAGCTCCCAGCCCCAGGCAGGGATCCCAGGGCTTCAGACTGCTGGTGGAAAAGCGCCAGGGGACCCGAGCCATGCTTAGGAACAGACCCCCTGCTTCTTTCCGATAGGGCAATGGGAGGATTAAATGAATGAATCTGGCAACCACCACCTGAATTCGCTCTAAAAGGTAACACTCTGTACAAAAGCTGCTGTGTCCCGTAAAGACAGGGGTGTTGCTCTATGTTTGGTTTCAGCCCAGCTGTGTTTGAATAAAACATGGCACAGTTCACAGTGGGATTAGTGTCCAAGTTGCAAAGAAAAGAGGAGCCAGCCTTTGTGGGCAGAATTCGGGTGTGGGTGGAGGGGACGAGAACCATTTTAATTAAAGGGGAACTCCAAGGGCCCGACTGCGACCGCTCATTCAATCTTGTCTTGATTCAGTGGGACTTAAAAAGTGATTACCACACACTCATCATACACCTGGCATGTGACTGACTCTCGGTATCCAGAGACCGAAGGGACTGGCATCGTGAGTATCCAGAGACCGAAGGGACTGGCATCATGAGTATCCAGAGACCGAAGGGACTGGCATCATCGGTATCCAGAGACGGAAGGGACTGGCATCATCGGTATCCAGAGACGGAAGGGACTGGCATCATGAGTATCCAGAGACCGAAGATGGCATCATGAGTATCCAGAGACGGAAGGGACTGGCATCATCCGTATCCAGAGACGGAAGGGACTGGCATCATGAGTATCCAGAGACGGAAGGGACTGGCATTATCGGTATCCAGAGACCGAAGATGGCATCATCGGTATCCAGAGACGGAAGGGACTGGCATCATCGGTATCCAGAGACGGAAGGGACTGGCATCATGAGTATCCAGAGACGGAAGGGATTGGCATCATGAGTATCCAGAGACGGAAGGGATTGGCATAATGAGTATCCAGAGACGGAAGGGACTGGCATCGTGAGTATCCAGAGACCGAAGGGACTGGCATCGTGAGTATCCAGAGACCGAAGGGACTGGCATCGTGAGTATCCAGAGACCGAAGGGACTGGCATCATGAGTATCCAGAGACAGAAGGGACTGGCATCGTGAGTATCCAGAGGCCGAAGGGCTTGGCCGTGAGTATAAAAAGACGGAAGAAACTGGCGTCGTGGGCATCCATCCAAAGACTGAAGGGACTGGCATCGTGGTTATCCAAGGACAGAAGAGACTGAGATCGTGGGCATCAAAAGACTGGAGAGATTGGCACCTACGTACTTTGCTGAACAATTAGACAGATAAGCCTCGATTACTAGAAAGCTGGGCTCAGTCACCCCGCAAGGATGGATTAAAGTTTATGGACATTTTATTAGATGAAAATTCCATGTTATTGTTTACCGAACTGTTGTCACCAATAAAGAAAAGAGGATTTGAGGCCTCACTTGCAGAGACAGTCAGTCAGTACATGCTGCAGTGAACTGAAGGCCGGAAGAGCATGAGGGCGACTCCACTCCGGCTGCGACGGGTTCTCTCTCACAGCCACAAAAGGAAGGAAAAAACACTGAAAGGCTGAGTAGGCAATTGCTGGTGAATTACAAGCACACACTTCTGCACACTGTGCCCGACGCAGTCTGTGCATCATCTAATTACCGAGACCGTCGTAATAAAATAAGTACAGAGCGCTGCACGGATTGTATACACACAGGTCTTCTTGTTGAGCTGAAAAAAAACTTCGGCCCAGTTTCAATCACTTGATGAAAGATGTTGGAAGTGTTTTTTTTTTTTTTTAAATAGAATTTATGATCAGATATGCACTGAAAACCCCTCCCAGCATCTCCTTTTCAATACTGGGGCCTCCGCGCAAAATCTGGGCGCCCGATCTCAGCTAGTTGGGTTTTTCTGCAAGTTTGTTGAGAAGTCCTAAACCTCTGACCAGAGGTCATAACTAGATCAGAAACAAATGTCTTTCCCAAGTGACCAGGACGAAGAGGGCGACTCTGCATTAGAGAGGAACATGCTCTATTCCTGCCAGGCTGTCTAAAGGAAATCTGCTCCCGATCTGTGAAGAGATCCAACACATTCTGAAAAATTAACTGACTACAATACTCTGTTCATGGAATTTAGAACAAAATCAGAAACATGCAAACGAGGAAACCTCGAGGGAGTATCCGGAAGTCCACCGAGCCCCAAAATACATAAAATGAGACAAATGGAGGAGTGTCAGGAGATGACGCGGAAGCAGCACCTCAAGACAATACAAGGAGTTGTGCAAACACCACTGAACAGAGATTCCTTGTTTTAGGCAGTAATATTTATTTAGTGATACACTCAAAACCCATAAGCACCATTCACCAGAACTTTACAGGCACCTAACAGAAATCCAATCCTTCAATAAAACAAACACAGCAAGCCTTCGCACAGCACAAACTGGAACAGCAGTAAAGCTCAGCAGAGGGGGTAACCAGCGTTCACCAAGACCAGGAAGAAAAGTGGGGACAAGAAACCTGGCTGTCTGCTAACTCAGATCTCAAGTACAAATGGAACATGAGATGTACACAAATTGTTACTCCTAAAAAACATATTCTGAATTAAGTTGAACGGGATAATCCCTGGAACCCCAAAACTGTTTTGTTTATTTTTTTTAAGTTTTTAAGCACCATTTTCCATGAATGTCAGATTCCTGGTCACTTTATGGAGCAGAGATTAGAAACACCGGACAATGAGGCGCAACACATGAAATCAACCCTGAGGAATCCCTGCGTCTGTAGAGAGGTTCAGTTCATAGGGTTCTGATGGATCTAAGGAAGTTCACTGTCTCCCACCAGATCCTAGGAGAATGAGGGAGCTCCCGTGAAGGATTCCACAGTAGATCAGCACTGAGTGCATGTACTGAACACTCTGCTGTGTTAACTGGGACCCTGAAGATCAAATCCTCACGGAAACCTTTAGAAGGACTTTCCTTCAAGGAATTTTGTTGAGAATTTACAAACTGTCAGGCCTATTTAAGACATTTATCCCAACATCCAGGATCCCACTATGGTCCCTACAGCATGCACGTTCAGAGGCTGTGGCAGGACGGTCAGCATCACCTCCTACAACCCCAGTGACCAGGGGCCGACTGGTACGGCTGGAACATCTCGAGAGTCAACAAGCGACTGGAGGACCTTCTTTCTCTACCTCGTACTCCTGCCTCAAGACAAGGGCAGAGGAGGGACAATATTCAGCACCATACATGCCCTACAAGACTGGACTGGCCTCTGGGCTCAGAAGAGGCAGCTCTGATGGATACTCCTAGGCATAGAGAACAGCAAAGGTTGCACCTTGTGTCTGTCGGTCAGCACATTTCCTGTGTAAACAAAGATGTTTGTGCAGGAGCCAAACTATCCTCATCACTACTGGACTCCAAAGTACATCTAATGGTACCCAGCTGATAATGATGCGCACACCATGAACTGAAGTGCCTGCATCCTCACCGGCTGGGCAGACTCGGTGTCGAACACGAGTATAATGAAATGGTTACGAGCACTCTGAATGCTGGAGTCACACCACCCGGCACTGATCTCAAGTCAGCGTCGGTCAGTGAATGATGGTGTGCTGGGCATAAGTGACCCAGTGACGCCTATCTTACTCACACACCTCTGTGGCTATTTCCAGAGTCAACAATACTTTTCAAAGGCAGGTGTCTAGCATGTAAGACAATCTAGCTGAATTTAACTATAGGGACAGCCACAAAATTATTAATTTCTGGTAGCTCCCCCTCAGTTCTTAGAGGGATGAAGAATGTATCAAAAACACATCATGGTGTAGAGCCCACTTATGGAGCTCCCTGCCACCCACCTGAACTAATTATATTCCTGCTTCTGTTTTTCTGCCATGATGGCTGTCTAATTGTTTTGTGTATCACATCTATTCAAACCACCTTCACTACTTAGGTGTTAAAAGCACGAGGCGATGACTGAACTTCAGAACTCTGCCCAGGACGCTGAACTGAGTGCTGCAAGTTTGAACCTAAATGTCACTCGCAGCGACAGCCAGTGGCTTCCCATTTAGTCACAACACCACCTTCCACCCTTCTGCGAGTCTGCTGGATGCAGGGTTGTAGGGTTGGGTAGACGATGTGTATGGAGTTGTAAAGTCAACAACTGTGGAGCGCCCCATGGGTGTTGAGAGAACATATTGCAGGCTATGTGCCCTGGGTCCTTGGTGGAGGTAAAACTACTCCTGCGATCACACTCTCTAATTTACAACTCAAGTGGACAGTTAGACAACATGTGATCCCGACACATTAAATCAGAGCTTGTAATGGTCAATGCTTCAGAAACCCTGGTAAGAACCCTAAAGATGGCGGTCCATGAGTCATATGCAACAC
Organism: Pleurodeles waltl; assembly: GCF_031143425.1. NCBI lineage: Eukaryota > Metazoa > Chordata > Amphibia > Caudata > Salamandridae > Pleurodeles > Pleurodeles waltl. The sequence goes on from NC_090450.1 coordinate 10,223,167, forward strand.
TCAACTCAAGCCAGCTTGAGATGCATGTCCTTTTATCCTCACACTGAACGCTTAAGCTAGGGTAAAGGAATTAATTCATCAGTAAAAGTATCTTTTGTGGAATCACAAAGGGTCCCGCGCAAAAATGTTCTTCCATGGGAGCTGCAACTTACCAATTCTTAAAACCTCTTTCCATGTCACTCACAGCTGCAAGCATGTCTCACCTATACTACCTTCCAGGGAGGAAGGATGATATAGGTATGAACCCAGGGGAGGAGGTGTGGGGCGGAGGGGATTGCGGGGCAGAGTGGATGCAGATCTTGAGGGTAGAGGTCTCGGTACTGCCACACAGGTGCATTGCCAGGACCCATGAAGCCTGGGGTAGAAATGCACAATTCACGCTGTTCAAACACAAGGATCCTCTATTCTAAACATTGGGGCAACCAAAGGGAATAATCTGTTCACCTGTTTTTGTAAATGGCACTCTTCTATTGGGGATTCGGCGCGCATGCGCAGTACACATCCCAGAGGTACCAAATGCTTTCATTCATTTGTCCCCAATTCCTCCACTTTCTGATCACTGGAAACCATTAGTACAGTTCAGGCACCTTCACAACATCCAAGGTGAAGAGACGTGGTGTGTGTGGAAGTTGCCCATGTCTCCACCCCCCAAGAGGCAACAAGCTATGCCCATTACCTCTGTATGAGGCACACCTCCCCTTTTCCAACACAAACCCAAGGTCCTTGTTATGACGCTGCAGGCCTGTCTCGACAGACTAGGCCAGTGGTTCCCAACCTTTTCACTTCTGTGGACCCCCATTTTAGCATAACTGGAACTCGGGGACCCCCACTGAATCATTTTTGGAACCCGGGGACCCCCACTAAGTCCTTAGTGAAAGCTTGGGACCTAATATGTTAATATTATTTAATTTTCTAAGCTGTCGAGGACCCCCTGGAGAGGCTTCGCGGACCCCCAGGGGTCCCCGGACCACCGGTTGGGAACCACTGGACTAGGCAACACCACCAGGTAGAGTCTGGCAGGTGGGCAAGGATTGCGAGGCGTGCGTCAGCCCTGAGCGCAGTGCGTCGGCGGCACAACGTACTAAGCTTGTTTGGACTGCTTGACTTTCACAAAATAAGAACAATATTCCCATCAACGAGAAGATAAAAGAAGATAACCAAAGCATTATTTCCAAAAGGTGGAGGTGCTGTCGGCACATTCACGAGGTAAGTAGACTCCAAATCAATGCAGTGGGTCCACGCTAAGGGCCCACACTGGCGGAGAGGAATCCATGGATGGGGCCCTAGGTACTGCACCCCAGGCTGGTAACCACAGCTCCATGGGTCCATGTTGGAGGTGTCATGGAGGTTGTGTACGTGCCCTTCATCACGTCCTGCCCACGCACTGAGTGATGCCCTCTGGTTGTGGGCTATCAGCACACAAGTCCCCCGTCTGCAGCAGTCTGGGGTCTCTGCAGGTAGGCTGAGGTGACGGATGCACAGTCGTCAGGTTGGGGTATTTGCCAATGCGCCCTAGAGATCGGACGCCACTTTGTAATTCGTATCACTCAGCTCGAATTCTGGGTGTGCTGGTCCCACGGGGTTCGCCCCGGTATTGGTTGGTGTGTGAATTAACTATTCACTTGACCTATGGGCTCGTGGTGGATTCACACTTGGTAATAACAGAGGGGTTCACAATCCTGGGGATATTCTGTTGTTTCACTTCCTTGACACATGCCCTCACCAGAAGAGCTCAAGGTTTGAGGGGGGGTGCCGTGTGGGGCTACGGGGGTGGCCTGACAGTTCCTGATCTCAGGAGCAGCACAGGTTCTACGTCTGACCTCAGGCTGGCACGAGCTGTTCCTGTGCAGGAGATGGGCAGGCAAAGAGTAGGAGGTATGTGCTAGAAGGCACCTGGTCAAGAACTCCGCCTGTTGCACTCTTGGAAGAAGCGAAGACCCCTCCTGCCCCGCATCACAAGTGATGCCTTCCACAGTCACCAACAATTTTCAAGATCTACAATCAATTGGTAATTCAGAAATAACTGGGCAGCCTACTTGTCACACTACAGATGCCTGTTATTTGAAGCACAACCAGGCCTCAAAACCGCAACAAGGGGCCAAATAAAACAAGGATGGTGGACAACACTGAACAACAGGCTGCTGGTCGAGGAACAATCTGCCAGTGAGCTTGGGGGATTTAGCCTCGGCTCTATACTGGTGGCCTCCCAATGCCTCGGTTAGCTCAAGAATGGATGGTGATCAATGACCAATATTGAGTCAGTCACTGAATGACCATACAGTTATACCTTGATTTTTGGTTACTGCTTTAAAAAAATCATCTGTGACACACTGCTAGGGATAGCAAGAGCTGGCCGAATTCTTTGATAGCACACGTAGCATGCACAAACGAGAAAGGCTCCTGACCACCTTGTAAAGCGCAACTCTTGTTTAAACCACTGTGATACTTGGGATCAAAAACAAGCAGGCCCCAGTGCCATTTCCATGATCATTTCTGAAGTGGATCAACTGTACATCGCTGTCAAAGGGAGAGGGCAGGTCATGTGTAAATCTACAGCAAAGATGCAATGCTGACAAACAACTGTTCTGGGGAACCTATGTGGTCTTCTGCAGAATATGACCTGTCAACTGCATGTTACACACAGCATCATGTAGGAACAAGCTTCTAAGGGAGAAAAGGACTTGGGGCCTGATTTACAGTTTGGCGGATGGGGTTACTCTGTCACAAAGCAATGCTGACTTCTAACCCAGGCTGTTAGTATCAGAACTAGTGCTGGGTTCTAACAGAGGATGCCGGTATCAGAAGCAATGTTGGGTTGTAACCCGGGATGTTGGCATTGGAAGCAATGTCTAACCCAGGATGTTGGCATTGGAAGCAATGCTGGGCAATGCTGGGTTCTAACCCAGGATGTTGGCATTGGAAGCAATGCTGGGTTCTAACCCAGGCTGTTAGTATCAGAACCAGTGCTGGGGTCTAACACAGGATGCTGGCATCAGAGGCAATGCTGGGTTGTAAAAGATGTATCAGAAGTGATGCTGACAAACGTAGTGATAGTAAAAGAGGATGTTGGTACCGGAAGTGATGCTGACAAGCTTAGTGACAGTAACAGAGGATGTTCGTTGGTACCGGAAGTGATGCTGACAAGCTTAGAGACAGTAACAGAGGATGTTGGTACCGGAAGTGAGGCGGGTTATAATAAATGACGCTGGTTTCAGCTAAGCCCAGTGGTAACAAAGCATGTGGGTGTGAGAAGTGACCGGTTTAAAAGAGGATGTTCGTGTCACAAGTGATACTGGCTGGAAAAGATGAAGCTGGGTTAGTCTTTTCAGGGGGCCTTTTGTGAGGCACCTGTGTGGTGTGTTGAACTATGCGGCAGCCCTCCTGGCTCTGTGCGCACGTGCCACGCAGGTCCTTCCCCACACCTAAAGGTGGTCCTGGCTGATGAGGCACCTGTGTGGAGTGCTGAATTATGCGGCAGCCCTCCTGGCTCTGTGCACACGTGCCACGCAGATCTTTGCTCACATGTCAAGGTGCTGCTCGGTGATGAGGCATCTGTGTGAAGTGCTGAATTATGCGGCAGCCCTCCTGGCTCTGTGCGCACGTGCCACGCAGGTCCTTCCCCACACCTAAAGGTGGTCCTGGCTGATGAGGCACCTGTGTGGAGTGCTGAATTATGCGGCGGCCCTCCCGGCTCTGTGCACACGTGCCACGCAGATCTTTGCTCACACGCGAAGGTGCCTCTCGGTGATGAGGCATCTGTGTGAAGTGCTGAATTATGCGGCAGCCCTCCTGGCTCTGTGCACACGTGCCACGCAGATCTTTGCTCACACGCGAAGGTGCCTCTCGGTGAAGAGGCATCTGTGTGAAGTGCTGAATTATGCGGCAGCCCTCCTGGCTCTGTGCACACGTGCCACGCAGATCTTTGCTCACATGTCAAGGTGCTGCTCGGTGATGAGGCATCTGTGTGAAGTGCTGAATTATGCGGCAGCCCTCCTGGCTCTGTGCGCACGTGCCACGCAGGTCCTTCCCCACACCTAAAGGTGGTCCTGGCTGATGAGGCACCTGTGTGGAGTGCTGAATTATGCGGCGGCCATCCCGGCTCTGTGCACACGTGCCACGCAGATCTTTGCTCACACGCGAAGGTGCCTCTCGGTGATGAGGCATCTGTGTGAAGTGCTGAATTATGCGGCAGCCCTCCTGGCTCTGTGCACACGTGCCACGCAGATCTTTGCTCACACGCGAAGGTGCCTCTCGGTGATGAGGCATCTGTGTGAAGTGCTGAATTATGCGGCAGCCCTCCTGGCTCTGTGCACACGTGCCACGCAGATCTTTGCTCACACGCGAAGGTGCCTCTCGGTGATGAGGCATCTGTGTGAAGTGCTGAATTATGCGGCAGCCCTCCTGGCTCTGTGCACACGTGCCACGCAGATCTTTCCCAGACCTAAAGGTGGTCCTGGCTGATGAGGCACCTGTGTGGAGCGCTGAATGATGCGGCGGCCATGCACTGCCTCCTTGCCCACATGCCGCACAGATCCTTGCCCACATGCCGCACAGATCCTTGCCCACATGCCGCACAGATCCTCGGTGATGGTTCACACGTTCCATTTCCACTCAGAAGTCCCTTGAAGTATGCGGCGGGGGGTTCAGCATTCCTGCCGCTGCAGACTTGTAGAGACAGGCACGAAGACGCAAACAAGCCTTGGCCCCGTCTCAAACGGAATACCTCGGTTGCAGATGTTCCCCTGCAAGCCACGTCTTGTCATGTGCAATAACATTTATCTCTAAAGAACATCTTTTTCAGCGCCCCCCAGCCCCCCCCCGCGGAACTTGACTTTCCAATCAGGTGTATAAAACGCAGGACTTGAGAGATGGCTTCGTGTAAGAAGATCCCGGGGAAGCGTCCTTAAAATCTACCCGAGCAGCAGTCCCCGGCCTCCCTGGGCACCTCTTGTGGTAAACAGTCATGTGTTTTCCATGCACCCTTGGTTCGCACTGTAAAAGCATCACAGCGCTTCCCTTCCTTGGTGGCCTTTAACAACTCAACAAAATATCATTTCACGCAGTTGTCAGTCCTTAGACACCTATTCACGGCAGCAACGTTCCCGGGAAGCCCCACACAGACGGGTGCGCTCCCTAAGAAAGAGCCCGCGCCCTGCGTTGGGTGGTTCTCGGCAGGCTGCAGATGTCACCTCCCAGGAGGACCCGATGACTCCCTGCGGTTCATTGTAACCCCACCACCTAGTGACAGCGATGCAATGCCCGTGCTGTAACACCCTGTCCCCTCCCCTACTCACCAAACCAACCCAGAGCAATCAGGGTCCCAGGGGCTCCGCCAGGAGGGGTGAGCCCCGAAGGACGAAACCTGCATTTCTGTAAAGTGGGGGACCTATGATGACGCGTGCCACTAATATGTAGGAGAGGGCTCTGTGCCCCAGGATAGGAGACTGTCTGCCAGTGTGGCACCGAGTCCTCTCTGACTAGGTCACCCAGGCCGGAGTCCGGGGTTCACACTGCACCGTCTGCTTCAGTTTCATTCCCTAGAGCACCTCGTGTGTTTGTGAGGGTCAGTAAAGAGCGGGTATATGTGCTCTGCCCCCCACCTTCAGTAACACACAAGCATCACTCTCGCCCACACTCCTCCTTGTGGAGGGTTCAGGGTGCCTGGCACAAGGCTGGTGAGTTGGTGAGCCTCATCCTGTGGCAAGGGTGGGCCACAAGAGAGAACAGATCTTTCTCAGGAGACTTTGCAGACTTCAGAAGTCTCACAGAAGAGGCGAGCTCCACTCCTCGCTTCCAGTGGGTGGATGGGTCCTTCGCACACTTTCAAGGGCCCGGTCCGGTAACAGCAAAGGGCGCTTGTTTCCATCAGACCTCTGCCACTCAAGCAGCGGTGGTGGTTGGGGAAGCCAAGCCTGGCTGCACAGGAGCTGGGCAGGGAGGGGCCTACACATACCAGACAACGCTTTGGGACTGCGCCTGAAGGGTTGACTGAGTGCACCTTGTACTTTCAGTTGTGGGAGACAAGTGACATCCAGCTCATTCTTAGACAGAAAAAAGGACTGAACTGTGTTCACCCAACTGAATGACATGTTGCCCAGTCACAAGCACATTATTCAACACTGACCCCAAACTACCACTGAATCACCACAATGGAATGGATCTCTCCTCCCCTGACTGCTAACTAGGTGAAGTTGTGACCATAACTCGAGACGCCAGTTTAAGGCTATGAGCAGCCGCTTGACAACACTGATCCGTTTAAGGATCATCTGACGATAATCAAGTATATCGCACCCTTCCTCTCCTTCCAACACATCACAGTAGCAATCTGCAAGACCGTGTTAGTACTCCTGGGGCTCTGTGCGTCCTTCAGGTCTCTGGCCGGGCCTAATGCAAGGAGGGGCACAACCATTTAGAGGCGCCCGGCTGTAGCGTCCTTCGAGCGAGGGAGCACGCAAAGGACCACGCCACACCCAGAGCTCTGTAACAGACGTCTTTATTCCTCAGGAAACGATCACACACCGCACTCCGATTACGTCATAACCGTTAATAACCACACCTTAACACCTCCCAGTGAGTTAGGTAATTCCTCTTGCGAGTACACCTAGAACCGCAAGGGCCTTAGCGCACATAATCTCACAACACTACCCCAGTCAGCCCAGGGCCAAAGAATATCTGAGACGTGGAATATTCGTGGGCCCCCTTGTCATCGTCTACGTTGCTTTATGTTAAGCCGCCTGCTCTCTGGCTCTAACAACACTGCACGTTCTCCCAGGAGACGGTATGCACACCTAACTGCCTGAGACACAATCTTTTAGGGCCCAGTCCACTTCCTGGACTCCAAGTTCAATCATGATAAAGCAGAGAGGACCTCAAGATCTTACATTTATCCCCAAATATGCCATAATTCAATCCTCCAGCAAACGTAGCCCTCTTCCACTTTGGCTGACACAGAAAAGCGATCAGCTCTGGATCACAAACTAAAAACAAGGCTTGCCTAAGAGACATTCGTTTCTGATCTTTCTCTTTAGCGCACAGAAACCTTGGTAATCATGCGCTTTGTAAAAAAAAGTGGATGTAACAGCCTCCAAGCATTGGGCCCTTCCTTTAGAAAAGCTTGATGCACACCGAGCCGGATAGGGTTCTTGTGCATGGCTTTTTCCATTCGCTTTACTCCAAAAGGCACAACGTGCTGTGTAATTCAACTTGATGGAATTATTCCAAGACCTCTCTGTAAAAGCAAAGAAACATGAAATAACTTGCTTTAGGAAAGCGCAAGACCGCAACCATAGCCTAGGTTTTTCATTTGCCCTCTCCCTGTGGCCCTGCATCTATACTGAGTGAACAAAGTGGAGAAGTGTGGCTAGTGGAGAAGTGTGGCTTAGTGGAGAAGTGAGGCTCAATGGTTAGAGCGGCAGACCCTGAAGCAGAGATCTGGCTCAAGACCAGGGTTCAAGTCCTGCTTAGGCAGGTCTTGGGCTCAATTCCCCATGACCAGATAATTCTCGCCTCGGTGCCTAATCTAATTCATGGGTCCCACTCTGCAACTCTGGGCAATAGCTTGCTTAATCTCCACAACGGCCCCAACAGCGCTTGGATGCCTGGCTTCACCCTGGGGGTGCTCAGGAGTGGGCGCCGCACAGGGAAAAAGCCAGGAGGGGTTCCATAGCGGTATGAGTACAGTGCCTTGAGACCCTAACGGGTGAGTAGTGCGCTATACAAGTGCTAATTTACAATTTACAACAAACCCTGAGGTAGACTGCAGAGAAGGCAGACTCATGCCAGGGTGAATGCGCCTGGCATGAGGCGGGAGCTCCAGCTGTCCCATCCTGGGTTTTTTAAATATCTGAGGAACCCAAGACTAGGAAGCCAAGCACTACCTTCTTTTCAGAGAGAAGCTTCAGCGATACCTCATTAACAGAAATTAAATAATTACTGTTAATAACACTTGTTGCTATGGCCTCCTGTGAAGGCATTCAATGAAACTTTATACGAAGATGTCTCTTAGGTGCGAGACAAACGGTAATACTGGTGTGCGAGACAGAGCGGTTACCAAGAGTGTCAGGAGAGGCCACTCTCCCCCAGATCTGCGGGAGAGGGAATACTACACGATAAAGAAAGCAATGCAAGGCAGGAGTATGGGATGAGACTCAAAAAAGTGCTGAGAAGCCAAGAGACCGACACCCCCATGAGAAGCCAGGGAGACAGAGCCTGGGACAGGTAAAGTTATAGACAGGAGGCGTAAACACCGACACCCTAAGGAAAGAGGCTCCTGCACTGGGGCAACCTCAGAGTTCTAGGCGCTTCATGTCAACAGCATCTAAATGCTCCTGTGCCTAGAGTTCCTTTTGTAAGTGACGGGAGCTAGTTCAATACGTTTCACTGAAGAGGAACAGGACTACAAATACCAAAATGCACCTCGGTCTTCAATTTACCCCATGGCTGGAGCACTGCCTCCCTGGTGACATAACATGATAATCAAGTCACCCTGCGAGTCCACAATAAAGCTCCTTAAATGGACCCCAAACAACCACCTGACATGATGCATTAAAGTCTGCCTGGCTGCAGGAAAGGGCTGCTGCGTTATTTTCCTTGGGCCGAGCAGGTACTGGCTTGTCTTTACGGATACAGGGACAGACTTCTTGGTAAAGCTGAGGGCTTTCTAGGGACAGAGAGCTCTGGGGAGGTGCCAACGACCAATGAAAGCAGATGGATGAGCCTAGAGCCAGGACAGGCAACGGGTACTGGCGGGGTGTCAGGGCAGGGGTGGCAGAGGCGTCAGGGCAGGGGTGGCAGGGGTGGCAAGGCAGGGCCATCAGGAGAGCCCCCCCCCCCCCCATCAGCCCTGCGCCTCACTGCTCCTAGTGTGCCCAGTTGTGTCATGCCCCCGCCTGCCTCCTAGGGATGCCCTGGCACCCAGGAGACGGGCTGCTGATCACCAGAACATGCCTGCGGCTGGATTCAGCCTGACATGCGTGACTACACCACCGATGATGCAGGGACGCCGCCCGAATGCGTCAGTCTAACCTCGGATGAGTGACACTTGGGAGTGCATTCTGGGAGATCGCGGGTACTTTATACTAATTAAAGGGAGCAGCCGAACCGGCGTTTGATAGCACCTATAAAGCACCAGGCGCTATGTGTCTGAACCCACCCTCACCGAGGACATCAGCAGCCCAGCCCCCGGAGGGCACCGTCCCAGGGAGGGGGGAGCGGACACTAAATTACAAGCCAGGCATCTCCCAGGGAGAAACAGGTGCTCCTGGTTTATGGGCGCCTGGAAACAAAGGGGTGACGCTGGGACCATCTGCACAGCCATCGAAGCCTGGACGCAGACATCAAAGGCCCCAGTTAATACTCGGTTAATACTCCTTTCCCACAGCAGTGAGACAGCTTCACCCCACAGAGACAAGTGCCGCCACCCCTGGCCTCTCTCTGCCCCTTCGAGAAGGAAACCAAAGGGACCCCGACAGCACGGCTCACCCACGGCCCTAAACACTGCTGCGAAGTAATCCCCCAACATCTGAACACACGCCATCAGGCCTAGAGTCCCACGCGGGATGCTGTAGTTCTCACACGCTGACTCCCTGGCTTGTGGCCCTTCCCTCGGATTAATGACAGGCGGGGCTCTCGTAAACGTGCTGCAGATGACTTGGGGGTAACACCCTTCTTTCTGGAGGGAAGCTAGTGTGTCTGCACAGGGCAGGGAACCTAAGGGGTACTAACCACTCAGGACTGCAGAGCTAAACAGCACAGTGTATGCTCACTCATCTAGATCAGTGTTTAACCTTCTGACTTATGCCCCCCCCACTTATTATTGGAATTTATGAACCCCCCTAATAATTACTGGAATCCAGAGACCCCCACTGGATCATTATTGGAATCCGGGGACACCGCTGAATCATCATTGCAACTCAGGCCCCCCCCACTGAATCATTATTGCAGCTCAGGGGTCCCCACTGCATCATTGCAATTCAGAGGCTCCCACTGAGTCATTTTTGCAAATCAGGGGCCCTCAATGAATCATTGTTACAATTCAGGGGCCTCTACTGAGTCGATATTGCGAATCAGGGGCCGACCTGAGTCATTATTGCAATTCGCGGCCCCCCACTGAATCATTATTGCAACTCAGGGGCCCCCACTGCATCATCATTGCAATTCAGAGACCCCCAATGAGTCATTATTGCAAATCAGGGGCCCCCAATGAATCATTATTACAATTCAGGGGCCTCTATTGAGTCATTATTGTAATGTCAATAATTTTAACCACAAAACAATACACAAAATAGGGAAATAAACGTTCATCAAATACACAAGATTACATTTTTTTAAATTCACAAATACCACAAAAATATATAAAAAACAGAATTTTAGTGGTGAGGCTGGAGCTTTTATAAACTCTATTGTGGCTAACCGCTGGCCATGCTATATTTTGTTTGATGCATCTCCACTGCCCCCCTGAATCAACCTGGAGATACCATTTAATTTTTAGCCTTCAATTTCAAAGTCCTTCTAATTTGCAAAATGTTTTAAAATTTCCAATTTTGATTCTTTATTTACAGACACAATATTATTCTGTCAATGTTATTTCATTTTCTAAACAATTGCGGATCACCTAAGTTGGCATCGGGGACCCCGAGGGCTCCTTGGACCCCAGTCTAGGAACCACTGATTTAGGTCACGGAGCCGAATGCAGGTGAACTGGAAGGTCCACTGTTCAGAGAGGCCGTGTTTTCTCCCACTGAACTGTTCCACCATCAACCTGCCCCAGGCGCCCTGCAGCCACACAGCTGCAGCATTATTGCTGGTTGTCCTCGCCACTGCAGCTCATCGGCTGAGTCGCGAGGGTGCTCCTGGCACTGTCGTGTCGCTCCCCTGCCACGCCCCTGAGGTGCTGAGAGCATCAGCCGCACCAGGTTCCCACCGACGGCTTAAGGCGTGGAGGCACACAATAGGCTCTCCTGCTGATATGACAAGCAGCACTGCCCTAGGACACACACACGGCCCCACCCAGGTACGTCTTAGCACCTAACTCAAGGCGGTATGGGGTTGGTAGCGCATCCAAGGCTGTGCACCTTGAACTAGGCTAATGTGCTGCTGCTACTCTAACCCAGAGGTGTCTGGGCCAATGCAAATCAGAGGAAAGCAAAGAAACTTAGCGAAACATCATCATCTTTGACAAAATAGTTGTTAATGCCCAGAGGCGGGCTGGAGTTAGCACTCACTGTCAAAGACCTTAACGGTGGAAGGCCAACCACCAAATATTTGAGATGCCACCATCTGTTGACTAGTACCTGCAGTGGGGGTTCTCAAACCTTCCAGTGACAGCTCAATATCCTTCAGTAAATCAAGGATACACCTGCGAAACCCCATCTTCTCCTTTAATATATTGGATATGGCCGGAACTACTTCCATAATCACCTTCAGAAGACATCATTGAGGTCTCTGTTCAGGGGTTTCATAAACCATTCTGTAAAGCAATTTAACTTTCGGGTAGTATGTACTGGAAGCTGTAGGGAAGGCGGTTATTACTGAAAGCACAGGCACTGTCTGACATTAAACTGGATCATTCACGCTCAAAGACCACCGGCGTGTATACATGTACTCTAGAGAAGTCTCCACTTGAAGGCACCCTCTTGCCAGAGTCCAGTCCCATAAGCCCTCTTTCTGCCTAAAGCAGAAGGAAATGATACTTGTAAACCTAGTGGAAAATGGACACATCATGTTGTTGTTTCTATAGATGCTGAAGGTGGACACTCCAATGTTGAACTGTTGGGTGATACCCCCATACGTATGAGAGGCCAGCTTTAATCGCATTTTTGTGTAAAAAACTAGTTGTGTAATTTAAACCAAACCATTCTGCAGTATTTAGGGAATAAATGTGCTATATAGATAATGTATCAAAAAAACGGTTGTAACTTAAGAGAAAACAAAAGGACACAGTGTCTGTCAGGTCAATAATCTACATTCAGGATACCCTAGGGCTTGAAGGAGGCCTGCAGCTTCCATCACCCATCATGCACTGCCGGCTATGTCGCCTCACTTCTTTTCCTTTGGATTGTGCTCTGACAGTTCAGGCTTTTCAACACTTCTTTTTATGAGTTTTATTTTTCCTTTAGAAAGTTATCTTTTAAAAGTTTAAAGTTTTTTTTTTTATTTTTTTTTTTTAATATCACTAATTTCCTTGAGTTTTAACACCTTCAGGGACTATTATTGTCTACTAAATAACTTCACTATTCGTGAAATGTGCCTCCTGTGGGAGAAAGAAGGTTGCTGCTGATCCTCACGCTCTATGAAGTCAGTTTGCCTCCATCTATTGAGGACTGACATTGTGCATACAAATGACAAAAAGAGGCCTCAACAACATGAAGGAATATCCCTGAGAGAAAATAGGAAGTGCTGAGGAAAAAACAGAAAGGAGCAGAGGCGGACCCCCCGCTACAGCACCCGGTTCCTCTTATGAAAAGGACCCCCAAAGAAGAATGTTACAGGGGGGAAAGAACCCCACCAAAAGCATCACCACTACTCCAAGCACGGCCATCCTTCACTCCAAGCACTGCCAAGGGTCTTGCCGTAGACATCGGTCTACGGCAAGACCCTCAGCACCAATCTGTTCACCAAAGGGCTCAACGGAGACACCGAGAGCCCAGGTACTGATGACTTTCAATGCATTACCACCATCCGCGACGTCCACTCACTCAGCGTCAAGGTGCCCACCTTCAAGAGCAGACCAAGAGCCGTGTAAACAGATTATGATGCTGGCACATCATGGATCACTTGGGTTTAATTTTTTTTAAAAAAAACGTAGTTAATGCTGATCTGTCTCAGACTTGTTTAGAGCCCAAACAGTTCACATTGAGGGGTCTACCTCTGTGTATGTGTTCCAGGGTCTACGGATTACATTTTATACCCATTTGTCCCTGGATTCTAAACTATCGCCTAAAACTGGCCTACAGTTGGAGTGGAGCTAGGGCTAAACTATGGACCCAGATGCCTGTGTCTGCCACCAAAATCCAGGTTGAGTCTGAAGTTTAGACTATGGCGTTTATTTCATGGGCCTGTCTGACTCCCAGGAGGACTTGTACTTTCGTGTTCGGTGAGAGAAGGGCACTGTGGCTGCACTATTAATGTTTTAAGATGGTGACAGATGAAACTTCAAGCGTTGCACGAGTGGGCTTACATAAATAAATCAATAAAAATGCAGACAGTAGATTCCTTGTTTTGGAAGCGTGCTCCCCCAAGAGGGGCAGCATCGTGCCATCTGGTCATCACTGGCCACGCTGTAGGTCACTGTTGTTCCAAGTCTTGGCCTGCACTGACCAGACCTGCTTATTTTCCTGGAGTTAGATCAGGTGCAGGTTGGTTGACTGCTACACCCACATTGCAGCCCTGGAGATGGACTACACAAGTGCTCTGGCTTCTTTTTTGTGATGCAGGAAGCCAGCAGCTGACCCTATATGTATTACCCTTACAATCTGCAGTAAGGGATCATTAATCATCTTCTAAATCTGCACCCTTGATCGCACTGCTTGACACTGCAACAATGACCCTTCAAGTCTCCAACAGAGTCTGAGCTAAGGAACATTGTTTTACTTACCATTACCAAACATAAGCAGCCCAGGGAGGTGATGTCCATTTCCACATGGAGGTTGCGGAGCACCCTCACGGACAGCCCACCTCAAGGCTACGCAACAGCGTCCTTGTTTGGAGAGCTGATGCAGAACTGTTGGGTATTACGGAGGTCCAACATCTCATTACAGCTTTGTCTCAAAAAAAGGATTTGGAACTCGGTCTATTTGTAGTCAAACGAGATGTTGGCCAGGGTGGGTCACCCCTAATTGTACACTGACTAGAGGAAAGAGCTCAGACATTGCTTCTTAAGCAAATTCTTAGCTTACGGTTTGAATGGTTAAAACTGAATTTGTTAACTCAATCTGCACTGGTATCAGAGAGTGGGTGGGGATAAATACATCCATTTAGTGGGTTTCTTGAGGATTATAGTGCCTTTTTGCGGATGGGTAAAACCTGCTGTTCCTATTTTGCTTGTCTACGCGGCATTAGTTTGCGGTTGGTAACTTGCCACTTTGACGAGACGTTCACTCAATGAGCGAGAGCTGGGAATGGTCTGTTGTGTTTAAACCTCTAACTTGAATGTCTCAGTTTGAACAGCTCAGAGATTATTGGTTGGCGTCTCTTCACTTCGGGAGATTTGTGGTTTTCTGGTGATTAAAGCCTCAAGTGAGGTGTAGTTCAGACCATCCCTTCATCTGTACTTCAGCCTGCAGTATCTGCAGCCAATGAGGGGCTCCTATCTGGAGAAGACCTCTCCTTCCAGGGTCTGCCAGTAGCTGGTACATATAGCACAGGTGGCATTGCCTGTGATGAGCAGGACTGACACCACCAGGGCACAGGCACTTTTTACGGGGTTTCTACTGGGAGGGGGTGAAACGGTAGGGCAAGGGACCAGACCACCCTGGATCCCCTTGTGACAGGACACTCTTTGTTTCTGTATTTGACTATTGCAAATTGTGAATTCTGCATAATTTTCACCAGGTGTATGCCAGGTGGATGGATGGTTTCTAATATTTAAAAAATAAAAAAAGGAGCTGGGGGCACGATATAATCACAACTTTATAAGCACATCTTGCTATGGGATATGACAGTGATAGAGGGCCAGGGAAGTGACAGATAGAGTGTCAATTATGTCTGCCAAGAATTGTCCACTACGGGATCTGAGGGAGATTTCGAGACATCCATATTTTAGGAGATAATTTGCCGTCATAGTTGTGAATGGACTTCGTTCTCCAATTTTGCCTGCAGTGTGCTTTCTGAAAAGACAATATGAACTTCAAGAAGTCTACTCGCTCCATAACAACGACCTCAGAAATGTGCTGCATAGAATAAACGCTGCCCACAACTTTTTAGATGCACATTCATTATTTCAATCTGGCGGCTCGTAGCTCACGAAGTTTGGTACCTTAAACCTTAATTTTGTACAACCTTACGCTTTTAATAGCAGTGCTCAGTAATTCAGCAACAGACCCAGGGACATGAATAATCTCTTGGTGCGGACAGGCTTGGCTAGAGCTCAGTTAGTGGTGGTTCTTCAGTCAAGACTAGATAGGTCCTTGGATTTTAAAACGTCTAAGTGTGAAGTTGCAATGGGGTTTGCAGTTAAGTCTTTGGCTCAACGAGACGTGCCACAGGTACGACGACTTGTGCCAGCTCTGACCCAAGGAGCTCCTCTCAGAAGAAAGACAGCATCCCTTGTTAACAAATACCACATCTGCTGGTCCTGCTCCGACTGAGATGAGCACGTCTTGCACATATCGGCCAATGCCATCTTTCAGACGCAACCAAGTGCTCCAGAGACTCCACGAACCACTGATGCAACTCTGCAGGCTGCAAACGTTCATTCATAGGAAGAACAATACTCTGGCGTAAGGGAAGGAGGCCAGTTTACAACAACTAGACCCACCGCTGGTGAGAAACTACCAGGAACAGTTCTGGAGGATTCAGAAACATCACAAAAAGGCTGGGCCAGAGGGAGTCTTCACTAGTAAGATCTCATTTTTTGGGAGCAGTTTGTGCAGCTCTGTTGTACCAGACTTTCACAAGACTGTGGCCAACGAAACATCTACCCACACTGTCAGAACCCTAAAACCAAACAGTGCAACCTGCAGGAGGGTCTGTGGGCAGCTTGTAACGGAAGGCCGCAAACACTGGCTTTAGGGTCCACTTCGATCTTCCAGTGTCAAGGAGAGCGACTGAGTGACAGTGAGGCTTCTTATACCAATGCACCTTCCAGAGTAGTCCATGCAAACGACCAGCACTTCTTAAACTCTGATGACATTCTGTAATTATCCGTGAGAGGGGGAGGAGGGAACCTCTGGAGGAGAAGCACGTCTACTGCCTACGACTTATTATTTCAGTCAGGTCCAAAACAGAGCTCATCTTAAAATCATAAAAAACAGACACACCCTTACTAAACCAGCTGCAACCGGATTATCCAGCTAGAAGAATTATTACGGTAAGAGAGAACATTACAATTTAATTTAAAATACGATTTTATTTCCTGTATTTCAGGATAGCTCTGCAGTTTGTTTTTCAAGGCTGTCAACATTTTTTTTTTACATTTTTTTTTTTTTTTTTTTACTGAGACATGCAAAGTCTTTGAAGCATTGAAAAAACATGGGCGTGGCACATGACCCACCGGTTGTAGGTCACAAAACAGGACTACTTGGCCTCCTGGACTTTCTCCTGGGAACTAGATGTGCTCCAGGTCACACAGAAGCAGCCGCAGAGGGAAGTGCCTTGTGCTGGACTAGGATGTGCTCAGGGTCTCTCAGACACAGCCGCAGACGGCAGTGCCTTGTACTGGACTAGGATGTGCTCAGACTAACACAGATGCAGCCACAGAGGGAAGAGCCTGCTGCTAGGCTAGGATGTGCCTGTGTCTCACACATGCAGCTGCAGAGGGACGTGCCTGCTGCTAGGCTAGGAAGTGCCTGTGTCTCACACATGCAGCTGCAGAGGGACGTGCCTGCTGCTAGGCTAGGATGTGCCTGTGTCTCACACATGCAGCTGCAGAGGGACGTGCCTGCTGCTAGGCTAGGATGTGCCTGGGTCACACACGTGCAGCTGCAGAGAGAGGTGCCTGCTGCTGTGGTAGGATGTGCCCCGGGTCACACAGATGCAGCCGCAGAGGGAAGTGCCTTGTATTGGACTAGGATGTGTTCTGGGTCACACAGATGCAGCCGCAGAGGGAAGTGTCTCCTGCTGGGCTCGGATGTGTCCAGGGTCTCAGACTCAGCCGCAGACGGCAGTGCCTTGTGCTGGGCTAGGATGTGTTCTGGGTCACACAGATGCAGCTGCAGAGGGACGTGCCTGCTGCTAGGCTAGGATGTGCCTGGGTCACACACACATGCAGCTGCAGAGGGAAGTGCCTGCTGCTGTGGTAGGATGTGCCCCGGGTCACGCAGCTGCAGCAGTAAGTGATTTGTGGTGGACGAGGATGTGTTCTGGATCACACAGATGCAGCCGCAGAGGGAACTTTCTCCTGCTGGGCTAGGATGTGTCTGGGTCACATAGATGCAGCTGCAGAGGGACCTGAGGCATGAGTGAAGAAAGACTGCATGGCAAAGAAAGACTGCTCGGCCATCCTTTCTGGGGGCGCCAAGGGTGATTAACATGCCTGATCGTGCTCAGAATCAGAGCTAGGAGTGAAGAAAGACTTCATGCAAAGAAAGACTGCATGGCCATCCTTTCTGGGGACCAGAAGGGTGACTGTTTTTAGGGTTGAGTCTGCATTGCATGCGCTTGCACATGCGTTTCGCTAGCAAGACGCTTTAAGGATTAATAAGGGCTTGGAGCCCCATCCACGTGACGTCAGTGTCTTTCATTGGTTTGTGGGCTTGCCTGTTAGAATCTGCTTGATTTCATTAGTGGAAGGCACGCATATGTCCTGCCTTTTCCGGTGGTTAGCCCTCCTCGAGCGCATCGACCAAGTACAGAAAACATGTGAGGCTCGCTGTTTTCCATTCGGTTTGTGGACTACTTTTTCTCTATTTTCGCAACGTGATCTCCCTTGGCAGAAGTCGAATGCTTTGCATAATATCGACCTTGTTACACACCTAATTGCACCTTTTCCGGTTACGTATGTGGTTTATGTCGCAAGAAAAGTCCGGTTACGAGTCTACAATGATATTAGCTCTAACACGAGCAAACGCGAGACCCGTTGCATTGCAAATGCTTGTTTTGTATTCTCGTCATGGTGAAGTTCAGAAGAGGGAGAAAGAAGACTAGAGGATGATGTGATGATGTCTACGAGGAGTGTGGTTTTGTCTCATAAGAGGTGGTCCTCCTCTGAGATTATATGGACGAGGGAACTATTCCTATTGGCTAGAGTATGTTGTTTGTGTTTACTGCACAGCTCGGGGGAGGGAAGGTACGATGCAGGCCTCAGTGTCTTTCACAGAACCTAGAGTTTCTTTGCCAGTGTTAAGATGATCTCTACTGATGTGGAATTCTAGTCCTGAGCAGCCCCTGCCCAACCAGCTCAACACAAGAAAAGTGAACAAAGCAGTGAGGATACACATGGTCTCTGGATGCGCACCCAGGCCTGCAGAAGAGTCAACCCACCAACAGATTCTACAAATATTTCCCTTCTTTGAGCTACAGACTGAAGCCAGTAATTTACCAAAAGCTGGCCAGACATCCATACTTTTATAGCCCGGAAAATGCAATGAAATAAGGGCATATACATGAGACCTAAACATATTGACATTTGTCCAGAACCCCTACAAACAAGCTGACATACATATATATATATGTAGAAAGGTACTAAACAATTATCAACCACGCTCACTTTAATCGAATATACGCAATTTTTGAAAAATAACTCCCACGTGTTATTTTTCTCCTAACAGCACCCGATACTCCTGACAGCTAGGTCATCATGCAGAGAAGGTGAGTCAAACTGACCATTGTTGGCTGATGGTGCCGGACCTCAAGGGCTTAGAACACCTCAAACGCTTTTCTAAAGTCACAGCCATCTATAGTCAGTGACCCACGAATGCGCTCCACTACCTTCGTTTTCCACCCTGCACCTTCGTTTGTGGCTGAACCCACTTATCTCTGCCACCAACGACATACTGAGGTCCTCAGTCACGGGTATGAGATGCAATACCCTTCGCATGCCGGCCTCGTCAAGAACATGCTGCCAGATGGCGGTGATAAAACATGTACCTGTGATGCACAAACCACAAACCAGTGGCCACAGTGGGGAGCCCCAGCGCAGAGGATTTTATGTTCATCAAATTCTGCCCAGCTTGTCCCATCACATGCTCCAAAGAGTACCCCTATCAACCAGAAGCCTTCTGTCCACCAGGCTGAAGCTGCCACCAGAAGCTAAGGCTAGCCGCTCCCTAGTCCTTCCAGACTAGAGGATACTCTGACATACTGGACAGAGGGGAGTGTCCACACACAGTCCTCATCACACATAGTAGAAGAGGGTACTTGTGAAGGCCCTTACCGTCCACGTCGCTGACTTGGCAGTGCTGGACTGCTGAAATGATACATCAAAGCTATGAGGGCCGGGGTAGTCGGTGTTGGAAGGGATAGCCGGAGAGGGCGACAGGGCGTCAAAGGTGGAGCTGGGCTGTGCGTAGGGCGAGGGAGCCGTGACGTTGTTCTGAGCGTGGTCAGTGTTGTACGGACTCGTGGAAGAGGAGCCATTCTGGATCTGCTGGTCCATGCTGCCCAGGAGCCCCAGGTTTGTGTACTGCGGCTGTAAGAGAAAGCGGGAAAGCAAGTTATTCAGGGTCACATGGAATAGTGCTACCAAATATTTTGACATTTTGTTGTACAGATTCTCCGCTACCGCTGGTGAATCACAATCACATGATCGAAAGGTAGGAAAACAGCTCTGACTACTTTCTTTACGCATTTTATGGTGCACACTACACGCTATGGACATGTACCCGGGCATCAAGAAGATATGAGCTAAATCCAGAAAACACCTGCATCGTTGTAAAATATAGCGCCATCTTCCCAACTAATTTAGAAGTTTACATTGAGTAGTGGCTAAACATTACCTTATAAAACGCTTATCCTCAAATGTACTAGATACAACCCTAATGCAGTCCAGCAGCCTGGACATTCCCCACAGCTGGTGCCGTAGGGTTTGGTAGCGACCAACACTTCAAGGAAGGATCGTTTCCACTGATCTTTGTGCAGTTAGCTGAAATGTTCAGATGCTGAACGTCCAAAGTGTCATAGCTCCAGGTACTACAAGCAGCTCAATGTTCGCTTCCACACAGGCAAGCCCTGGTATCTGCCCATCATCTGGACGGGTAAGGGTGTCTACACATGCTCGTCTCTCAGTAACTCTTTCGGGCACAGCCCCGTCAACCACCTATCCCTAGGTCAGACTGGAGTTAGAGTACAAAACTGACCCTGTGCATCAGAAAGGAGATGGGTTTCTGGACACAAAGTGAGAAGAGCAGATTAAGGTGTGCCCAGCACCAACTTTGTTCACCAGACTGTGGACACGGTCTACAAAGGGGGACATCTTGACACGGTTTCTTGACTTGGGGTTGACAGAGTGGACCGGGGACAGGCCTAGTGTGTATTCTGCACCACAGTCTGCCCTTAGCTGCAATCAACCCTCACTAGGAGCGCACGCCCTTCCCAGGCTCTTCCACGGCCAATGGGCAGACCCTAATCGAAAGGTTGGCTGGAGGAGCAGCGCTTCACTGCCCTCCAAGGCACTCCCCTGCCTTTAGTTTTCAGAGTGATGGTAACCCAGTTCAGGAGATTAGCATCTGAGTGAGTAATGGCCCAGAAGCCGAAGTAACAAAGCCTGCTGGATGGCTTCTCAGAGGCGGATGATAAAGGCTATCTCTGAACTGCCAGGAGGGTCTCCTTTGGTCTCATCTACTAAACTATACAGCGCTAAGTGGTATAGAAGATTGACACAGCAGACAAGCGTAGGCTCTGGCCCTGTCTGAGTGGGTGAAGTACTGAAGGACAATTTGCCTCCCGTCAGCAATGTCTATGGGAGCTGGGAGGTCACTGTGCACCTGTACACGAATGCTACAAGAAACGGGGGCGTCATACTTGTGCTACTGTTACATAGTACATCAAATCGCCAACGATCACGCCATAAGCTCCGTTTACCTGGCCCCAGGAACAAGCTGCCAGCGCCATCCAGCCTAACAATGTACAGGACAAGCCCAAGTCCTCGCTGGGGCCTCCACCGCCCAATGTGGGCTCAGTTTTGGCTTCCGCCTCACTGCTGCTGCTGGCAGGTGGGTCCATGCATTCAGCACCTATTCGGAAAGAACTGCCTGAGGCAGTCTGGCAGCAGCAAAAGTGTGGGCAAAATGATCAATACCACTGAGAGGCCTGCAATGGACAGGGGAGTAATCATACTGCAAGAGCAAAGACGCGCCCAGTCCACATTCAGTAGCTTAACAAACGTCATGGGGGGCCCCTGACCAGTTTACTGTACTGAGGGGGCCCCAGGGTCTTGCCCCCCCCCCCCCCCCCCCGGCACTGTGGGTGCTGCGGGGACTATTGTTACACCAGCACCACATTTCATCAACGCATAGATGCACATGTGAAACAGGTAGGTTTGTATATCCCTTGGCAATCGCTCAGGGTAGCAACCCATACACACCTCAATTTGGTCCCAGCCGTACGCAAATGAGTCTTCACCCTGCTGCTCATGAAAACAGTCCAGCCTGAACTGCCAGGCCAGGTCCTCTCTGCATGGGAACACAAGCAGCCCAGGACCAGTTCCGCCCTAGTAATGGGCTCATCAGCCAGGTATAGCTTGGTTCCAGTGAAACAGTGAGAGTGGGTCTCACATCAGGGCATACCCCTGCCACTAGGGCAGTACATGAAACACTCAAAAGGTGATGGGAGGAATGCTTGCAATGTCTAACCCCTGGCAGTCACTCTGGGCCACATCCCAAGCCATCATTCTTTTGCTCAACATGACACCTCAGTTTGGACTCCGTCATATGTAAATCAGACTTGCGAAGTGGGCAGAAGCAGAAGACAAAGCTCTCCCAAAAAGCAAGGAGGACAGTGGGCAAGTGTTCGCCTAGGTTGGCATCATGCGGGCATGAAGACGGGTGTGGATGACCTGGAATTGCATGAAAGGGAGGCAGCAGGGGAGAAGTAATCTAGATCACCAGTAGTGTCTCGTGAGGCCCAGGCTGAACCTTTACTCCCTGGTTGCATGGGCCACTATAGAAGTGCTACAGACTTCAATGCAGTGATCTGTACACATACGTAAACACAGGTCTACGCTGACTTCCTATGGGGACTGCTCCTGAACAGACTGCCGAGCACTGCATCACACCAAGGACCACTGATGCACACCATGGCGACTGGGAATTAATGCGCTCTGTGTTTCAGTTACGGTTTGGTCTGTACCAGAAGGCTTTGAGGAGACCAACAGCTACTTCACGCCTATCTGTGGAGGGGACTGGAAAACCCCATGGCTTCACTGTTACATCTCAATAAGCATCCCCACAGGAAGGCTTAAATAACACCGAGGAGCCCTGGCAATGGTCAATATGTAGAAGAATAGGTCCATAAAGGTTTGTGCATCACTCACCTGAGTAAGTGACGCATGAGGAACCAGTGCACGGCATGTGCCCCATCTGCTAGAGCGCAGCTTGTGCAGCATTCGTACAAGTTGTGGAACTACCAGTACAGAGTGTGTGGCAATTCTTAGTGTGTGCATTATTCATCAAAGCTTACGGCTGTGAATCATCTGCCACAGAGTGCGAGTTCAGCATGAAACAGATAGAAAATCTGCGAGCGCGGTTTGTTCCAGGGTGCAGGTTCTGCAATACAGGACAGTCCCAAGCATGTGTATCCTATGTCACTGAGCACTGCTCATCAAAGTGTGCAGGCCATGAAACAGTCACCGTAGAGTGCAAGGCGTGTGACCCAGTCACCGTAGAGTGCAAGGCGTGTGACCCAGTCGCCGTAGAGTGCAAGGCGTGTGACCCAGTCGCCGCAGAGTGCGAGGCGTGTGACCCAGTCGCCGCAGAGTGCGAGGCGTGTGACCCAGTCGCCGCAGAGTGCGAGGCGTGTGACCCAGTCGCCGCAGAGTGCGAGGCGTGTGACCCAGTCGCCGCAGAGTGCGAGGCGTGTGACCCAGTCGCCGCAGAGTGCGAGGCGTGTGACCCAGTCGCCGCAGAGTGCGAGGCGTGTGACCCAGTCGCCGCAGAGTGCGAGGCGTGTGACCCAGTCGCCGCAGAGTGCGAGGCGTGTGACCCAGTCGCCGCAGAGTGCGAGGCGTGTGACCCAGTCGCCGCAGAGTGCGAGGCGTGTGACCCAGTCGCCGCAGAGTGCGAGGCGTGTGACCCAGTCACCGCAGAGTGCGAGGCGTGTGACCCAGTCACCGCAGAGTGCGAGGCGTGTGACCCAGTCACCGCAGAGTGCGAGGCGTGTGACCCAGTCACCGCAGAGTGCGAGGCGTGTGACCCAGTCACCGCAGAGTGCGAAGCGTGTGACCCAGTCACCGCAGAGTGCGAAGCGTGTGACCCAGTCACCGCAGAGTGCAAAGCGTGTGACCCAGTCACCGCAGAGTGCAAAGTTTGTGACCCAGTCACCGCAGAGTGCAAAGTTTGTGACCCAGTCACCGCAGAGTGCAAAGTTTGTGACCCAGTCACCGCAGAGTGCAAAGCGTGTGACCCAGTCACCGCAGAGTGCAAAGCGTGTGACCCAGTCACCTCAAGGTGCAAGTCACTGCAGAGTGCAAGGTGTGTGACCCAGTCATCGCAGAGTGCAAGGCATGTGACCCAGTCACCGTAGAGTGCAAGGCGTGTGACCCAGTCACTGTAGAGTGCAAGGCGTGTGACTGAGTGCAAGGTGGGTGACCCAGTCACCGCAGAGTACAAGGCGTGTGACCCAGTCACCTCAAGGTGCAAGTTACTGCAGAGTGCAAGGTGTGTGACCCAGTCACCGCAGAGTGCAAGGCGTGACCCAGTCACCGTAGAGTACAAGGCGTGTGACCGAGTGCAAGGCATGTGACCGAGTGCAAGGCATGTGAGCGAGTCACCGCCGAGTGCGAGGCGTGTGACCCAGTCACCGCAGAGTGCAAAGCGTGTGACCCAGTCACCGCAGAGTGCAAAGCGTGTGACCCAGTCACTGCAGAGTGCAAAGCGTGTGACCCAGTCACTGCAGAGTGCAAAGCGTGTGACCCAGTCACTGCAGAGTGCAAAGCGTGTGACCCATTCACCTCAAGGTTCAAGTCACTGCAGAGTGCAAGGCATGTGACCCAGTCACCGTAGAGTGCAAGACGTGTGACTGAGTGCAAGGTGGGTGACCCAGTCACCGCAGAGTGCAAGGCGTGTGACCCAGTCACCTCAAGGTGCAAGTTACTGCAGAGTGCAAGGTGTGTGACCCAGTCACCGTAGAGTGCAAGGCGTGTGACTGAGTGCAAGGTGTGTGACCCAGTCACCGTAGAGTGCAAGGCGTGTGACTGAGTGCAAGGTGTGTGACCCAGTCACCGTAGAGTGCAAGGTGTGTGACCCAGTCACCGCAGAGTGCAAGGCGTGTGACCCAGTCACCTCAAGGTGCAAGTCACTGCAGAGTGCGAGGCGTGTGACCCAGTCACCGCAGAGTACGAGGCGTGTGACCGAGTGCAAGGCGTGGGACCCAGTCACCGGACCCAGTCACCGCAGAGTGCAAGGCGTGGGACCCAGTCACCGCAGAGTGCAAGGCGTGGGACCCAGTCACCGCAGAGTGCAAGGCGTGGGACCCAGTCACCGCAGAGTGCAAGGCGTGGGATCCAGTCACTGCAGTGTGCAGGCCAAGAATCAGTAACTGCAGAGTGCAAGGCGTGTGACCCAGGCACTGCAGAGTGCAAGGTGTGTGACCCAGGCACCGCAGTGTGCAGGCCAAGAGTCAGTAACTGCAGAGTACATGGCGTGTGACCCAGGCAACGCAGAGTGCAAGGCGTGGGACCCAGGCACTGCAGAGTGCAAGGCGGGGGACCCAGGCACCGCAGAGTGCAAGGCGGGGGACCCAGGCACCGCAGAGTGCAAGGCGGGGGACCCAGGCACCGCAGAGTGCAAGGCGGGGGACCCAGGCACCGCAGAGTGCAAGGCGGGGGACCCAGGCACCGCAGAGTGCAAGGCGGGGGACCCAGGCACCGCAGAGTGCAAGGCGTGGGACCCAGGCACCGCAGAGTGCAAGGCGTGGGACCCAGGCACCGCAGAGTGCAAGGCGTGGGACCCAGGCACCGCAGAGTGCAGGCGGCAAATCAGTCACTTCAGAGTGCCGGCCGCAGGTCAGTTACCGCAGAGTGCAGGCTGCAGATCAGTCACCAAAGTGTGCAGGCCGCGAATCAGTCACTGCAATGTGCAGTTCACGAATCTGTCACTGCGGTGTGCAAACCATGAATCAGACTCCGCAACATGAGATAGCAAGCGTGAAATGTGTGCACTATTTGTCAGTGCGTGCAGGTTTTCCATAAAAGAGTGAGCACGGAGCGAGTACGCTATTCGTCATTCTCAGTGTACACGTTGTGCACCACACAGCCAGGGCCATGTGTGCTGTTTGTCAGTGTCAGCATCAATTGTGGCGGTGTGCAGGCTGTACATTAATCAGACAGTGCAGATTAAGTGCATCATTCAACAGGGTGCTTGTTCCATGTGTTGATTGGCAAGAAATAGCTAAGTTTGAGGAACCCCAACGAGTTTTAGGTGGTGCGTACTAGACCTTTGGTAAAACCACAGCACTTCTAATTCCCAGACTCCCCCAAGCAGAGCTGAGGAGGTTCCTGCTGGCTGAAGTCACCTGCTATCCATGCGTCTCCCCAACTGAAGACCTGTCCATGCAGCACCGTGACCCCATATCCAAGGGATCCTTGTGCAGGAGTCACATCTTACACCATGGCACTGCCCCCCTGGAAAGCGCCAGTGTCTTCTCATGCCATCCTGTGCTGAGGACACTGGCTAGGAATCCGAGCCAATGCTGGGCCCTGATCCTGCCTCAATATCTAGACCAGGGCCGACCCCTGCAGCCTACCACGGAGGCCCCACCTGGTGTCTCCACCCATGAATCTCCCGCTGAAGGCCCAGGTGGCAGACAGATGACAGGGCTCGCACCCGGGCACGTTAAGGCCTTTATGGCAGGGCCAGAAGGTTGTGCATCACTCAAGAGTCAGTAAGTGCAGTGCACCCCAGGCCCTCCTGCTATCAAGGCACGGAGGGGGGCTCTAGACACGCTTCCTGACAAAGGGGCAATTAGAGGGGAGAATGCCTGCTCCCAGGCTCACATACCTGGCCACAGGTAACCAGACACGCCATCCCCAGAGAGCAGAGCAAGGCTGGCAGGCAGCGAACTTTACACCGGGACTAACACTGAGGAGGGGGCCAGGGGCACACATGCCGCGGCCTGAGAGCACCGGTGAAACCAGAGGACTGACAGCAAGATTCACCCAACACCACTGAGGTTTACATTCACAAATACAAACTATATTCCATCGCAAGTACAAAAAACAAATAAATCAAAGCCCAGAAACATGCATGTTGTTGTGTGTGCATCCGCCCCACTTTCCCAGCTCAATAGAAGGATGTACATATCCGTAAGCACAGACATGTCACATACCAAGGGCAGTACGTGTTCAACACACGCACACTCGTTCACGTGTGAAATGCAAACTAGCACACTCTGAAGGACGCCGAGAAACGTAATACTTCGTATTACACAGACAAGGATAAATCAACATCCGCCAACAAGTTTACAAGTGCCACAAATCAAAGTACAGCTCTTTAACAGGGAACCTACTCAGCACGGGTCGCACTTACTCCTCAGTGCTAGGAATTTACAGGAAGGTGTAGAGCCCTGGCATTCACGGGACCCGAGGAATTTATCGAAGTTACAGAAATCTGACATTCAGTAGGAACAAAATACGTAAAAGGCCCTTTCATGTCGTGTGTTTTTAAGTTTTTGACACACTGAAATAAATCCACGTTACACGAACAACAAAAAAAGAACAAAAATGTACGTCAAGAGCATCAGCAAAATGCATGACTACAAGCCAATAACAGAATGAGGAGTACTCGAGGGGCAAACACGGAGAGAAGCCACAGGGCTGGGGGGAGAGCGTGGGCGATCTGAATCTAAGGACTGAAGAAAAACCCACAGATGATGGACGGACTGCGGAACCAATCAAACACTCGCCCCAGTCACAGATCTGGGTCTAATCCATCGTTCTGTTGCCCACCCCAGGGTAGACTCCGCCATATGCAACTCGGTCTTGAATCGGACGATGGCGAGCGCAGAGCACTGATTGTACGTACTACACCTGGAGTAATAATGCTCTACCGCAGTTAACTTTAGAGTGCTGCGACGTAAGAACTGTTTACAGACATCATTGGTGTCCCACAAACGACTGCCTGGCGGTGACATGATCGTCCTTTTCGTACATTCTCCAGAAAGGGATTATTTTATGTACACATATCCCTGTGAAAGAGAGCCTTCGTTTTTCCGTTATGTCCTTACAAACAGCCTCCTAGCCCTGTGACTCACTCGCATGCACCGGGTGGTGTAAGGGATACGCACGGGGCGCCTAGATGTCCGCAGGTATGTAGGTGTGCACGCCGCCCTAAGTGTCCATGCGTTCTGAGGGGCTGTGTGTAAGCACGACGTAAGAGCCAAACCTACTGGCTTTAACAATGACTGTTTTACTGGTTACGCAACGACCACTGGGAGAAGCTGCCCTTGTACGCATCTGCTCTCCGAGCACCGACGCCCTCCCTCGGGATGTACCCCACTTCCTCCGGTACCCCCATCCTCCAAGAAGCCTGGCGTAGGACGCGGAGGTGGGTGATGGCATCAGGTAACCTCCTCGCTGCCACGTCCGGCTTGGCGATGCCCACTGGGTTCATGGGAGGTTACTGGAAACGGAGTATACCATCTCCCAAGAACTACACAAAAAAGAATTTGTAGTTGGAATTTCAACTAACTGTAGTGGAAAGGTGTGTCACGCAGGTCTGTGGTGACGATTTTAGGGGATTTGGTTTTAAAAGAAAGGTACTCTGCCTTTTGTTTTTTCAAGGCGCGAGACAACGATGATAGATTGGCGCAGACGAAATAAGCTACAGGAAAGCGCTTCTTGGCACCACAATAAACCACCACCAAGTAAACTTCTTACAGACGTTTTCTAAGGTGGTCTCTACAGCCCACAACAGTCCTTGCCCACATTATCTGTATCCATTACTTGCTGATAACAAAGGTGGCTGTCAGCGCCAGATGCAGTCTGGGTCGAGAAACAAGGGCCCCCACTCTTCAACGGATGCTTTTTGCATTGAAAAATAGCAATTCTACAAAAATGCGCATTTGATCCATTCAGGAAAATTACTTTTCATTCTAAAAATATGCTGTGTCCGGTCAAACTGCGGACGTCCCCACACAAAGTGTGTTTGTGGCCCGGGAGGGGGCTTAAATGTGAGGACGGGCCCTTTAAGAGCCCCGATTCAGCAGCCTGCAGTCAGTCCATCAACAAGCACGTGTGACGTGTTGAGCTCAGTGCTCATGGTTATGTATGGCGCCCCCTCCTGCAAGCTCAGACAAAAGCCTCACACGAACCATCAATCTCCTGGCCCAGGGGACGGTGGTCGAATGAATGCACCACACGGCGGCTCCTGGCTCGTGTGCTTTTTCGTAAAGTTGTAGTTTGCAGCGCCCAGAAAGGCCACGTAGTGCCTTGAAAGCAGAGCATGGCGCTACACACAGTGCAACCACAGAATACAACCGGTTAATTTGCCTTCAAAATCAACTAAACAAAATTCTGTCAAAGACACAACAATCCGGTTAATTCAGCCCGGGCAAGTGAAATGCCTGCGAATGTTCAGCAGGAATACAGATTTTCTATACGTGCTACAAAGTCTATCATCTGCGGCATAAATTGGAGATTTAGAGGAAAAAAAAAACGTTCACAGCACAATCTGATGAAACGTTGTAAGGGCTGCAACACGTCACCACGCATTTGGCAAAAGTTAACTGCACACGTTTCAGTGGTTCACTGCTGTAGTAAAAAAAATAAAAAAATAACACACACACACACACACTTCCAGTTGTGTGAAAAGAAAGCTTGCATATGTTTCATTATCATTGCTTACATCACAGACCGTATTCTCTAATCAAAATATTTGAAGAACGGCATTCAAAATGCATTAAAAAAATACGTTGCCTCTCCCCGAGTCATAAAGTGCATCACGGTGATATACGTAATTACTAAGCATTGGCAAGGTCAATAAGTTGTGGTTTGGGGTATATTATCTTTGCCAATTCCTTTTGGCAGTAGTGCACGGCATAGGGTGCTGTGCAGCATCGTTAAAATTAAATAAAAAAAATAAAAAAAATAAAAAAATCACAACAGCGATTGTGCAATTCCAATGCGGCACACACGTGTCAGAATACATGCTTAGTTAGCGCAATGAAGAGGACGCATACCCTTTATTTTTTTATTTACCATTCCAAGACGGCAGGTACCACTTCGATTGATTAATACAAACAAAAAAAAAACATGAATACGCAAATTAAATAAAAAAATGCCCGTTTAGGAGTACTGGCAAAACGCAAGTAAATATTGATAAAGTTAAACAATGATAACCAAAGGCCTGGCTTTGAGTGCACTGTAAGAGGTTGGTAAGCGGACACTCGGTCTTTTACACCCACACAGATAAGTGCAACACTTCAATGAATGAAAGATGAAATAAAACACTCAGTAACTGAATGACCGCAAAATAATCATTACCATGGAAATCGAAAATGCAATGATATCATTAATGATACAACCAATGAGCAGCCTTAGGATCCTCAGGTGTAATAGGCACGTGACATCAAAGGGACGTCACTGTGACTCAGGATGTGTAGGGTCTCCCAGAAATCTCCTTTGTTACTAGACTCAAGAAGTTAAACTACCGGTCTGAGGGAGTAGGCACAAGTGATGCAAGCGCCTTACTGAAAGCCAATCTCTCGGTGGGTTGATGATGTACAAACCAATACCACCAGCCACCCACAGATGAATCCTACCTACATGTCACATAAAGGGTTCACCTGTTGTGCGTTCAGAAACCAAAGCCAACGAGTAAGATCTAGGACACCCTACGGAGCCCACCACACTGGTCTCCTCCTCCGGCCAGCGGTGTGGCCAGGGTTGTAGTCTACAAACAAAGCATAACGCTGCAGAGGCCCTGAATGTGAACTGTCGTGTTACGAGCCGAGAGGGAGGTGAACCACACAAGCCAACTCCTGGGTCCCCTCACACTGCCCTAGCGCAACAGGTCCCCTCCACCAGAGATCACCCCTGGTTGCAGGATAAGAAGAAGTCTGAGGACACTCTCTTCAAGCTACCTGAAGTTTGGAGACTTCTGGTAGTGTGTGGTCCACCTGCGCTAACATATTAGTTGCGACCGTCCTCACATTGCCGAAGTGCCCCGGCACCTCTCCACCCGCCAGCAGGTGATCACTCCTGCTGCACAGATGGCAGGGGGTGCGCTCAGTTCACCTCCCAGAGTCCCAGAGCTGCAGCTCGAGGCACTGTACAGTCATTAAGAGAGACACGTTCTCCATGCGTAAACCTCCGCTGCGGCGAGGGTAACTCATCGCAGCCAGTGATGCGTAAACCTCCGCCGCAGCGAGGGTAACTCATCGCAGCCAGTGATGCGCAAACCTCCGCCGCAGCGAGGGTAACTCATGCAGCCAGTGATGCGTAAACCTCCGCCGCAGCGAGGGTAACTCATCGCAGCCAGTGATGCGCAAACCTCCGCCGCAGCGAGGGTAACTCATCGCAGCCAGTGATGCGTAAACCACCGCCGCAGCGAGGGTAACTCATCGCAGCCAGTGATGCGCAAACCTCCGCCGCAGCGAGGGTAACTCATCGCAGCCAGTGATGCGTAAACCTCCGCCGCAGCGAGGGTAACTCATCGCAGCCAGTGATGCGTAAACCTCCGCCGCAGCGAGGGTAACTCATCGCAGCCAGTGATGCGCAAACCTCCGCCGCAGCGAGGGTAACTCATCGCAGCCAGTGATGCGTAAACCTCCGCCGCAGCGAGGGTAACTCATCGCAGCCAGTGATGCGTAAACCTCCGCCGCAGCGAGGGTAACTCATCGCAGCCAGTGATGCGTAAACCACCGCCGCAGCGAGGGTAACTCATCGCAGCCAGTGATGCGCAAACCTCCGCCGCAGCGAGGGTAACTCATCGCAGCCAGTGATGCGCAAACCTCCGCCGCAGCGAGGGTAACTCATCGCAGCCAGTGATGCGCAAACCTCCGCCGCAGCGAGGGTAACTCATCGCAGCCAGTGATGCGCAAACCTCCGCCGCAGCGAGGGTTACCCATCGCAGCCAGTGATGCGCAAACCTCTGCCGCAGCGAGGGTTACCCATCGCAGCCAGTGATGCGCAAACCTCCGCCGCAGCGAGGTGATGCGCAAACCTCCGCCGCAGCGAGGGTTACCCATCGCAGCCAGTGATGCGCAAACCTCCGCCATGGAGCCTGTGATAATCCAGGTCACCGAGGCGGCAACTCTCATGTTCGCTTTAAACCGATGTATTTAAGCGCATTTCTTGGGTGGAGAAAGGAACAGCATGTTGGAAAGTCTAGCAGCGCACACGAAGGAAAACGTGTTTCCAATGCCATGAGGTTTAGGGGGCTTTGTCCAAAAATCTCTCCCCCATGGCAGAAGGGGCTGATGAGAACCATGTCTGTGCGGCTCGCTCCTTCGTCATCAGTGTCAGGCGTCCTTACTCGCTGCTGCTTGTACATAAAGACTGAGATCACCCACGGGATATCAGTAACTACGTCCTGCCTGTGCTGCTTTACGCATCGACTCTTTCGACTTATGGTAACACTGCTGGAATTCCACAAGGTGGGAAAGCCGTGATCTGTGGGTTCCCAAAGGAACAAACACTCCTTTCTACCTCACTAGGATAAAACGTCAGAACCAAACTCTGTTCTCATTTGAGCACCGGATCTGCGAAAAGGTGTTTTCGCTGCAATTAAACTACTCTTAGATGACAAGGACGTTCACCGACACTCCCGCTCTTGCAGATCTTCCCACCGTAGATCCTCCAAAACACACTCTGGCCTTTAAACTACAAAATGCGCTTCCAGAGGCGCTTCAAGCGGGCTCCCCAAATGGCCCAAATCGCTAGTAAATAAGACAAGAGGATCAATGAAATAGGGGTCTTGGAGTCACCCCAAGATCACACAGTGCTGGATGGGATAAGTGCAAAGCTGAATTTTACATTGAATACCACTTTCGAACTATATTGGGTCAGTTTATACTGCCTTCTCCTTTTGGGCTGAAGAAAATGGCGTGTTTGCTGGATATGAGTAAAGAACTACAATTCCAATTTAAAACATGCATTTACAATGCAAAAGGTCGCGCATATTTACAACAAGTTAATTGGCATCTTTTGACAACAGCGCCCACGAGCAAAAAAAAACAAAAAAAACAAAAAAAAACACACAGGAGAAGAAACCGATAAAAGAAGACTTTGCAAAATAAAATAAAGTCAGCTTTAAAAAATAAAACTTTGCAATTTTGTGCCTGCTGGGCACGTTTTTGCCAATCACAAGCTTCCTGTTTGAGGGGCACTGGAAGTGAAAAACAACAAATAGTCCCTCGAGCAGCGGACGTGCACTAATTAAATCCATAAATAAGTGCTTGGTCCCTGCTCCACACAGGGGAACGGAAGTGATGTCAGGCGCGCCTTGATGAATTATGAGGCTGTAAAGAAGAGTGCCACGCAAACCAACAAATGGTGAGCCACAGGCGGGCTCCAAGCCCTTCACTGAACACAACAGCGTCTCACAAGCGAGACGCATGCGCTAGCGCAGGCACTCGCAGGCTCCACCCTAATCAAGCGCTAAAACAAGCCAAGAAATAGAACTCAAACCAAAGATTGCATCTGAGAGTAAATCCTGCCAGTGGAGCAAATAATTAACCGATGACAGACAAAATCTGTGAGGAAGGGATGCGCACTGCACTTCTAATCTGCACCTTCCCAACCCGCTGAGCTATCCTGCCTCTTACTAACTCTCCCTTCTTCATGTCCCAAATACCGGGGATGGTGTAAAAAGTCTGATGTGTTAGAATGTGATGGTTTCTTCACGTCCACATCTACTGCTCAATTATTAGAAAAATGGAAATGAATTGTTTTCAGAAAAACTTCTGGTTTATCCCAGGAGAGGACACACCCTGTTCTCAACAACAACTCTGTGTGCACTCTAGAAAAGACAAAGAAAGCACAGCAAGCGGTGTGTACCCTGCACTGCCGTCTACTGCACAGCTGCGGGTGTATTATGCGACTCGAGGCACTGACCTTCATTCGACTACTTCAGTGGGCAAAGCGAGAACCCACTGGTTTTCATTAGGTGGACATGTTCACTGCCTCTGGGGGAAACTTTGAGGCTGTCACAGGTCCTCACTGAGCACTATCAGAGCCTCAGACACCAGGGCCAAGGCCAGCTTCAGCTCAGGAGTCATGCAGCCTTCCCATCACCTCCACCCGCCATCACTGGGGCACTGCCTTGGCCAGTCTCTGCTGAACGGGTATTTCAGAGGGATGCACCAGCCTCCCACCACAGGGCAGGAAACCCTTCCCAATCCCCAGGACTGTCGATCACCGAGCTGCAGATTGTGGTATAAAGCATCTGGAACTTGGTGGGTGGTGTAAGGCTCTGGACAGCTTGTTTTGGGGTGGGGGGGGGGGGGGGGGGGGGGGGAGCTCAGCAACAGCATATAACTTGTCACCTGAATTCAAACTGAAAGCAAAGATTTCTGGCAACAAGTCAATTTCTCTCCCAGGATGTGGTGTGAGCTCTTTCCCACTGATTAAACTTTAAGAACACTTTATTACACATTAGCTGCGCACAGATAACTTTTGTTTTCGATATTCTAATGCAGGAAGTGCATCCACATCAGTCATCAAGCTCGCTGTAGTGGGGTTGTACTGGGAAAGCAGGTTACCAAAGCCTCCAATCCCACAATGCCATCCAAGCGTGTGGGAAGGGGTGTGAATACAGCACCCTGCCGCTGCTGGGAGTGAGTAATGCTTCTGCTCACACCCTAGATTAGTGGACATGTCATCATCGGCCATTGCTTCACGTCCACACACTCACTGCGTCGAGGCACCTGGGAGTGAGTGTCAGGACCGCCCCCTCCCTCCGGTGAGTGCTGCTTGAGGTTCCTCACACACAACAGGTTGGATTTTACTCCACCCTGAAGAGTGCTTTCTTCCCCGTGACTGAGTGTCAGAAGCGCTCTCCTCCTCGGAGGAAAGTGATGGGGGCGGCCGGAGATGTATCTGGGACACTCACCGAGGAGCGCCAGACAGTTAGCTCTTCACCTCCAAGGCACCGGTGTCAGAAACAAAGTCTGTAACACTTTAGCACTGTGGGGAAACATCGTGCACCAACCCGATCAAACATTCTGGTGCGAGTGTAAACAAGCACTGGCAAAGGCAATAGGTCTGCAGGCGGCTGACTGTTAGTATTTTAGATTGGTCAATGCTTGTTTTCACATGGTATTCGTAAAGCTGTATTTTTGAGGAGCTGCTGCACCCTCGCATTGGCTAAAAGCAATAATATTTTGGGCCTCGCAGAACACTTTGTGAAAGAGGAATATGTCGTCACACAGTGACGTTAGCCAATAGCTGATGTGGGCTGACCCACCACCCCAAGACGTACAGGGCAGTGGTCTGCACCACTCCGCCCCGACCACCCAGTGCAAGCGGCTTCCCCACAGGATCTTTTGCTGTGTTCACTACTACATTTTAAAGATAATTCACCAGAGCAGAGCGCCACGTGTGTCTCATTTCAGGGCTCAGACCAGTGGTAACTGCTTCAATGCGAGCTAAAGCGCCGAGAGGCGAGTTTGGGTCTTTGAGCCGAGACAGCTTGAAAGACGAGCAGAACATCAGGGCTAGAAAACGAATAAAAACACATATAGGGGACAGAAGCAGCTCTCTAATTGGCACTCCGAGAGATGAAAGGCTTTAAATGTGTTTCTTCGACATCTTTCAGCGGGGGAGTTAGTTCTTTCAAAGCTGAGGTTTATTCTCCCGCAGCAACCCACCCACAGCTCTAATCACAGGGGGATTTATTTCTACAGACTTCAGAAGTCTGAGCTGGGACGAGCAGCTCCTACAAGAGACGATTTAGAAGAAAAGGGGAAAAAACAGGAAGCAAAAAAATTCCTTCTTAACAGGTCTGACCCTAGGCCAAGCAGGGTACAGCGAAATAATTATGGTAAATTAAAAATTCTGAAAGTAGCATTGGCATATTATTGGTTATAAAAACTACAAATTCGAAGGAGAAAGTTGGGGTTCGGGCATTCTGTTGGAACACTTGTCACGCTTGTGAAAGATATATACATTATCACACACTCCTGTCTTGAGTGAAAAGATCTAAATTATTCCAGAGTTGAGACCCACCTGCTCTAGGGTCAGAACATGTCCACAGTTCACCACATGAGGTGGATACAACGTTTTAAATCGCACATGGACAGTACCCAATGGTACGTAGGTGCTAAAGGTATTATTACCAGGTGTAGCACAGGACAACCCCCCCCCCACCAAAAAAAAGTGCATGTATGCAAAAACAACTCAGAACCCACCCTGCACGTACACCGTGAGGTGACCATGTAGCATGTCTATGTAAGACGTTAGATGCAATGGAATCACTGTTCACTACAACTAAGGAGCCCACGCTAGAGGTGCTTCTAATCTGCAACGCGCTAATGGTGCTTGTAAATCCTCACACAGCTAGATGTGCTTGTAAATCCTCACACAGCTAGAAGTGCTTGTAAATCCTCACACAGCAAGAGGTGCTTGTAATCTGCACACAGCAAGAGGTGCTTGTAATCTGCACACAGCTAGAAGTGCTTGTAAATCCTCACACAGCAAGAGGTGCTTGTAAATCCTCACACAGCAAGAGGTGCTTGTAATCCGCACACAGCTAGAGGTGCTTGTAAATCCACACACACACCTAGGAGGTTCTTGTAAATCCACACACACACCTAGGAGGTGCTTGTAAATCCACACACACACCTAGAGGTGCTTGTAAATCCACACACACACACCTAGAGGTGCTTGTAATCTGCACACAGCTAGAGGTGCTTGTAATCTGCACCGCACTAAAAGGTGCTTGTAATCCGCACACAGCAAGAGGTGCTTGTAATCCGCACACAGCAAGAGGTGCTTGTAATCCGCACACAGCAAGAGGTGCTTGTAATCCGCACACAGCAAGAGGTGCTTGTAATCCGCACACAGCAAGAGGTGCTTGTAATCCGCACACAGCAAGAGGTGCTTGTAATCCGCACACAGCAAGAGGTGCTTGTAATCCGCACACAGCAAGAGGTGCTTGTAATCCGCACACAGCTAGAGGTGCTTGTAATCCGCACACAGCTAGAAGTGCTT
This sequence comes from Pleurodeles waltl, assembly GCF_031143425.1. NCBI lineage: Eukaryota > Metazoa > Chordata > Amphibia > Caudata > Salamandridae > Pleurodeles > Pleurodeles waltl. Next base: position 10,259,126 of record NC_090450.1, read on the forward strand.
GTAATCCGCACACAGCTAGAAGTGCTTGTAATCCGCACACAGCTAGAGGTGCTTGTAATCCGCACACAGCTAGAGGTGCTTGTAATCCGCACACAGCTAGAGGTGCTTGTAATCTGCACCGCACTAAAAGGTGCTTGTAATCCGCACACAGCAAGAGGTGCTTGTAGTCCACACACAGCAAGAGGTGCTTGTAATCCGCACACAGCAAGAGGTGCTTGTAATCCGCACACAGCAAGAGGTGCTTGTAATCCGCACACAGCAAGAGGTGCTTGTAATCCGCACACAGCTAGAGGTGCTTGTAATGCGCACACAGCTAGAGGTGCTTGTAATGCGCACACAGCTAGAGGTGCTTGTAATCTGCACACAACTAGAGGTGCTTGTAATCTGCACACAGCTAGAGGTGCTTGTAATCTGCACACAGCTAGAGGTGCTTGTAATCTGCAATCTACACCAGAGGTGCTTGTAATCCACACTGCGCTAAAGGTGCTTGTAGTCCGCACACAGCTAAAGGTGCTTGTAGTCCGCACACAGCTAAAGGTGCTTGTAATCCTGACTGTGATAAAGGTGCTTGTAATCTGCACTGCAATAAAGGTGCTTGTAATCCACACACAGCTAAAGGTGCTTGTAATTCACAATGCGCTGAAGGTGCTTGTAATCCGCACACAGCTAGAGGTGCTTTTAATCCAGACTGCAATAAAGGTGCTTTTAATCCAGACTGCAATAAAGGTGCTAGTAATCCGCACACAGCTAGAGGTGCTTGTAATCCAGACTGTGCTAAGGTGCTTGTAATCCGCACACAGCTAGAGGTGCTTGTAATCCAGACTGCGCTAAAGGTGCTTGTAATCCGCACACAGCTAGAGGTGGTTGGAATCCAGCCTGCAATAAAGGTGCTTGTAACCCAGTATCCGCAGAGCGGATGTGCACTCTTAGTGTGAAGACGTATAAAGTAGCTTTATAGCCCACAAAGCACACAATAGAGTATTATGGCTGCTGCCTCCCAAGGAGGGACATTTCTGAAATGCCCACATCTTTCTAGTTCACGTTGAGATAAGGAAGAGTGAGACAAGCTTTGGACAGGTCAAGAAATATCTTAAAAAAGCACATGCTCAACTCGGAGTACATCACATAACTCAAGTGTTTTATCTAATTCAGAGTTCATTCCTTTCTTTAGACGGTGATAACAGCTGGTGCTTCAAAACTGGAGGAGTGATCTGATGACACTTGCTCTAACCCGACAGGGATCTCCACCACCTTGAAACCAGTACCCTTACTACTGGTGGTACCCACCAGATATATCCTCCCTAGCTGGTGGCCAGACACCCAGGCCTAGAAGGCCATGTGATGGAGTCCGGTGGGGGTCAAACATCTACTGGTGCTCCTGGTGGGAATGCCTCTGGGGTTGCTGGCTGTGCATCGGAATATCCTTCTAGAACCTCCTCTGCCCCCACCTCCGACCAGAAGAGCGTGTACTAGGACTCTGCCAGGCACCATGTGGGAACGGTATCAGTGTAACTGACTCTATATAGATGATGTACCCCCCTGGAACCTCCTCTGCCCACACCTCCGACCAGAAGAGCATGTACCAGGATTCTGACCGGTACTGAACACCCACAGGTGCCGTGTGGGAATGGTACCGGTGTAACTGACTCTATATAGATGATGTACCCCCCTGGAACCTCTTCTGCCCACATCAGCGACCAGAAGAGCACGTACTAGGATTCTGCCAGGCACCGTGTGGGAATGTTACCGGTGTAACTGACTCTATATAGATGATGTACCCCACTGGAACCTCTTCTGCCCACACCTCCGACCAGAAGAGCACGTACTAGGATTCTGCCAGGTACTGAACACCCACAGGTGCTCATTATAAGAATGAGTGGATTGGGGCTGGATGGTTCCGCGTACTAGGTGTATCATTCTGGGACCTCCTCTGCCACAACTCAGACCGCGCCCTAGGATTCTGGAGGTGCAGCGTGGGAATGGTTCTGTGGAACTTGGCACCACAATACAATGAGTACCCCTCGGGATCCTCCAAGAAAGCCAAAGAACAGAGATTTCTCTTACAGAACACGCACTGAGCTAGCATTGCTTATTCCTTTACACTTCCAACATGGAGGGCACTCACTGGACACGCTATTACAAACTTGGGGGCAGCTTTTCTTTCAGTCGGTTGGATTTATTTGGACACGACACCCACCGACAGCGCGATGATACTAGTTCAGAATGGTACTTGGGCTGCTAGGACCAGCCAAATGACAGTTACCAGAAAGAAGTCCAAAGAGACTTTTTTTATAGAAAAGGTTCGTGGGACAGGAGCCTGTTCTCTGTCGTGGCCTAACTGTGATATGGACTACAGCGAGGCGCCTAAAGTGGGGTTTAGTAATGGAAGAGGCGCAGGAGCGTACAGTCCAAATATTACCGAAAAGTGCCCCATGCCTACCACCAGCTAAACAAACCGTCCACGTCCCACTCGAAAAGAGTCCTTTGAAGAGACTCCAAGAGTACTGGGGGTGTCTACTTAAGTAGTGTGTGCCTTCCCCGGGGCACAGTCTGACTCGGCCGCAACGACTGATCCAGAGTTTTCTTGGCTTGGGAAACAAAGCAACCAACTGCATAGAAATGGAAGCCTCCGCGAGACACTGTCAGAGAAGGGAACTAGGAGAAGAAAAATAAGCCCTTTAAAGGCCGCTTCCCCCTAATTAAATGTTAATTTAAAGAACAATATTGAATACAAATTCCAGGCCATGCCATCAAACGGCGGACCGAGTACTGGTGCAACGGAAAATGATGGGGTCCCCCATGTAATGTAATTAGAGGCCATGAAGACTCCCATGTCTCACAGATATTCACTGACCTTGGCCTGAAAGGCACCCCCTCCCCGGGCTGCAGGAGCCTGTGTTACGCCCCTACGCAAGAGCCAACCCCTGGCACGAGTAGACTTCTAAGATCTGTGATTGGTATTGGGTTAGTCCCCAAAGTTTAGGGGGGAAGGCCCAACATGTTATTTCACTGACATCATTTGAACAGATGTCAGTAACACCAAGTCTTCAGCACACCCTCCTGCTCAGGGCAGGTTGGTGCCAGGCAGGCACCTCCATAATGCTGCCCCAGTCCATCTGGTAGTAATGTGCTTCTCACACACTGTCGCCTTTGCTGAGCCGTGTACGTCTGTCCTACACTATCATTTATGTCTGTGCAGTTGTGTACTTTCCTTCTCATACATTTTTGCTTGCGTCCAGTTGTGTACTTTCTTTCTCACACATTATCGCTTGCGTCCAGATGTCTACTTCACTTCTCATACATTATCGCTTGTGTCCAGTTGTGTACTTTCTTTCTCGCACATTATCGCTTGCGTCCAGTTGTCAACTTCACTTCTCTTACATTTTCGCTTGCGTCCAGTTGTGTACTTTCCTTCCCATACATTATCGCTTGTGTCCAGTTGTCTACTTCACACCTCATACATTATCGCTTGTGTCCAGTTGTGTACTTTCTTTCTCACACATTATCGCTTGCGTCCAGTTGTCTACTTCACTTCTCATACATTATCGCTTGTGTCCAGTTGTGTACTTTCTTTCTCACACATTATCGCTTGCGTCCAGTTGTCTACTTCACTTCTCTTACATTTTCGCTTGCGTCCAGTTGTGTACTTTCCTTCTCATACATTATCGCTCGCGTCCAGTTGTCTACTTCACTTCTCATACATTATCGCTTGTGTCCAGTTGTGTACTTTCTTTCTCGCACATTATCGCTTGCGTCCAGTTGTCAACTTCACTTCTCTTACATTTTCGCTTGCGTCCAGTTGTGTACTTTCCTTCCCATACATTATCGCTTGTGTCCAGTTGTCTACTTCACTTCTCTTACATTTTCGCTTGCGTCCAGTTGTGTACTTTCCTTCTCATACATTATCGCTCGCGTCCAGTTGTCTACTTCACTTCTCACACATTATCGCTTGCGTCCAGTTGTGTACTTTCTTTCTCACACATTATCGCTTGCGTCCAGTTGTCTACTTCACTTCTCATACATTATCGCTTGTGTACTTTCTTTCTCACACATTATCGCTTGCGTCCAGTTGTCAACTTCACTTCTCTTACATTTTCGCTTGCGTCCAGTTGTGTACTTTCCTTCCCATACATTATCGCTTGTGTCCAGTTGTGTACTTTCTTTCTCACACATTATCGCTTGCGTCCAGTTGTCAACTTCACTTCTCTTACATTTTCGCTTGCGTCCAGTTGTGTACTTTCCTTCCCATACATTATCGCTTGTGTCCAGTTGTCTACTTCACTTCTCATATAGTATTGCTTGCGTTCAGTTGAGTACCTCACTTTTCGTACGTCATTCCCTGTGCCGCGATGTGCATGTCATTTCTCATACATTTCTTCCCATCCAATATAAATCCCATAGCATGTAATTGATTTGTATTTCAGCGGACGGGACATCTGCCCCCGTTCTGACGGAGTAACTCGTCTGCCAATCTCTAAATCAGGTCCTGGCTCATGAATGTCAGTTTTCGCTGCTTTTCTGAGTTTTCTCCTTTGTCGGGACATTCATCACTGCGGGTGAGTGAGGAGAATGCCGCCACCCTGCCGTCTATGCTTACAACCAACAAAGTGACGCACCCTGCACAAGCCTCGACTCCTGGGAGGCTCAGTGTTAAGGACAGCACAAGAGGTTCACGAGAGATACAGACTGTAAAGCGCCATCCAGCCTGGGCACTAATCATCAGAGCATGTGTGCCAGCCACACATCAGGCCTGAGAGTGGGCCTGAGTGCCAGGCTCACCGCCTGAAGGCGGCACAGATCGTGCAGCTCGCAGCTTCAACCCAGAGCACAGACGGTCGCCGCCAGAAAACGTGATCCGCTGGGCCGCATCATAAACTCTCCCATGGCCGGTGCCAGGTGACACGATCCTCTCAACTAGCGCCTGCAGAGACACCCCGGGTGAGATTCGCGCCTCTAGCGCCTGCAGAGACACGATCCTCTCAACTAGCGCCTGCAGAGACTCCCCAGATGAGATCCGCTGACCCCTTCACACAAGGCACGGGCGAGTTGCACTAACTTCGGAGACCGATCGGGTGAGGTCCACTCGCTTTCAAAGAGTTACACTCACAAGGCGCCTAGAGAGACAACTCGGACGCCTTCCATCTGAAGGTGCCTTCAGACACCACTGGTGTGAGCTTAACTCTTCCGACACTCAGACCGTTCGAGAGAGTTGCATTCACAAGCGGTCCTCAAAGGCCAGTAGGTTCAGTCCCACTTTACGGACACCTTCAGAGACTGTGAAGGTGAGTCCCACTCACAGGACACCTTTAGAGACAGCTCGAGTGAGTCCCACTCACAGGACACCTTTAGAGACCGCTCGGATGAGTCCCACCTTTAGAGAGCTCGGGTGAGTCCCACTCACAGGACACCTTCAGAGAGAGCTTGATTGAGTTCCACTCACAGGACTCCTTTGGAGACCTCTCGAGTGAGTTCCACTCACAGGACACCTTCAGAGACAGCTCGGGTGAGTTCCGCTGACAGTCTCTCACCCTCCCCACAAATACAATAACTGAAAGAAGCCGCATTGGCTGATAAAGCGCCTCGACGGGACGTGAAGGAGGCGCCCGGTGATTGCAGCTGCCCTCCCTTCATCTGTAGAAGCTACCGAGGTGAGAAGCGCTGCTCGGAAAAAATAACATTTTGTAGGAATTTAGGCCCCAGACAACCATCCTCGCCTCGTCACACCCCAGTGCACGTGCTGACCTGGTGTGAAAAAAGGACAACTTCTATCTCCAGGCCTAGGGGAGCTTAGAACAATTTGTGACCTAAAAAAAAAAAAAAGTTCAAATAAAATGGTTCGCCAAGCTAACAGTGGTGAATGACAAAGATCTCTCAAAAGTAAATTAAAAAGTGTTTGAAAAGAGGCAGCTTTGTTAAGATGTAAAAGTCCGCGACAGAGTGCGTGGAGTCGATTAAATAAACACAAAACAGCAGAATCTTCCTGCAAGCTGCAGGCACCGAATGACTCCTGGGAGTTAGGTAAAGCCGGCTGTCTCCGTGAGTGACATCAGAGATGTGTTTCTAGATTACAAACATGTTGAGTGTTTGCACATTCAACGAGCTGTCGTCTCTAGTGTGCACCCCCCAGCAGCCGCCCACACCAAGACTGCAGCCCTGGGGGGCGGAGACCACCATCCTTAGAACCCCCTCCCGTAGGAAATGCACCTGGGGGCCAGAGACTCCCCACTCCCCTCTCTAGGAGCTCCCTTATCCTGGTGCCACCCGCAGGGAATACAAACTGGTAGTCAGAGGACCCGCGCCACGAAAAACAAACAAACAAAAAGGCACCCTCACACTGGTGCCACCACAGGAAATACAAACTGGGACCCCCTCCAAAAAGGAGCCCTGCTTCCTGCAGGAGGCGCAATCCCTTCAGCACCCACGCAGGCCCGGGCCTCCTGCACAGGCCAGACACGAACAGGCCACGGGCACCGGTGTCGCCTCAGCCGCCCCTATCGGGTAAACTAATATTCTTAGAAGTCCTCGTGCGCGGGAGCTCCCTCAAAGCGCACAGTTTGCAAGATTTAATGGACTCAGCCATTGAGCTGCTGACGGCCTTTCAAGGAAACGAGGTAACTCGAGCCGCGTTCAGCATCAGTCCTCGGCTCTGTGAAGGAGCGCGGAAAACCTTCAGACCTAAGTACACTTCGGTGCAGCAGGGGGGCATGTGAAGCGCCGGGACCCTCCCCCAGCAGAGGAGTAAACCCTCTCGGTCTGCGCCAGGCCACCAGAGGGGTAAAGGCTCGCTCCAGAGGAATAAACCCTCTCGGTCTGCGCCAGGCCACCAGAGGGGTAAAGGCTCGCTTCAGAGGAATAAACCCTCTCGGTCTGCGTCAGGCCACCAGAGGGACAAACCCCATCTCTCTCTCTGCGCCAGGTCAACAGCGGGGTAAACGTTCGCTCCCTGCGCCAGAGGGGCAAACCCTCTTTCTGTGCGTCAGGCCACCAGAGGGATAAACGCTCGCTGTCTGCGCCAAGCCACCAGAAGGAAAACCCCATTTCTCTCTCTGCGTCAGGACATCTCGCTCTCTGCGCCAGCGCACCAGAGGGATAAACGCTCGCTCTCTGCGCCAGGGCACCATGGGGGTAAACCCTATCTCTCTCTGCGTCAGGACACCAGAGGGATAAACGCTCTCTCTCTGCGCCAGAGCACCATGGGGGTAAACCCTCTCTGCGCCAGGCCACCAGAGGGATAAACCCTATCTCTCTCTCTGCGTCAGGACACCAGAGGGATAAACCCCATCTTTTTCTCTGCGTCAGGCCATCAGAGGGATACACCTCATCTCTCTCTCTGCGCCAGAGCACCATGGGGGTAAACCCTCTCTGCGCCAGGCCACCAGAGGGATAAACCCCATCGTTTTCTCTGCGTCAGGCCACCAGAGGGATACACCATCTCTCTCTCTGCGCCAGAGCACCATGGGGGTAAACCCTCTCTGCGTCAGGCCCTCAGCGGGATAAACCCCATCTTTTTCTCTGCGTCAGGCCACCAGAGGGATACACCTCATCTCTCTCTCTGCGCCAGAGCACCATGGGGGTAAACCCTCTCTGCGCCAGGCCACCAGAGGGATAAACCTCACCTTTCTCTCTGCGTCAGGACACCAGAGGGATAAACGCTCGCTCTCTGCGCCAGAGCACCATGGGGGTAAACCCTCTCTGCGCCAGGCCACGCCAGCGGTAACAGGAGCCGAGCTTTGAATCCATGCGTGGCTGCGTGAAGGGCCGCGTAAAACCCTAGAGTCCAACCTATACTCTGCTGGAGTAGGATGTATGATCTGTTGTCCCGTCCTCCAGGCCACCGCAGGATTAGTGCTCAGCATCCGTCCCTGTGTGTGCAGGACCGCGTAAAAAGTCCCACCCAAACTTCTCTGCAGCACCACTGGTTCCTCAAACTGCCCTGCCCCCCCCCCCCCCCCCTCCTTCCAATGGTCATCTGGTGATGGCGCCAACGTGCGTAAAGGACACACTGAATGGGTGTTCATAGGGACACTCCAGTTGCATAACTTTACATGTCAGTGCTGAGCAGGGCACACCCTTCCGACATCCCGCCAACTTATTTTTAATGATTCCAAAGTCCTCGCTATAAAGTGAGAATTTGTGCAGAATTTGTTAAATCCTAAATAAGACGATAGTAAGACGCAGGAGGCCGATTCAGGGCGAACGCCGCACACGGATGCCCGACCCGGCTCGCCCTTACCTCAGGGTACTGGCTCTGGTTGTTGCTCTCCAGGTACAACATGCTTGCAGTCAGACTGTCCAAGGCCTCGGCTGTCACTTCTGGCTCCAGAACTGTGCTCGCCCCCCCAGAGCTACCCCAAACAGTCTAACTCTGCCCGACAGGTGACAACTCATGCAGGCAGCTTGTCTCTGCATGTCAGGGAGGCATCTTATATACACCTGGGCTGTGTCAGGAGGGCGGGGCTCCTTCTTACCTGGCCAGCCTGTCCCACGCCGCACCTGGGAGCTGCACTCCCAGGCAGGCTCCGCCTTTCATCCAGAGATGCTGCGGGAAGCCTGGAACTGTCCCGGGACATCTCTGGTCGTGCAGAATCCGCCTTTCTGTCGGAGATGATGTAGGAACCGTGGTACTGTGCCGGTACAGAATCCGCCTCTCTGTTGGAGAAGATGCAGGAACCGTGGTACTGCCCGGTACAGAATCCCCCTTTCATCCGGAGATGCTGCTGGAACCGGGGTACTGTCCCGGTACAGAATCCGCCTCTCTGTCGGAGAAGATGCAGGAACCGTGGTACTGCCCGGTACAGAATCCCCCTTTCATCCGGAGATGCTGCTGGAACCGTGGTACTGTCCCGGTACAGAATCCGCCTCTCTGTTGGAGAAGATGCAGGAACTGGGGTACTGTGCCGGTACAGAATCCGCCTCTCTGTTGGAGAAGATGCAGGAACCGGGGTACTGTGCCGGTACATCCCCGGTCGAGCAGAGCCCGTCTCTCATCCGGAGATGCTGCTGGAGCCGTGGTACTGCCCGGTACAGAATCCGCCTCTCTGTCGGAGATGATGCAGGAACCGGGGTACTGCCCCGGTACAGAATCCGCCTCTCTGTCGGAGAGGATGCAGGAACCGGGGTACTGCCCCGGTACAGAATCCGCCTCTCTGTCGGAGAGGATGCAGGAACCGTGGTACTGTCCCGGTACACCGGACACCTGGAGGGGAGGGCTGGCCCACTTGTGCTACAGGACACAAGACAGATGCCCGGTGGCATGCGCGCTGCACGTGGTGGCCACCGTGTTTACGCACGGATTACAGCCCTTGCCCTCTGACCTCTGCATCAATGCTCGAGTCACTCGATCCAGGTAACTGTTTGAGGGGCAGTACACAGCTCACCAACTTTTCAGTGTAAAACAAGCAAATGCTCCTGTTCGCGGGGGACACGAGCGCCTTTGTGCGGAGGGGGTTGATCAGATGTTAAACACCACGATCCCGGCAGGAGCGCGGGGAACACTCTTCACTGCAGGCCAGAGCCAGGCTGGGCCCCAACACCGAAGCATCAGCTGGGAGAGGGGACCACGGGCGACTCGGCGGGTAGAAGAGGAGACGAGCGATTAATCTGAAATCAGCGAAGTTTTTATCCTCTATCACGGGCCGGTATCTACATAGAGCATTATGTACCACAAACAGAGGCTCCAAGCTACACAGCATCCACCCAGCTTCAAGTGCTCAGCAGCAGTCAGATTCATTGGGGCCAAAGCCCACAATTTAGGGTTTTGTATGAAGCCAGAGCCAGGGCGACCGCCCAGAAGCTGCTGGTCTAAGAGCCGAAGGCATCAGTCAGATGGCCACGTAGGGCGGCCTAATCCGTACTGATGCAATGAGTAACGCTAAACAATGTTTTACAAATACTTCGGAATACAAACTCTGCAGAGCAAGGGAAGAAAACGATCACTTGCCATTCAGGCATTTTATCAACTGGATCAGAACAAGGTGAAAGCGACACCCAGTAACTGAACAGGGCGCTGATCACTGCAATCCGGAGGCGGGTCCGCTCTGGATCGCACAAGCTTTCATACCCAGAATGCCATGCAAATCTTAAACTTTGGCTAAAACCTCACAGTTTCCTCACATTTCTGTAAAAGAAAGTTCTAGAATCTACGAGGATCTTCTTCAAACAAAGCTGTAGCACAGTGTGGCTGCAAAGATGACCGGAGACGAGATGGGCTCCAAGACGCAGCACAGCGCTATGACGCATCCCATGCACAGGGACAAGGCCTTCTGCTGAGCCTTCCACAGCGTGGAACAACCTGCAGCTACACTCAAGCCTTCTACTCACTTCTTGATTCTGCAAAAAGCTGAAGCCTTAGCAGCTCAGGAAGTCTTACTGGGCTCTAGGTCTGCCTGGACCAGGGATCTTCAACCTTTCTTGCAATAAGACTTACTTGGGTTAAACTAAAGTCATTGCAACCCACAAATGAAACAGTGGCGATCGCCACTGGGTAGGTATACTTAAGAATGGGTGTCCAAAGAAAATGCCTGTTTTGTGATGCTAACTACTGACTGTCAGACAAATCTCCACAAAACTTTTCAAGAATGTCCTACTTTTTGACTAGTTTGTGCATGCAAAATTTCAGGGTTATTCGTGGAGCACAGGCTGACAGAACAAGCATTTGCAATACAATGGGTCTCACATCTGCTCGAGTTAGAGCTATTAGCATTGTTAAATCCTAACCTGACTTTTCTTTGCACATAAATTTTAAATTAAAAGTTAAACAGTTTCACATAAGGGAGCCGATTCACAGTGCCACGGCCGCCATGAGCATCAGCGTGAACAGAGACACAAAAGAAAAAAAGTTAGTTTGCAGTAAAACTAAATTGGCAAAAGTGCAATTAGCCATGTATCAGGGGAGATGGCCAAGGCTGCAACAAAACCTCCCCAAGGAGGGTCAAAGGTAAACCATTTACCAATGTCAAAGGATTTTTTGAAGGGCAAGCCCACAAACAGGTGGTAGTGATGAGTGTGACGTGGGCATTGTTAAAAGCCCAGATACATACCAACACGTCGGTTAAGCAGCAACTGCATGCTGCAACCCTCAACCTAAAAAGGAGGGGAGGAGGCTTGCAAAATGTGTTTCCCCTATTAAGTTTTCCATAAGAACTTTAGACAAAGCTACAACCCACACCGCTGAACAGGTTTACACCCACTTTGGAAGAAACCTTGCTCTTGGATCAGAAAGAGTGCTTTTTGTAATTTGGTGTAAATCCGTTCAGTAGCTTTTGAGCAATTAATGCAAAAAATATTGTATATCTAAGGAGGCGGAGCCTCAGTGGACCAGCTATATTTCCTGCTGAGATATGATTGGCTGCCACCACAACACCCAAGAAGTAGTGGCAGCCATCATAGGGACCAGGACTTAGTCCAGAGTCCTAAAAATGCAACCCAAAAAAAAGGATGATGTTGACAGAGTAAAGGTTTCGGAAGAGTACTTCTTTTCCTCTTGTACAGTGGAACTAAAGTGATAAACATATAGATACAAGATTACATAGTAAGGGAATATATGTATGAGGAATACAAAATACTGAGATTTAAGTGGTATCATATAAACACAGACTTTTACGAGTTGCAGTATTTGAAGTGAATTTATTTGAGTACTTTTATAATTTTATTTTATCTTTCCTCTATTTTTCAATAGTGAAATGCTTGTAGATAAATTGTTATGATAATATTTACCTATTGCAATAGATAAAATAAAAACAGACTCTTAAGAATCTAAACATATAGAAACTATGCATTTACCTATGAACATGTTAAGCGTAGAATACACTTTTATATATACATAATGTATATATACACTCATACATACACCAACACATATATACATATATGCATTTAACCATAAGTAAAATATACATTTGTTAAAACAAGCATAAAGACTATGTGTATATTTTAAGATAAAATAGGTATTATACCTATTTGTACAAAGAAATACACACATATATATATATATATACACACACACACACACACACACACACATATATACACACACACACACACACATAATTAAATTATAAATGTTTACATACACAGGGATATGCAGTCCATTGCTGTTCGAGTACGGTGGTTATGTAGGAAAGAGCCAACTCTTGAGTAGTCTTCTGAAGACAAGATAGTTATACGTGGATCTTACATTGGGGGTAATGAATTCCATAGTTTGGTCGTTTTAACAGAGAAAGATGTACAACTTATTGTCTTTTTTTTTATGGTGGTATTTTGAGGCGGGGTGCCAATCTTGAGAGCAGGCTTCTTTTTTGAACGTATTTTGTGATTTCATTCTTGTTTCATGCATTGCTTTGTGGGTGATACAAAGCAGCTTGAAGGTGGATCTTCTGGCAACCGGTAACCAATGTAGGACCCTCAATGCAAAGGGAGATGTGGGCTTATGGCTTTACACGTAGGAGTAGTTTGGCAGCAGAGTTCTGAATGCATTATAGTTTTTAGGTCGAGCATAGCAGTGCGCAAGTGGTGCTTTCTGGCTTGTTGTATCCTATTCTGTGGGCTTTAACCATGCACATCCCACGCCCATCCCTTTCATTCGTTCCTGGGCCTGCCATTCAAAAGTACATTCATTATGTTGGTAAATGGTTTACTTTTGTCCCGCCTTGAGGCTGTTTTATTCCCGCCTTGAAGACTGACCCTGTTACATGGATTATTGTACAATTGGCCAGATAGCTTTGTGTCGGCACACTATTTTTCCTTTTGCCTCGCCGTTTTGCTCATGGCGGTATGTTGTTTCTGCATCTTCCCTGGTTTCAGGCATCTTGCTGTTTCTATGCAATGCCTGCGGGGTCTTTCAAACTCGACACAAAGGTATTGGAGTGTCTTTTTTTTCCCAGTTTTGTATAGCGCAAACTCGGTACAAAGGTATTACATTGCTTTACATAAGCACCGGTTACATTACACAAGAACATATTCATTTTTGGAAGCAAGGGGAGATTAAGCGATTTGCCCAGAATCACAGGATGTTGAGGCGGCGCCAAGACTCAAACCATGTTTCCCGGCTCCAAAGTTCGGCAGATCTGGCTCTTACACGACATCCTCTGCCCTAGGCTTCTTTGCCTGGTACATGTGGGGCAGTCTGGTAATAACTCATTTTTGTTTATATACCGTTTGGTAATGCAGGTTCTGTCATTTCATAGCACTTCAAAGCAGGTGCCATTCTTAACAAAATCGCTATATTTCATTTGCGTCGACCTTGCAGAGACAAAGAGTTGAAAAAGCTTATGTCAGGATTGCAATCTGTGACATTCTCGTTCTGTCGAGACGTCTGCAGTGGGTGCATCAACCAACTGACTTGAGTAGAGCTTAACACTAGGTGCTCTTGATAAACTCCAGAAGGTCACCAACCAAGCACATAGATTAGTTCTAGGCAAGAAGATGGCAAAAGGTGTTGTCTCCAAAATGGTGGAAAAGGAGAGGCGATTCCAGACTCAAGCACTTCATGGCCTCAAGCTGGATATCAAAAACCATCCAGCCTTTGTATGTAAATTGGGCCTCTTCAAATAGAATTCAGTTAGCGCGAACTCAATACAAAGGTATTACAGTGCTTTTCATCAGCACCGGTTATACTGCACATAAACACATTAATTTTTGCTAGCAAGGGAAGAGTAAGTGATGTGCCCAGAATCACAGGATGTTGAGCCGGTGCAGGGACTCAAACAGTGCTTCCCAGCTCCTAGGTCGGCAGCTCTGGCCCTAACACCAAATCCTATACCCTAGGGTTGGGGCAGTCTGGGAATAACTCATTTTTTTTAATATAGCACTTGGTAGAAGAGATTCTGCCATTTCATAGCCCTGCAAAGTAGGTGCCATTCTTAACAAAATCGCTATAATTTATTTGCAGTTAAGCTGCCTTCTGTTATTTGTTTTGTATACAGTCAATGCTTTTAAAAATTAAGCTGGTATTGCCAATGTAGAGGATTAATTACTTTTAAAGTTTAACACAAATTATGGCTGCCCCCTTTTCTTTACTCCTAAATCTTTTGACCCCCCTCATTCTCTGGGTTAAATGCCATGAATGTGCCTCTTTGTGGGTTGTTTGGTGCTATCAAATTTTAGGTATAGACACTAGAAATGGTTGCATCTCCAGGATATCACAGCCAGTGCGTAAGAATGAGGCAAAAACACTCCCAAGGTGGCAGCCTTGTTGGGTCTTCTCTCCTGCAGTGACAGGCCTGGGAGGGTTGCTGTGGCACTTGGCATTCATTCACTTGACTTGAAACCAAACACATAGGTAAAATACATTGTCATTAACAATGCCCATAGCTCTAACTCTCACAAATGAGTGACCTATTGCATTGCAAATGCTTGTTTCTAAAGTAGATAGAGATGATCCTTGGTAGAGGACATTGGCGTAATCTAATTTAGATATTACAAGAGAGATTGTAGCCTACACCTTGACTGGGAATCCAAGGTGGGGGAAGATGCGTCTCAGAGCTTTTATGGTGATGACGCTTGATCTTGCTAATTTCTCCACTTAAGCAGTCATTGTTAATTTGGACTGCATGGTAATTCCAAGGTTTCTAACTCCCTTAGATTCTTGAGGAGGTGGTCTCAGATCTCAGGCACAGAGTGGGTCATCATTTTACCAATCGCCACATGCAAGTATTTCTGTTTTGGAAGCATTCCATTTGAGATTGCTCCATGTCACCCTCTCATCAACGGGCTCTGAGGCAACTGAAGATTTGTGAGATTCCAATGTCTTTGGGGCATTCCAGTTTAAGGAGCATTTGTGTGTCATCTGCCTAGTTATTATACATAAAGCTTAGCTATATGTTACATTGATTTAGAGGATATAGGATGGGACTAGTAGCTGTTGGTTGGCCTTATCGTGGCATATCCCGTTCTGACACACTGAGGGGTGGGAAGATACTGAACCTTTGCATTTCATGAGTCGTTCTTGTATTTGGGGTACTTTTTTTGCAATTCAGTTTGCCAGTTCCTCTGAAGTTCCTCAAAACACCTTGAGTGTCATGGAGTTGGGTATAGGGTCTGGCCAGATGCTAGGCCTTGCACAACCACCCATGAACAACACTTTTTTGTAATTAATTTTCCCAGTCCCTCGGATATCCCTCAAAACACCTTCAGGAGTGCCTCAGAACTCTTTCGGGAGTGTACTAGGATCATGACGGTACCCCTAAATTAAAATTTTACATTTGAACCAGGGTGTTGGGGCTGCAGGGAGAGTCTCATACAACATTAGTGGTAGGGAGTCAGGGTCTCCCAATTTCAAAAACCTTGTCCTTTTTCAAAAACGTTTTCAGGACACAGGATCAAGTCCCCGAGTCCTGTAATGGCTCCCACAACATTTATTTTCATATTGCAGCCAGCCAAACAGATGGATCTCTATGAAAAAGATCCCTCAGCTTGAATTTTTGAATTCCAGCCCGACGGTTCAAATATCTAAAGGTTTTAACCTTAATTTCTCAAAAACTACTGAACATATTTACACTGATTAACAAAAAGCACTTTGAGTAAAGATCTAGCTCTCTGCCTGACTTAATTTAATACTGTTCAAAATTCTTATGGAAGTTGCACAGGGAAATTGAGTTGTGCACCCCACCCCCACCCACTTTTCTGCACCCCTGCTCGACCAATCACCGCAAAACTTTCCAGGAAGGCGCTGAGAAGTATGAACTTTTTTTGGAAAGTTTTGTGAAGATTTCTCAAATGGCACCAATGTTATTAGCAAAGCAAAAAAACAATTTCCTATGGTAAGTAGGTCATAACTATAACTGGGCAATGGCAACAGCCACTGTGTAATGTATACCAAATGTTTCCATACCTAAAGTTAGTAAGTCCCAGCTATAACTACACAGTGGCGACCGCCATCAACCTGCACTGCCTATGTCCTCACAGATTACATCACTCATGCAGTGTTCTATGAACATATTGATATCATTAATTACATCTTAAATGACATTGTTGACAACACTGTGCATTAGTTCTCTCTGTGAAAAATACTAAGGTGCTATCCGAAATGCATCAGGTCCCAAGAGGGGAATACGTTGCATTAAAATGTGATTCCGATTAAACTTCAGACGCGTCCTTAACAACCTCTGCAGTCCAGATTCAAACCCCCGGTCTGCTTCAGATGTCTCCTCCTCAACGTCCTCTGGAGTAAGGGTGGGGAACGCCATGGCGTGTGCCTTCTCAGTGCGCGCACTGATCCTCTCACTACTTTGTCCTTTCACATCTGGGATGGTTCCAATCTCTTCCTAAGACAGATGTGCAGCCTGTAGTCTGGTCAGTACAGCGGACGTGGTCTAAGCCCTGAGGAGGTCTGGGTCTTGTACTGACCCACGGGTGATCTAATGACTTCCCAAGACACAAAGTACTTTGCTTCCCTCTCACCACTACATCAACTATGGCCAATTTGCCACTGATTTAGTACATATTCCAGCCAATCATATACTCTAGGTCACCACCACTGGCTACCAAGCAAATGTTGTTGGCACCAGTAAGAATCACCACAAATGTAAGCAACTCCCTCTCAACCTAGACCTGTAAGCACCCATATCACTCAGTACAGGAAACTTCCTCTCAATGATATTAACTTCCAACATAAACCACTATGTTTTTGGATGATGTGTTCAAGGGCTTCTGGGTCCTTTTCCCATATGTCCCTGAGTACTGGACTACAAGCAGTAGGGCCCTTTCACCTACAGCACACAGCTGCGATGGGTTTAACTGGTACAGGGTCTTTCCCAGAACAGTCCCTTTTGCAAGGCCCACACCTTGTTACACACATAACAAGTGATCAACATGGGCTTGGAAGAACCTTCCCGTTCTCCCTTTTTCCTTGTGTTCCTGACTTGGAAGCCAATTCCCTTGTAGCCTCCCATGGAACCCCCGGAATCGACCTGACCAAAAACCTCCAGTTTGGAACCAGTTTGAAGAGAGAGCTTCCCTCCTTTGGGCTACAGCCCTTTGATAAATTGTTAGCTAACCACCTGACAGTCAACACTGCAAGCTTCTCCGGATCCTTCTTTCACATCTGAAAGGTGTAAGTGGGAGAGAGCACTCTTCATCGAGTTGCTCTGTTACCATCAACTGGGTAAGAACATTAAAATCGTTGGCCTGCACCCCTCTCACCCTATTTATACCATCTCACAATATTACACAAATTCAAGATTTAAATGGAGTAGCATCCGCCCACCTTACTCTCGGAACATCTGAAGGTACTAATCTGGTTTCAGCTCAAACGGTCTGGTTGGACCTTCCTTCAGTTGCTCTTAATTAATCTGCTCAGCAATAGGTATTCTCCCAATGAATGTAAGAGGCACGTGTGGCTGCCGCAGACACACCATTTCAAGACTGTGCTCTACAAGCCATTAAAAAAAAAAAACTCACAAACCATTCCAAAATATCCCAGCTATCCACAATGATGAACACACGCTCGAGAGGTTCTCCAGCAGAACTGGAGGTGAAATTTCTTATTCCTAGATTTACCAGTCTCTGTTGCCAGCCTGAGCTTTACATCTCCAACGCGATCCTCTTTCTCTCCTTTTCCTGTCGTTCCTTTTCCCTTCGCACAGTTTGTTCTTCACAGGCCCATTCCTCCAGCATCACCCACTCGTTTTCTCTTGCAGTCTGTAAGTTAATCTCAACTTCTCCCTCTCGAAAGCCCTGGCCTTCTTCTCTTCCTCAGCCTTAGCTTCAAGGAGACAGTGTAGGAGGCACAAGCTGAGAACTAATCAAACAAAAGACACAATAACTTCAATGGCCAGACCAGAGCTTGCTGTTTTAGAACAGACCACTACAAAATTCTAAACAAGAACAGTGATCCTGCTCAGGATTCTCTCTTGCGGTGCTTATACCCCTTGGTTCTCAGTGGTGGTGAACAGTTCGAGCTATGTTTCTCTGCATTCTCGGAAGAGACCTTGCACCGATGCTGATTCCATTCATGGTCCGTGAGGCATCAATGCTAAGCTCGTCTGCCCTGGAGTTCAGAGAGCCAGCCAGGTGCTGTATGACTAGGAAAATGTCCTGATGTTGCAGACATGTCCAGAGACGCAGGGCCTCCTGGCACAGACCCCACGACCCAACTCTGCGCTTTCTGTTATAGTATCACATGGCAGGAGTATTGTCTGTGAATACCTAAACCACTCCCTTATGGAGGAGAGGAAGGCTCTCAATGCCAAGTTGATCACGCTTAGCTCCAGATGGCTGATATGGAGCTAAGAATCAGACACATGCCTCTCATTTCCACCTATAAAAGATGCCCCAAAACCCAGAAGTGATGCAATCATCACATTCAGTTTTGGTTTGGGAAGAGAGAGGGGTCTTCCACTGCCCCACTCATGCGGCAGTCACCACTGCAGATCTCCTTAAAAATCTGGACGAGGTCAGAGAGATGTTTCCTAGTGCTGCTCCCACTGGTACTTCAGATCCCACTGCAGAGCCCACATGTACCATTGGGTGTGCTTCACTAGCAGGATTCAGGAGCCAATCAGATCCAGCACCCTCAGAGTCCGCCTTACAATCCAGGAGTTCACGCTTGATGGCATACTTAGCTTTGCCCTGACCATCTAATCAATGCTTAGTTCAAGATGGCTCAGCTCTCTTCAGGGATCATGGGCAGCAGCTGCACAATGCATTCCATAGAGCATGGGAATATCGGCCCAAGAGACATTTGGTGTTCACCGACCGCAAAGCCATGCTGATGATAGAGAAAATTTGCTTTCCAAAAGTATCCACTGTCTTGTATTTCCTCTCTGGTGGGTTGATGGGGAATGCATTTAATTCTCCATAAAGGGCTCATACCCTCTTTCTTATCCCACTTCCTTGTGGTAGGAAGGGTCTGTCCAAACATGGCAAGTCCAGGGATTGGTATGGCCTGGAGAGCACGTGGTCGAGTGACATGGTCTTGGAGTCAGACAGGAAGATAGATCATCATCAAGTGGCACCGGTGGCGTAGGGTATGATGCCAGGGGGACTTGGGTCATGGTGGGTGGTGGCACCCTTGTCGGCATCTGAATGGATCCAGAGGGCCCTGCTGGCGTCGGAAGCAAACGCCCTGATGGAAATCCAGCAGTTGCACCTCTCGGATCCATGGGGCCTGAAAGCACGCCAGAGTGAGCCAATGGCCCAAAGATGGCAGGCACTGCATCACAGAATTCCTTGAGTTTGGAATATATTGCCCAGGCGAGGAAGCCCAAATGGGTCCAAGCACCGGATCCGCAGGTGGAAGGCAGAAGCAGGGCCTTAAAGCACAGCATTTGGACGGGGAAGTTGAAGAAGGCTTCAACGTCTTCTTGAACTTACTCAACTTTGAGAAAGACATTTTGGAGTGGAAAGTGATCATCAATGGGAATGGCTTTGAGAATGGCCTCAAGATCTTCCTTGGGGTGCAGGACCATGAACAATGTGGAGCTGCCTTCTACTGCACCACCAGGGGCTTTACTCCCCACATGGAAATTGCCTATGAGTGCACAGGCTTGCACTCGGTGCAAGCCTTGGGGCTGTGGACTGACCCCAGGCACCAAAGACAGTACAAGTGGGGATCAGACACAGGCATCTGTCTGTGACATTCCCGACAATGTTTATAACCTGTAGGTTTGTTAGGGGACATATTCCTAGCTCACAAGGAGCAGCTGCTCGAACGGGCTTGACAAAGTCGGAAAAACGTGGTCAGAAAGTGTCCAAGGTAGGTCTCCAGATCTGTGTTGTTGGCTCGTAAAAAAGAGAACTGATGCCAGCATGCCGGGATGACACATATATGAGCACCACAATGTAATTTCCAACGCGGACGGCATAGTGCCAAAAAGCACTGCCTATGAGCGCTCAGAGGCACTGTTCAGGATTTTCCATATCCAGTCAAGCAGGAAGCTTAGGTCACTCTTGGAAATATTTGAGAGTTATTTCTGGAACATAGGCCCATCTAAACCATACTTGTTGTCCCTCAGACTGAAGGTACATAAAAAATATTTTAAAGAAAACCCACACATAGTAATCTGCTTCTGCCAGATCGCGAATAAGAAACAAACACTGTCAAAACAATGCCAGAGGCCATTTACAAGGGTGTCATTTGCTTGATGTATACTAACCAGCGCTCCAAGGCACAGTATGGCGTTTTGGTGATTTACACAGGGCTTAACACAGCTGTAATGTAGAGATTTGCTGATTTTTAAGTTCCTTCATCACTGACGCGAGAATTGCATCCCTAACCAACTCTTGAGGGGCGATCCTTGCCGCTGACACGATCTGATGGACCGGGGAGCAGGCAGCAGTCTAGAGCCGACTGGGGAAAAGCTGCAACAGGTGGGGGTGGATGATGAGACATCGCTCTTGGTGCTTTGTTTGGGTAGATGCACACCAAAGATGGAGTGAAGGTCTGAATACAGAACAAAGTTGACCACAACTAAAGGCTGTGATCCAGAAATACATTTAAAGCCAGGATTAAGTGCTAACTGATATGTACAAAGACATCTGTGGGCCCCATACAAAAACCCTTAGTATGAGTTAGGTCCAGCATGCATGCCAAGCAAGCTTCAGGGCCCATAGCAGACCAGGGCCAGTCTACGGTCACGTGATGAGGCCTGGCTAGGTGTATGAGAAATCTTCTGCATCTGTCTGCACAGACTAGACTCTACGACAACCACAGCTGATGATTCAGGAAGAAAGAACAGAAAATATGTTACCATCAGTTTGGGTGGCTGTAAATTGTCTACAGGTTAATAAAAAATGTGGATTCCACCATTAACATAAGGAGTTGTCAGTTAGTTGCTGGACAGAGAGCTCAACAAAGTCGGATGAAGTTAATGAGGCCTTGTGTCCACACCTGCCACGTTTGTGTTGCATAGTGTGCATTTTACAGCCACTGGCGGCAGTGAGTACTGAGAAGGGGCAGAGCATGAAAAGAAAACCATAGATTGGAGGAGCAGTGCTAGTTTATGAGGTAACGGAAGGGATGAACCCAGCACAAGAGGTTTCCTGACAACCACAGCACAAACCATCATTCTGAATGCTCAAGGATGAACCGATTATAAGCCACAACAGTTGTGTAGAAAAAACAAAAAAAAGTATACCTCAGCGGTATGTGCAGGGAGACTATTTTCAGACACAGATTGTGCGATCTGAAAGGGTGCAGTGGGGAGGCGTGCAGTTGGGAGGCGTGCAGTGGGAAGGTTTACAGTGGGGAGGCATGCAGTGGGAAGGTTACAGTGGGAGGCGTGCAGTGGAAAGGCGTGCAGTGGTTAGGCGTGCAGTGGGAAGGCGTGCAGTGGGAAGGTTTACAGTGGGAAGGTTTACAGTGGGAAGGTTTACAGTGGGAAGGCGCGCAAGGAGACGGTGAGGAAATCATTCCAGCCCGACGACGAGAAGCATGTAGAAAAATCCATCAGGCCTACAGCCATGAATACACAGCTCAATTATTTGTAACGTGGTTTTGATTTCGACTCCTACTTCGATACTCATTTGGAAGTACTGTGAAATGAGGTGTGTGGCATTGAGAGTGCACGTTTAATTAATATGTGCATGGATGGGTGAGTGACAGACCAGTGGCTCCTACATCAAGCGTGAAGGTCTGGCATGGAGAGAGGTTTATGGGGCTCCAACTTAAGAGATGGAGTCCAGTCTCTCCCATCACTGGGTCATTTCCTGGAAACCAACCCATGTTTTGCTGACCTCATCAGAATGATTCTGGCAGCAGGGCTGGGCTTTGCTCTCCATTGACCTCAGTAAAGACCTCAACATATGGTCCTGATTTATTTCAGGAATGTTGGCCTTCATGTCCTCTAATCAGTTTTATTCTACCTGATGTTTCAAAATCGGACCTTTGGTGTAATAGAATTTGCAGTTTTTCAATTCTGAAATTCCTTCCTGTGCCAGCCATTCTCATCTTGTCCGTCTGAGACTTCCCATGCCAGACTGTCACCCTCAAGTGGTCCTGCCCCTGTCCTTCCCAACTGCACTTGTGTCGCTGGGTACGTCACACGTTTCGTGATAGCAACAGGCTGGTTCGGAGTTACCCTCTAGTAGCAGGTGAGAGGACACTCACCTGCT
The DNA here is from genome assembly GCF_031143425.1 of Pleurodeles waltl. Classification (NCBI taxonomy): domain Eukaryota; kingdom Metazoa; phylum Chordata; class Amphibia; order Caudata; family Salamandridae; genus Pleurodeles; species Pleurodeles waltl. Next base: position 10,281,176 of record NC_090450.1, read on the forward strand.
GGGCGTGTGCATCACAACACAAAGGTGCCTTCAACTAGAGCTGACTTTGAAGACATTAATCCACACCCGGCCAGGGCCGAACCAGCCTTCTCACCTTCCCACAGCTGAAAGTGGAAGGGGATGTGCGTCCATATTTTCAGACAAATACTACTTCGAATTATGAAGCAATAACAACCCGTCCCTTCCAAACTCCAAGACTGCAGCAATTCCATGTTTTGCATCAACGAACACTGCGATTTAAAGTGTAAGTTGGACTTTTGTTATAACCAGACTCCGGCTCCGCCCTGATCTCTCCACCAGCATCACCGTCACTAGTAGTTCATTGAGTCACAGGTATCTCTGCTGCTTCTTAAGCGCTCTGGACACAAAGCTAAGGTATGATGGTCAATGAGTCCTCAGAGGGAGCAAGAGACAAAGTCGGACAAAAAAACAGCCTTCCTATTAGTAAGGGGTAACAATTACTATAATTATTATTTTATTTTTTTTAAACCGAGGCACTGAAGAAAAATTTACTTATATTTGCTAACTAGATTCGTGATGTTTCATAACCTTCCTTCTGAAGGATAACCCTGCAGGTTTGAGGTCAGTCCAGAAAAACCTTTTCCAAGAATCAAATCTCCAGCGCTGCCAGGTGGTTCTATGGGGATTCAGTCGCGACTCCTCCCACCAGACATGATGGCACTGGAATATATTAGGCACCAACTGGTGCACCGACATCAGTTCTTCATGCCAGCATCTGAAAACACTTGTGGAGACAGCCATTGCCCTGGTGGAGTGACTAAAAGCGACTTCTAGCTCGCCGTACCTGGCACTGCTGTAGCAGATTTCAATACAGAGGATGATCCCAACATGAAATGTTGCATTGGTTAATCATTTGCCCTTTTTTTGCTCCTGTAAAGTCCACAAAGAGATTAACACGCACTGTTTGGTCCAGGGGGAACACAGCTTTTATGAGATCAGGTCTATGTGGCCACTCCTCCTCACTGGTAAGATAAAAGGAACTTTTTTTAAAGTGTAAGGGAAGGGTCCATGTGAAAGGAAGACACCACCATCTTGGGTCAGAAGGCGAGGAAGATACTAAGAACCAACTTATCAGGACAGAAGACCATCAGAGACGGATGAACCAAGAGGGTCAGAAGTTTTCCAAGGCCTAGGTTACTGACACTAACAATACTGTCTTTAAAGTGAGAAGTCAAACGGGGCAACTGTGCATCGACTTAATAAATCAAGAAAGTCAACACAAGATTACAATCCAACTAAAGAACATTGAAATGACTGGGAGGAAGAATGTAAACCTTTTAGAAAACATGCCAGAAGAGGTGTCCAAACAGGGATGGCTTATTCAGAAGAAACACTGAAGTGGTCATAGCAGCCAAAACTGCCTTTACTGTGACCACCACCAGACCCTGCTGCCCAAAGGGCAATGCGACTGTACAATACAGCGGGAAGGCATGATTTAGACATATGAACTTGCACCACTGAACATATCTGATCCAGCAAGTCACACACCTGTATTTCATACTAAGTTTCCTGGCTGCCCGGATGACGTCAGCCACTTCATAAGGGAACCAAAGTGATTCCAGCTATCTACTATCTGTTGTGCTGTACAACAGAATATGGGCGACCAAGAGGCCAAGCTTCAAAGTCAAAGTTGTACGAAAAAAGATTATCGCTATACTCAAATTCTTGGGATCGTTAAAAAAAAAAAAAAAAAAAATCAAACCTTTACTTCACATTTATTTTTTAATTATTAGATTTTACATTATGAACTAATGCATTGTATTGGTAAAATGAAATATCGTTATACCCCAAGCTCGGTTGATGGCTATGGGTACCACATGTTTTTGATCAACTAAAACACCAAATATTTCTGTGAATTAAGAGGTTTGAGAGGCATAATGGTACATTATGTGGATCTGCTTCTGGCCAAACAAAAACTGATAACATTTTCATCTATTTCTATCTGTTAGAATTTGGGTCTTTGGTTGGCAGTCAGGTTACCCCCCTGTCCAAGCAAGGACCTTCACTCTAGTCAGGGTAAAGGATAATCACACTCAATTAACCCTGCTCAGCCCCTTGGTTGCTTGGCTCGAGCAAGCAGGCATTACTTCAGAAGCAATGTATAAAGTATTTGTACCAACACACAGTAATACAGTGAAAACCTTACAAAATGGACACCACACCAGTTTGAAAAAATAGGTAATATTCATCTAAATCAAATAAGACCAAAATGACAAAAATCCAACATACACAAGTTAAAATATGAATTTTTAAAAGAATAAGATTCTTACCCCATAGAAAATAATGCAAACAATGATTCTGCACAAAGTACCTGGTTAGCATAAAAAATAAAGGCGCACGAGTGAGCGCGTGTCGGAAAAGGCAGCAATGCGTCAATTCCTTTCTCACAAGGGAGGCCGCACCGCAGGGCGTTTCTCTTTGGACAGTGATGTGTCGTTTTTGCCCCTCACAAGAGAGCGATGCGTCAATTTCCAAATGTGGCACCTCGAATCCGCGCAGGTTCACGATGACTTTGGCGCCCAGGGACGATGCGTGGAAAATCCTGTCACACGGTGTTAGAAAGCGCGCTGCGTGGGGTTTCCGGCATTATCGGCAGCCTCAATCGGGTGTTGCGCGTCGTTTCTCCAGCTGGGATGCGTCGCTCTCCTAGCCCCGACGCAGGTGAAGCATCGATTTTAGCCACGAGGCTGGAGGCTCATCGTTTATCAGCCGCATTGCAGATGGTGCATTGTACACTTTTCGGCACGGCTTTCTGTGTGTGGATTTTGAGCTCTTGGTCTGCCAACTTCACCTTTCAAGGGCCCAGGGACTGGACATGGCACCACCTGCAGGGCAGGAGTCTCAGCAGAGAGTCCAGGTGCTGGAAGAGGAAGTCTTTGAAGGCCCTGAGACTTTAAAACAGGAGGCAAACTCAGTCCAAGCCCTTGGAGATTCTGCTCAAGCAGGAATGCACAACAAAGTCCAGTTTTTGTCCCCTTTCACAGGTAGAAGCAGCAACTGCAGGACAGCCCAACAAAGCACAGTCACAGGTAGGGGCAGCACTTCTACTCAGCTCGTCACCTTGGCAGAGGTTCCGCTTGAATCCAGAAGTGATCTTAAAGAAATCTAAAGTATGGAGTTTCGGGTCCACTACTTATACCCCTTTCTGCCTCTGAAGTAGGCAAACTTCAAAGGAAAGTCTCTGTTGGTCACAAGATCCTGCCTTGCCCAGGCCAGGCCCCAGACACACAACAGGGGGTTGAAGACTGCTTTGCGAGAGGACAGACACAGCTCATTCGAGCGTAAGTGACCACTCCTCCCTCGACTCTAGCACAGCTGGCCCATCAGGATATGCAGGCTACTGCCCATCTCTGTTTATCTCACTGTTTAGTGGGGGTTCACAAACAGCCCAACTGTCAAACTGACCTAGACAGGGAGTCCACAAACAGGCAGAGTCATGGAATGGTTAAAGCAAGAAAATGCCCACTTTCTAAAAGTGGCATTTTCAAACTAACAATCTAAAAACCAACTTTACTAAACGATGTATTTTTAAATTGTGAATTCTGAGACACCAAACTCCATATTTCTATCAGCTCCCAAAGGGGATCTGGACTTAAAAGTGATTTCAAGGCAGCCCCCATGTTAACCTATGAGAGAGAGAGATAGGCCTTGCAACAGTGAAAATCAAAACTAGCAGTACTTCACTGTTAGGACATGTAAAACACATCAGTACATGTTCCACCTTTACTGACACTGCACCCTGCCCATGTGGCTATCTAGGGCCTGCCTTAGGGGTGCCCTACATGTATAAAAAGGGAAGGTTTAGGTCAGGCAAGTGGGTACACTTGCCAAGTCGAATTGGCAGTGCAGGACTGCACACACAGATACTGTAGTGACAGGTCTGAGACAGGTTTACAGGACTACTCATGTGGGTGGCACAACCAGTGCTACAGGCCCACTAGTAGCATTTTATTTACAGGACCTAGGCACCTCCAGTTCACTTTACTAGTGAATCAAATATGCCAATCATGGATAAACCAATCAATAATGCAATTTACACAGAGCATATGCACTTTAGCACTGGCTGGCAGTGATAAAGTGCCCAGAGTCTTAAAGCTCAACAAAAACAGATAAGAAAAAAATGGGATGAAGAAGACAAAAGGTTTAAGGATGACCCTGTAAAAAGGGCCATTTCCAACATTATTTTTCCAACGTATTTTCAATATTGTTATTTTAATTTCAACGCTAGGTTTCTTTGGGAAATGCATGAGTAATCTATTTATCTGTAATGCATACAAATTATCCTTGCTCAATTCACACTTTTACTGCTTTTCAGATATGTAGAGCTTTCTGAAACTAGGCATGAGGTTCACACATACCACCTATCCGTCCACAACTGCAAGTGCACGAAGTCCTAAAAAATAAGACATATTGGCCACTACATTTGAAAACTGTAAAAACTATGATGAGACTGTTTTGACTATTTCAGAATGACAGGAGGAAGATTATCTTGGCACAACAATTGAGCTATTGGCAGCAGTCTCTACAACCACAGAATTCTCAATTTCTTTTTCTCGCTCAATCACCATCACTCAAGTCGAACAAAGCCCCTGCTCCTTTCTTTTGCAGAATTTAAATGCTACCGAACATCAGTTTCACAGAGAACAAGAATAAGGCAAGGTCAGAGTTCAAACACGCTGTGATCACTGCGCTGACTTCCTGTCAACAATGTGTTCTGGGAACACCAACCATTCATAGGACTCGGAAGCCGCCAGCAGGCCTTTGCCCCAACACCGGTCATACACCAACCGACAAGACAATTATTTTGTTGGAAGAAGTATTTATTTTCATAATACTTTCATTAAAATCAAATACATTAATAATTGTATGCAAACCACTCTATTAAACGTTTCACTGTAAATCCAAATTAATATCCACTGAGATACGTACTTTTTACATCTGTAACCATAAAACACTTTTGACAGGATCCCTTCCTGTACTGAACCTCCATAGGACTACACAGGGACTGATCGTCACCTGTATCGGGGGGGGGTTCCTTGCCCACATGCTCAGGGTTCCGCCCCCTCTCCAAACACCAATCAGCCAAGGGGTGTACCGGGGCGGCCCAGGGCATGAGCCCCGTGACCACTCCAGTGATCTGGGATCCCTACCTCCAATCTGGTGTGTCCATCCGCAGGTTGGTGCAGGACTTCAGGATCCTATCTCTGTTGTTATACCGGGGCCCCACCCTTGGGGACCCCTCTGTTGCTTCAGGTTACTTTAGTACCTCTTCTTCTGCCTAATACTAGGGAGAGGGTGGGTGGGTCAAGAAGAAGGCCGTCCGTTTAGGCCGCCGCACCAGGAAGAAGAAGGCCAAGCCTTCTGGGGGGTGCTTATAAGCCCCCCACTGGCGCGCGGCAGCCTAAACCGGTTCGGCTCCAACGTTGTCCCGACATTTCTCTCCTGAGGCGCTGCTTCCGCCCACACGCCTCGAGGCGCGCAGAAGGAAGCAGCTGGCCAGCCCACGCACAACTAGTGCGGAGGGTCTGGCCCCCGGCGTCCCTGACCCCTAAGGGGCCGCACTCCCCCCCCCATGTTGGGGGGGGCGCTCTTCCATGTGTTTGGCATCTGCAAGTCGAAAGACACAGGGCATGAAAGAGACAGGGCATGGGCTCGACCCGCGATCCAAGGACACATAGCGCTTTATGCAGAGTGCCAGTTTTGTGGTGATTTCCAGGTTACATTTGGTCTTCACCCCAAATTAGACGAGGCATCTTGTACCTCAAATTGTCTAGCAATGTCCTTTCCGATGGAGGCTGTGGGCAGAGTAAGCGCAGAAGGGGGGGGGGGGGGGGGGGGGGTGAGCGTAATCTCCTCACAGACACCAAGAGACACCACCATCCAAATCTTCCCCATGAATACTACCCCAGGCACCCATCAGGGATGGGCGGTGGGTGGAAAACATGCCCGGGATGCAATTCCTACAGATTAGCTGCAAGGCATCTAGGCAGTGAAAGGAGGCAGGCAACAAGGTATGTGTGCCCTAAATGCAGCGGATGTGTCGCCCTAGAGCTGCGCCCCATCAGCCACACAGCAGCCCTCCAACCAACGAGGAGGGCAGGAGCCGGGGGGCTGCGAAATACAACATCCAAACATTGCCACTGGCCATCCCCCCTCCCCCAACCCCATGTGACCGGCACCTATCCACCAGAGGGGCGCCATGTGAGAGCCCCCTCTTCATAATCAATCAGAGTCGCTGTTTCAGATTTTTGCACATAGTTCACTACTGTAGATGTGTGCGTAAAACGAGGGGTGTCGAGCTGCAAGCTTTCTCCGGGACATGATCCCAACCCATGTTTAGGAAGAAGATTCAGCAACAATAAGTTGGTAAGTATTTCTTGCACTTGTCCAGTGGCTGCAAACCGCTCAAAGACACTTTCACGCCCAGTAACCTGAATAATTTCACGAAGGCTGAGAGACTTCGCTGAAGTAAAGCGCGCAGCCGCGGACAAGTGCATCGGTGAGGACCTGCACGCAGACACAACTGGAAATAACCCTGGCCCAGAGGTGTGTGTGCTGCACAAACCCGGGCCTACCCGCTCGATGAACTGTTCCATCGCGACTGAAACCGCAGGTGTTACAGCTGTAATATGTAGGCGGCAGCAGAGAGCCGCATCGCACGCATCCTAGTGGTACCCAAAGTGTGTTACTAAAGGCCCCTCAAAAGCTCCAACCCACTACTTACACAGGAAAGAGTGTAACACGTTTAGATAAAAGCCGAGCGTGACTTAGAGAGGAAGCATCGGTGTCTTAAGCATTCGCTTGTTTTCGATGTAAATATTGGCCGCCGGTGCAGACCCAATGGTAACATTCACTTGTAATACGGAGGTGACGGCGCACGCCAGACTAGTGCTCCTAAAATGCAAATAAAGTACAGGCCTTTTAAATTATGTATAGTTCAAACCTGAATGCTGTGCGTTATGAAATGAATGCATTAAGTAGAAGTTCGTATTCTCTTTCAGTGTTAGCAGAATGGAAATGTGGTATCTGCCACGTGCGAACAGACATGAAGGAATGATGTACGTGCTTTACTCAGTTAAACTCAGGCCTACTAGCTTTGCCAGAGCCGGACTCCCCTGTTTTGAATCAGGGTCCTCGGTGCGCAATGGCCTCCTTGGCATCACTAAGGGGTAACGCCCTCCCACTTGGGGGCCCCCTACGGCAGCCACAGACCAGGGCCCCAGAAGGGTGCCTCGGTATCAGTACAGGCCTGACCCTTGACATGCTGCAAACAGCCGCGCGCTGCCCATGTACGTACGAGGGGTGCCTGGAGGGCTGATGAGAGCCGGAGCAGCCTCAGATAACACTTCAAATAAAGGAGGCCCTCCTTATCAGGGGTGTCCCCTCCGATGCATCACGGCACGGTCCCGCCCCCGGCGTGGAGTGTAATCTGTGAACGAGTCACTCCCGGGGCACGAGCGCGGAGCTGCCCTTTAAGTCTGAGCCGGCGCCCTGGGCAGCTGCAGCTCCCCGCACAGGGCGCGCCTCTAACACTGAACTTCAACGCATCGGAGCACCCGCTGCTGCGCCAGGCTCTTATTTAGGAGAACTGTAGGGGTGGGACGATGTCTCGGCACCTCAGTCTGTCCGCAGAGGGGTGCAGACGGGTTCGAAGATGGGATTACTTGAGCCACAGGACACAGTGGAATCCCCGCGACACTTACAACTCTGTGGCGGACACTGATAGCCAAATCATCTGTTGCCAAGAGTGTATGAGCAGGACGCCCTGGGCTGCAGGAATATCACTCAATGCAAGTCCCATCATTCCCGTTATGACTGCCAGCTGCGACCCTGCAGTGGGGCGCGGTGGGGGATTACCGGTGCTGGCCTGGCACGGACACCCTCCTCCCGGCCTGCCCTCGGTGCGTGCACCACTCAGCCCCCAGTGGTCCCGCCTGGCCCGTGGCCACGGATGAGCGCATCCCTCGGCTGCAAGGATGCCCGGGTACACGCTGGGCTATCTCGCGTCGTCCCGGCATCACCAGAATACGTTGTGAGCACAGACGGGGCCGCTCCCGATGACACCTCTTTCCATCACTGAAGGTGGTCAGCTGCTCTACATGTTTAGAACATTCACAGATCCCAAGTGGCCCCTGGCGCTGCCTGGGCTCCGGCTCTTTCTGGAAGACGCAGCATGGCTCGGCTGTACGGACCCTACGCCAGAAGCCACAATTCTAGTAACTCATCATCAGGTCTATGACACCCATCAGCTGGTCACTATTGTGCAATCTACCCCCCCCCCCCCCCGCCTGGGCCCATAACTAAAAGATCTACTCAATATCAGCTGGTCACTATTGTGCAATCTACTACCCCCCCCCCCCCCCCCCCCCCCCCCCCCCCCCCCCCGCCTGGGCCCATAACTAAAAGATCTACTCAATATTAGGCCTGCCGACATGACCGCAGCAGCTCTGCCCACAGGTGCCCGCTAGCCGGACTCACTCCCAGGCTGGCGCTCAGTCACAGCTCTAATGCCCCAAGATGATGGAGGCAGAAGAACAGCAGAAATGTCCCCACGGGAAATGGACTACCCGGCGGAATGCAAAACTACACCCACACGGAGCACGTTCCTTCCGGCGGAAATGCCCCCTTAATGACTCAACCACATGAAACTACAGTATTTGCCAACATGGCAATAAAAAGACAGAAGGCAAACAATTATGTCACTTAACAAAAAACCCAAGAAGGCCGCTGTTCCAGGGCCCGACACCGCCTGCTTGTGCCAAACGTAACATTAAAAAGCTCTCAGCATTTTGTTCCAAAATTACCCCCACCTCAAAATAGGGTGACCACCTGGCATTGAGGCAAATTCTGGACAGGACTGTATGAAATTCAGGACAAAGGGTCAAAATTCAGGACAAAAATTCAGGACAAAGGGTCAAAATTCAGGACAAAAAAATCAAGAACAAACGTCAGTTTTACAGACACACGCAAGAGAGGCGTCACATTACGTCCTTGTTCAGCAGTAAATTAATGCCCTTCACGGCAAGGCCATCACCCCTACCCAAATCTACCCGATCTTTCCTGAAGAGAAAGTAACAGCAACATTTTGATTATGTTTCTGAACATTTCAAAACCCCTGGCAAACAGTTTGGGAAACATTAAGGTAATTAACCTTATGCTAGTTTAAACAAATTGAACAAAAACATCTGGCTTACCCCAATCGCCCATGGACTTTCAACCTAATTTTTTTTTAAGAGGCTGGGCAGATGGTGTGGGTGACAGTCTCACACCTAATGACAGGATGTGATGTACCCATAACTTGTCTGTAGTCTCACTGCACTAGAGTGTATGTTTGGGACTCTACATTTATCTCAGAAATGGGAGCCCAGACTACCAATCAAAGATAATAAAAGAGTAGGATGAAATCGAGATCAAATGGGAGATTCACGGCAAGTAATTCAAAGGGTTGTTGCTAACAACTGGACAAATAAAGAAGAGAAGAACAAGGTGGGACAATTCCTAAAATCAGACAAGATGAGTCCACCAAGACTATTTGAAGGTATTGGGTACCTGGGGAGTTGTCTGCACACAGGAGCGAAACAGAAGGGGCACTGTCAAGTGGTTGAACAATCAACACCCATCCACCTTGGCAAACTCTTCTGGTGCAATGGTTCGCTGTTAGTGCTTGTGAAGGGTGAGCAGGGGCCAGACCCCTTGCAAGGTTGTGCAAGACAATTGCCCACTTAGTCCATGTCTTTTTATGGTTTTGAAATTGAGCAAAAGCCAAACTAGAGATCTGGGTTATCCCTAAGTGTCAAGTACACATAGAATCTTCAAAATATTTGGGATGTAATTTGCACAAACAAAATTTACAATTTTTTAAATTTAATTAGTGTTTCTTTAACATATGTCACTGTTTTCGCCTTCATACACAATTAGATCTCAGATTGAACTGGGAACCAGTTACCTTTTTATACCTAGTGATTAAGATCTACCATTCTTACACTGATTTCCAGGATGAAAATCTCGGCAGAGCGAATGGTCCCTCCATGCCCAGTTTGCTTTTTGGTCTTCTCTTCTGCTTTCTGTAGAGGCCATGTGGCACTAGCGAAGATGGAGTGCTACCCCAATGATCGTATTATTTTGCAAACCTTCCCCTGCTCGTCCTTCATTCCTTCTTCAGACAGACCACACATCTGATTTGGTCGCTGCGGCGCCATCGGGAGCTCTTTCCACTCTAAAGCTAACTGTGACTGCGGGTGGATTAGATCTTCTGGACTTAGAATGCTTTTATTCAGCTGCAGATGTCCAATGGGTGGCTCACTGGCTTTCTGCCCACCTCCCTGCATGAGATGGGGTTTACCAGTATAGACTTTTAAGGAAGGCTTAATGAACTGCTCATCGTTTCCTACTGACCATTCTATGGATCACCATCCGGGGTTATCAAGCATGGCTTTCTCTTGCCTTGCCAGAACCTGTAAACTCACTGACACAAAGAAACCCTATGCTCCTGCACTACCTTTGCTAAGCCTTCCCACTCGCACAGGATGGCTGTGCTCAGAGCAACTCCATCAGTGGCATGTTGCAGGTGTCTTAAAATTGGGGACTTTGTTTCTGAACAGTGAGCTACTAAATTTCCAAACCCTTGTGGCAGACTACCATCTTCACCCCGGTCAACTCCTTACTTACAACCACCTTAAATAATCATTAAATGCCCTATTTCATGTCTGCTACCTAGCACTAATCCTACAAGAGGTGTGCCAGAAGCTCTGTACCATAGGAAGTGGTGGCAAACTGATAGAATGGGTGCACAGACCTATCCTGCAACATGGAAACCACTCCAGGTCTTCTTGTCATACTACCTGGGTGATTGATGTAGCCAAACCTCAGCAAGATATGGACTAAAATACTGGACTTTCCCCACAAAGTATCCCACAGCTGTCACTTTAAGTAAATTCATAGTGCTTCCTTGTGAATGCATTCTGCCCGTTGCTTGCCATTGGCCTTGTGGTTTGTAACTCACAATTTGTTGCTTTCAATTTGCTGGCTTTATTTGTTTTAGGCTAAGCAGCTTGAATTTGTCCCTTCCCTTGCCAAAACCTTATTTACAGTATCCTGCAGAGTGCTTCCTTTCTGTAAACAGGCCTGTTAATCTTGTTCTTATCTTATCATATTTGCTGTGCATTCAAAGAACAAAGTCAAATGTCAGGCTCTGTCTTCGGTGGGAACTTAGTGTTTACTTTCCTTTCTCTGACTTCAAAGTGAGAGGATTTATGCAATAATCTTGCTGGATACTGGGGTTAGGAAAGAGTTTTTTCTATCACATGACAACATTTAAATAGACTTCAGAATATATCAGAATTGCACCCTAATCTGTATCACTCCACTTTACGCCACTCCATGCCACTGTTCTCTTCTCCATTCGGAACCACTCCACTTTATGCCACTGCTCTCTATGCTACTTCACACTATGCCTCTCTACTCTACTCTGTACTACTCCACTCTAAGCCACCGCACTTTGCGCCTCTCTACACCACTGCGCTCTGCTCGTCTGCACGCCATACCACTCCAGTCTAGGCAACACCAATCTAATCCGCACAACTCCACTCTCTGCCACTCTGCAATGCTGCACTGTACGCCACTGCACTCTAAGCTAATACACTCTATGCTAATGCACTTTACTCTGTAACACTCAACTCTATGCCCCTGCACTCTACATCAATACACTGTACATCATTCTAATCTACTCTGCACCTCTGCACTCTATGCCACGGCACTCTACACTACTTTACTCTATGCCATCAAACTCTATGCCACTTTATGCAACTCCACTCTAACCTGCACTTCTCCACTCTAAGCCACCTCACTCTACTGTGAAATAACCTACTTTATGCCACTGCACTCTGTGCCACTGCATTCTATGCCACTGCACTCTACCCTGCACCTCTCCACTCTATGCAACTGCACTCTACTCTGAAACAATCTATTCTACGCCACTGTACTCTATACCACTCTGACCACTGCACTCTAGTTCAATGCACTCTACACCACTGCAAGCTGACACTCTGCAACACTGCTCTGGCCGCCACTATACTCTACACCACTCTGCCCTGTACTACTGCATTTTGCACCAATATACTCTATTCCACTGCATTTTATGCCACTCTACTCTGCCCAATGCCACTGTATGCAACTGCACTCTACACCAGTGCACTCTAAACAACTGCACTGCCCTTTACTCTGCACCACTGTACTCTATGCCACTGTTCTCTGTACCACTCTACACCACTGCACTGACACTGCTCTGCACTCTACACCAGTCTACTCTATGCCACTGCACTCTAGGCACTATACTCTACTCTACACTACTCTACAATACTCCACTCTGCACCACTCTACACCACTACACTCTATGCCACATGAGTCTACTCTGCACTCTACGACACTGCACCACTCTGCATTACTGCACTCTCTGCTACTCTATTGTATGCCACTCTACTCCACTGCACTCTATGTAACTCTACCCCATGCCACTGCACTCTGCACCAATGCACTCTAAACAACTGCACTGTACGCCACTGCCCTCTACTCTGTACCACTGTACTCTACGCCACTGCTCTGTGCCACTCTACTCCACTCTACATCACTGCACTGACACTCTACTCTGCAGTGTTGCACTCTCCACCACCGTACTATACACCAATGTACTATGTACTACTGCATTCTATGCCACTGCACTCTATGCCATTCTACTCTGCACCACTCCACTCTACAGCACTTTGCCCTACTCTGCACCGCTCTACACTACACCACTGCACTCCCTGCAATGTGAGTCTGCTCTGCAATCTATGCCACTGCACCACTCTACACTAGTGCTCTCTCTGCTACTCCATTGTATGCCCCTCTACTCCACTGCACTCTATGCCACTCTACTCTGTCCCATGTTACTGCACTCTAAACCACTGCACTCTACGCTAACACACTCTAAACAACTGCACTGTACCCCACTGCACTGTACTTTGCACCACTGGGCTCTACGCCACTGCTCCTATGCTACTCTACTCCACACCACTGTGCCACTAGCTTTAAGCCATGCTAAACAGCAGCTACTCTGGTGTATAACATGGCTAATGGCTAAAACACATTAGCAAAGCCAATAACTCTTTCGTAGATGAGACCTATTGGCTTTGCCAATGTTTGTTAGTACTATGAGGTACCGAGGTACCTGAAAGAACTGTGAAAAATACAATTACATCATAATAAAGGCTGCTACAAAAAGCGCAAATACATTTCGGTTAAATAAATAAAAAAGTGCTTCTCAAATACAGATTTGAATAATATACAGTTTCTACCTAGTGATAAAAAAAATTTATAACACTCCATTAATACCACACACTCCACAGCTCACCTTGGAACACCATTACAATACCTCTCTGAAAGAAATATCTTTGCCACCAGAAAACTTCAAGTGACTCCTTTTAGAAAAGTCAATGCAGGTTTTCCCTTTGGAAAATGGTGTGAAGGCAGGGGAGGAGTAGCCTCCTCCAGCCTCTGGAAATGCTTTCATGGGCACACATGGTGCCCATTTCTGCATAAGCCAGTCTACACCGGTTCAGGGACCCCTCAGCCCTGCTCTGGCGCGAAACTGGACAAAGGAAAGGGGAGTGACCACTCTCCCCTGACCTGCACCTCCCCTGTATGCTCCAGACCTCTGCCATCTTGGAAACAGAGGTGCTGCTGGCACACTGGACTGCTCTGAGTGGCCAGGGCCAGCAGGTGACGTCAGAGACTCCTTCTGATAGGCTCCTTCAGGTGTTGCTAGCCTATCTTCTCTCCTAAGTAGCCAAACCCTCTTTTCTGGCTATTTAGGGTCTCTGCTTTGGGGATTTCCTTAGATAACGAATGCAAGAGCTCATCAGAGTTCCTCTGCATCTCTCTCTTCACCTTCTGCCAAGGAATCGATTGCTGACCGCGCTGGAAGCCTGCAAAACTGCAACAAAGTAGCGAAGACGACTACTGCAACTCTGTAACGCTGATCCTGCCGCCTTCTTGACTGCTTTCCTGGTGGTGCATGCTGTGGGGTTAGTCTGCCTCCTCTCGGCACTAGAAGCTCAGAAGAAATCTCCTGTGGGTCGACGGAATCGTCCCCCTGCAACCGCAGGCACCAAAGAACTGCATCACCGATACCTTGGGTCTCCTCTCAGCACGACGAGCGAGGTCCCTTGAATCCAGCAACTCTGTCCAAGTGACTCCCACAGTCCAGTGACTCTTCAGTCCAAGTTTGGTGGAGGTAAGTCCTTGCCTCCCCACGCCAGACTGCATTGCTGGGAACCGCGACTTTTGCAGCTACTCCGGCCTCCGTGCACTTCCGGCGGAAATCCTTTGTGCACAGTCCAGCCTGGGTTCACGGCACTCTAACCTGCATTGCACGACCTTCTAAGTTGTTCTCCGGCGACGTGGGACTCCTTTGTGCGACTTCGGGTGAGCACCGTTTCACGCATCCTCGTAGTGCCTGTTTCTGGCACTTCTGCGGGTGCTGCCTGCTGCTGAGAGGGCTCCTTGTCTTGCTCGACGCCCCCTCTGTCCCCAGACGCAATTGGCGACATCCTGGTCCCTCCTGGGCCACAGCAGCATCCAAAAACACTAACCGCACGATTTGCAGCTAGCAAGGCTTGTTGGCGGTCTTTCGGCGGGAAAACACTTCTGCACGACTCTCCACGGCGTGAGGGATCCGTCCTCCAAAGGGGAAGTCTCTAGCCCTTGTCGTTCCTGCAGAAACTTAAGCTTCTACTGTCCAGTAGCAGCTTCTTTGCACCCACAGCTGGCATTTCCTGGGCATCTGCCCATCTCCGACTTGTTTGTGACTTTTGGACTTGGTCCCCTTGTTCCACAGGTACCCTCGACTGGAAATCCATCGTTGTTGCATTGCTGGTTTGTGTCTTTCCTGCAGAATTCCCCTATCACGACTTCTATGTCCTTTGGGGAACTTTAGTGCACTTTGCACTCACTTTTCAGGGTCTTGGGGTGGGCTATTTTCCTAACCCTTACTATTTTCTAATAGTCCCAGCGACCCTCTACAAGGTCACATAGGTTTGGGGTCCATTCGTGGTTCGCATTCCACTTTTGGAGTATATGGTTTGTGTTGCCCCTATCCCTATGTGTCCCCATTGCATCCTAGTGTAACTATACATTGTAGAAGGTGAGTCATCTGTTGAGGGAGGCTACTGGTGTTGTGGAGCGCTGTGTGTGTGTGGAGCTTGAAGGTTATCCTTTTGTAGACGTGGAGCCAGTGTAGGTCTCTCAGAAGGGAAGTGATGTGGCTGTGGGCATCGAGGATCAGGCGTGCAGAGGTGTTTTGTATGCATTGCAGTCGTTTGAGGAGTTTGTCTGGGGCTCCTGCGTAGAGGGGGTTTCCATAGTCAAGTTTGCTGCTGAGGAGGGCTTGGGTGACTGTTCTTGTATCTGTGGGGATCTATCTGTAGATCTTGCGGAGCATGCGGAGGGTGTTGAAGCAGGATGAGGAGACAGCGCTGACTTGCTTGGTCATGGAGAGTGTTGAGTCGAGGATGGCGCCCAGGTTGCGTGCGTGTTTGGTGGGTGTTAGGGCTTCTCCCAGTGCGGTCGGCCACCAGGAGTCGTCCCAGGCTGAGGGGTCGGCGTAGGAGATGATGTTGAGGTTGTGTAGCCGGGCGACACGGGCGAGTGGGACCATGTAGACGTTGAATAGTGTAGGGCTGAGGGACGAACCTTGGGGAATGCCGCAGATGATCGAGGAGGCTTCGGAGCGGAAAGGGGGGAGGCGGACGCTCTGGGTTCTGCCGGAGAGGAAGGAGGTGGTCCACTCAAGAGCTTTGTCCAGGATCCCTGCGCTGCGGAGGAGTGTGCGTAGGATGCAGTGGCAGACTGTGTCGAAGGCGGCCGAGAGGTCCAAGAGGATGAGGGCCGCGGTTTCCTCGTTTTCAAGCAGGACCATGATGTCGTCGGTGGCAGCGATGACAGCGGTTTCGGTACTGTGGTTGCTGCGGAACCCTGACTGGGATGGGTGAAGGATGTTGTTTTTCTTCGAGGTAGTGGGTCAGTTGTCTGTTGACGATCTTCTCTATGACCTTGGCTGGGAATGGGAGCAGGGAGATGGGGCGGAAGTTCTTGAGGTCTCGGGTCAGCCACGGGTTTCTTGAGTAGGGGTTTGATCTCAGCATGCTTCCAGCTCTCAGGGTAGGTCGCGGTCTCGAAGGAGATGTTGATGACTTTGCGGAGGTGGGGTGCGATGGTGGTGCTTGCTTTGTTAAAGATGTGGTGCGGGCATGGGTCTGACGGAGATCCAGAGTGGATGGTGCTCATGGTTTTGATTGTGTCGTCTTCGTTCACATTGGCCCAGACGAGCAGGGGGTCATAGTTGAAGGTGGGTGGAGAGTCTGAGGAGTCGGTGATTGGCAGGGTGGTCTGGCTGTTGAAGCTGTCATGGATGTCTGTGATCTTGTGGAGGAAGGCGGCGGCAAGGGAGTTGCACAGGTCTTGTGAAGGTGGGATGTTGTTTGTGCTGGAGCTGGGGTTGGAGAGTTCATTCACGATGTTGAAGAGCTCCTTGCTGCTGTGTGCGTTGTTGTTCAGGCGGTCTTTGAAGGAGGTTTTCTTGGCAGATCTGATGAGGTGATGGTGATTGCAGATGCCGTTCTTGAAGGCAGCATGGTTGTCTGGTGTCTGTTCGAGGAGCCACTTTCTCTCCAGTTTCCGGCAGGTTTGCTTGGAGGCTCGAAGGTCCGAGGTGAACCAGCTGGCTCCCTTGTTGGCACCTCTGTTGGAGGGTTTATTGAGTGGGGTGAGATCCAGCGCCAGAGGTTGTAGGCTGCGAGGTCGGGATTGGTGGGTTCGGTGGGTGGTTGTCGGGCGAGGATGGTGTTCAGCTGGTCTTGGCTGATTTTGCTCCAGTTGTGGCGGGGGATCTGTTGGGTGCAGTGGTGCGTGGTGGGCTTCTGAAAGGTGAAATGGATGCAGCGGTGGTCGGTCCATGGGAGCTCGGTGGTGTGGCTGAAGGTGATGTGGGGGCTAGCGGAGAAGACAGGGTCCAGCGTGTGGCCAGCTGAGTGTGTTGGAGTAGTGACGAGTTGTCTGAGTCAGAGGGTGGCGAGGTTGTCAATTAGGGTGGTGGAGTTGGGGTCGTTATTCTCCAGGTGAAAGTTCAGGTCGCCGAGGAGGGCGTGGTCCGGGCGTCTGTAGATGAGGGTTCCTCTGAGGGTGGTGTTGGGGTTGGTGTGGATCTGGAAGTGCAGGTGTTCGGCAGTGCTGAGGGTGTTGTCGGTACAGGTCGTGACCCTGATGGTGTTCTTGTGGATGATGGTGATTCCGCCTCAGACTCTGTTGGTACGATCCCTGCGAGTGATCTTGTAGCCATCCGGAATGGCTATGGCGATGTCTGGGGCCGAGGAGGCGTTCATCCAGGTCTCAGTCAGGAAGGCGACGTCCGAGGTGGAGGTGATGAGCAAGTCCCAGAGTTAGACCCCATGTTTGCATGCGGAGCGGGTGTTGAGTAGGATGCATCGGAGGTAGTTGTGGTCAGGCTCGGCAGGAGGTTTGAAGATTTGGAGGCTGGTGAGGCTGCAGTTCCAGCAGGTGAAGGGTCCCTGGGGGTGCTTAGGAGAGACCAGGAAGCAGGCGTGTGATCGTCCGGTGTTGAGTGCGCGGAGGTTTCTGGCGGTGTAATGGCGTTGCTGGCCGTGGTGGTCTTGGGGACCAGGGGTCCTGGCGCTGGGTGCGGACGGGCGCAGTTGGACTTGCCTTAGGCGCACGTGCTGCACGTGTCTGCTGTGCCCGCCGCGCAGCGCCTGCCATATAAGGGGACTTGGGAGGGAGGGGCAGCTGGGAGGAGGGAGGGGCAGCTGGGAGGAGGGAGGGGGCAGCAAATGGGAGGGCGGAGGCGCAGGGACGCAGCGGCGGGAGGAAAAGGATTTTGAAGTGGAGGGCGGGGCCACAGGGACGCAGCGGCAGGAGGAAAAGGAATTTGTAGAGGAGGGCGGGGTTGCAGGGACGCAGCAGCAGGGAGAAGGGGTGAGAGAAAAAGGCTAGCTTGAGCAGCGGCAACACTGGCACGAGGTGCAGAGGAGCGACCTGCCTGAAAGCATATGCACATACACACACACACACACACACACACATTTTGTTGCTACGTATATGTACTTTTCTAAGAATTCCTATTAATGTATCCGCTTATAAACGGAAGCGTAGTTTCCTCGTACTGGGACACGTGCATAATGACAACCTCATCACCATAACTTGACCTGCATATATTATCATCAAATATAAATGACTGATATACAGAAGCAGAAGGTTAAAGTGATGCTATAGACGGGTGACACTGTCAGTGCCAGCGTAAAGTTTCTAATAAAAAAAAATGAAATTCACGAGCTGTATTGTGGGGAGGAGTTATACAGCATTTTCAAAGCTCCTACTGGCTAGGAGAATACTTAAAAACCACTGTGTCCCAGGGGTAGGGTCCCAGGAACACAGTTAAACAGAAAGCATCCCCCCACTTTAGCAAAGGGTTTGGCCCCAGGAGGATAGGGACCCATTTCTGGCTTGGGAAGGGGCCGCATGCCCCTTAACTCCAAAAGGTGTTTATTTATTTGTTAAATTAGCTGCGATCCAACAGAAGTCCCATGAGTTCGCTATTTTAGAAATTTAAAAAAAATACATTCAGTTTTGACAGTTTTTAGGGCAGCGTTTCTTAAAGGTTATGGAAAAAGCATGGGGATTTTGCGTTTGGGGATCCCCTCCTAAAAGGTTATGTAAAAAGTATGGGGATTTTGCGTTTTGGGATTCCCCCCCCCCTTTTTCTCGGACCTTCGCTTGACTGATCACCCTGAAACTTTCCATGCACAAACAGGACAAAAATAGAGAAACTTTGGAGATTTGTTGAGATTCGTTCAACAGCCTCAAAGGTTTTAACAAAACAAAATAGGCATTTCCTGTGGAAACACTGATCTAACTATAACTACCTGGGGGGAATAAAATGTAAAAGTGATAGAAGGGGTCAAAACAGAGTTACCCTGACCCCATAGGACTGGAGGAGGGGTCTGTAAGGGATCCCTCAAGGGCAAGAAATTGTCCAAAAAACGGACAAACACCCGCATAACTAGTCACCTAGCCACTCACACACCCATAGAACACCCAGTCACAGACCTACAAAACCACTCATAACCACAAAGCCACCCACACAACCCACAAAACCACTCATACCCACTCAAGACTCACACAGCCACCCACCCACACACCCATTTACCCACACAACCACTCGCACACCCACTCATATATCTACAAAACCACTCACACACAGGCACGGCATCTCACACACACCCTCACACTTCCATAGAGCCAATCACACAGTCACTCACAGGCAGAGATACACTTACAGAACTTGCAAAACCATATGTTTGTATTAAATGTGTTATTGATTTAGTATTGAACATGTGCTTTTGGTTGGAATGGATCCAATGTGGATGATAACGCAATATCACTGACAAATCCCTTATTTGTCTGAGGATCCGTGACAGATCCGCAGACCCATATAATGCATAAAGAAAAAATCTTGGTGCATCACATTTTATATAAAGACTACATAAGTAACTTAACCTTACTTTTAAAATACATAATAAGAATACATGTGTGAATAAAATGTATTTGTAATTTTAAGAAATTATATATCAGTAAATTGAACTTTTATAATCAAATTGTAGTACAATTTATATTAAAAATGTGAAATTCACTGAAAGACCAAATGATGTACAGATCTTATCATTAGGAAATAGAATTTAGAAAAAAGACGTCGAAATTTACTGAAAAAAACAAAGGTTACAGGAAAGTTATAGTTAGGAAACAGATTTTTTTTTAAAAACCTAGAAATTCACTGAAAAAACCTAAGGTTACAAGGATTATATTCTTAGATTCAGATTTACCACACACAAAACCATAAAAATTCAGTAGTTATAGTTACCTGAGCTAACCAGAACTTACACCCCCGGAATGCACTTCTTATGACCTCATATACTACATCAATCATGACATGGAACCTCTGTTTTGTGTGTGTTTATTCTCACTGAAAGGTTAAAGGGATGTTATAGTTAGGAAACAGAATAAAAAATAATTTCTTTTTTTTAAAAACAGAAATTTGTTTAAAAAGTCAAAGGTTGCAGGGATGTTATAGTTAGGCTCACATTTTAAACGTATAAAACCATAGAAATTCAGTTCTTATAGATATGGTTAGCGCAAGTAACTACACCTTGTGCTATGGCCATGCACAGTTTTCTCATAAATAATGTTACTGCAAATATTACAGTGATATTATCAATGATGTTATAAAAAATGGCACAAGTGCTGTAAAATCTGTGGTCATTAGAAGTGCATGGCCAAGGTGCAAGTTATAGTTACCTTAGGGTAAGAGTTACTTGAATGAACTAACTATAACAGGTGAAATTCTATGGTTTGTACATGTAAAATGTGAGCCTATATAGAACATCCCTGTAACCTTTTTTTTTTTTTAAGGTGAACTTCTATATTATTTTAAATTCTATTTCCTAACTATAATGTCCCTGTAGCCTTTGTTTTTTGTTTTTTGTGTGTAATTTTCTATGTCTTTTTTTTAACGTAAAGTAATTTTAATTCCTGGCCTGCGGCCAACCCTCTATAGCCACCCAACCCCGTGTCATGCACAGCTTTTGGCTGTGCGTGGTGGATGTTAGCTGCAGTGCCAGGCCCTGCAGCCTACCCAATGGCACTCATGAAGTGCTTCTTTGTTTCTTGGGGATTTGATCATAATCCTGGTCATCACCAACGCATCTCCAAAATCGTTGAGAAACGCGTTCGGGGTCCTTTTATTAAGCTGTCCATCTCCCTTGGAAAAGGGATAGCACTATCAGTTAATTACAATTACGTCTCAGCAGCAGATGACATGAAGGAACCCACTTTGTCACAGTCACTAAATGAGATTTTGTGTTAAAAAAGCAAAACACACTAGCTTTGTCCTGGCCAGGCACATGAAGTTAGGACGATTAGTGCTTTACAGAAGTGGAGCTTCAATTTGGGCACCTGCTTTGTTTATATGTCTAAATGTTACCTGTTGAGGTTTATCTTCTGTGAAATGAGCATCGTCCCAGAATGAATACCCAACCCCTGCATTTTTAGCCAAGAAGTGGCCAGCGTTTTGTGCAGAATGCCTACCCAACTGCAGTACTTTCTACTGGCTATTTAGTAAGTGCCACCTCATTGGGTAAATGTATAGTGCATCTCCTACACCACAGCTATGTAAAGGATGCTGAAGTAATGTCTCCAGTTTCCTTGTGTGTCTATAACTTTGCAAATGTGATCGTTCATCATGTGTCTCCATGAGTTAACTCAGTAAGTTGGAACTGCAGAGAAAGCACACTTGGAGGACTTGTACTTTACAGAAGTAAGTACTTCTTTGTTTGGTGGTGATGGAAGAGACCACGGGGGAGTCTCAAGGCCTTTGCGATCCCAGCCAGCTCCCCGACTCCTGTGGAAGCTGGCAATGTGCATGCACGCAGGGAGCTGCTGAAAATGCAGCTCCCTGCATGCGGGAGCAATCTTTTAATCTCTTTCCCTGCCCACATAACAGCAGGCAGGGAAAGAGATGAAACTCTGCTCCCAGTGTTAGCTTTGCTAGGCGGGAACTGTGGCAACCCGCGCCAAGCAAAAGCAAGCAGCCACCTCCGAGGGCAGGCATTTTGGGGAGTAGCAGGAGCTGGTCCTGCAGGATGGCAGCCGCCAGGCCTACATATGGCACCAGGATGGGGGGCACAATACCCCTTCTTTTTTCTGCACAGACTGGCACCTGGGAGGTGTTGGTGCCTGGGGCGGTATATGGTGGTATATGGCCCAGGAGTGTGGCCTCACGGCCCCCCTTCTATGATTTAAAAAATGTTTATGGCTCACAGAGGAGGTGGTACACGGGCTGGGGGGGGTCAGCGCAGACCCCCTCTTTAAAGGTGATTGTGGCGCCAGGGATGTGGTGGTCCCTGGGGTATCAGAGAGCGCCCCCACAGTTTTCTTTTAAAATGTATCCCTGGGGAGGTGGTGGTCCCTGGGTGGGGTCTCCATGGGGCCCTCTGTACATTTATTCAATATAGCCCCGGGAAGCTGGTGGTCCCTGGGGCTTCTAAGAGCCATAGAAAGGGGGCCAGAGTATCCCCCTTTTTCATTATTATACTGGACATGCCTCAGGGACCTGGCCCACCTGGGGGTAAAAATAATTACAAGTGTGGGAAAATGAGCTTATAAAAAGGGAAAAATCTGTGCATTCTCCCCAAATTTTTCCGAAATGGTTTAGAAAAAATACAATAACTCTGGGGAGGGGGGTGCTCAGGGGACCAAAGCAAGAGGTTAGGGCATTCCTATCCTGCCCCCTTTTTCACACTTTTTTTTTTGGGGGGTGGGGGGGAACTCTGCTGAAGCAGAGTCTCAAATTGGCTGCAAACACTTCCTGGTTGAATGTTAACAGCCAATCAGATTTGAGCACAGGGCCTGTTGGATCCCCGTGGAGTATCTGCGTCCCTAGATATCTATATTATTTAACCATCATTACCTCTAAAACAACTGCACGGATTTACATCAAATCACAAAAATCATGATCTGCGCACCAAGATCTAGCTTCATGACACATTTAGTGTAATTCCATTCAGCAGTTCAGGCTGTAGTCCTCTCTAAAGACCCAATGGTAATTAACATTAGAAATGCACTTTTTATTACACCCCCCTTTTTTGTTCTTGGCCCCTGCTTCACAGATTGTCCTGAAACTTTCCAACCACAACAAGACCATATTGGACACTTTTTTTTTGAAAATTTCATGAAGATTCATTAAACGGTGCAAAAGATATAGGCAAGTCAAAAAACACATTTCCTTTGGAAGCTAGGTCCTAGGTATAAATACATATTGGTGATAGATAGATAGACAGACAGACAGACAGACACAGAGAGAGAGAGAGAGAGACACCCACCCCTCCCACACAGGTATGAAGATATATATATATGGCAATTTCATTTTTTGTGTCTTTTAGCTCTAATACTCTTATGGATACCTTCCCTTAGAATTAGATTTACATACCATGAAATGTAAGTGTTTTTACAGCAGGACATCTAGAGACTGTCTAGCTGCATATTTCTCACCTTTTCAATATTCCGCAGGCATCATACTGGATCCACAGAATTTTCAGTAGTTTTCTGCACGCCGGTAGATGGCACTATACAGCTCTGTACAGATGCCGTTACGTTCTGATAAAAGTGTGAAGCTTACAAAGGAATCACTCATGTGCGCTGACATCAGTTGCTTTTGAGACTGTCCATGCCCCCAAACAAAGAGCCCCAAAAGCAATTTGGAACATTAAATGCACAGTGCTTCTCCTTGGTAATTGCAATTAGTGTGCAGATTCATAGACTTTGGATATTATTAAAGGATAGGGTCTAATAAGAGAACAGGAAGAATGGGAGTGTCAGTGAGAAATCTGAGGTGAGATAGTCTCTATCAGAAAGAGCTATACCGAAGGTAAGTAATTTGTTCTTCAGATAGAGACTTATAGCCAGAGCTTCCTCACTTTCTGAATAGATCTCAAAGAAGTACTTAATTAGAGGTGGGCAGTGAATGGACTCAGAACTGAAAGTGCTGTAGAATCGATCTGGAAAAATCTCCTTCTTGGAGGACCTGATTATCTAGCCAGAGAGCTTCCTGAACAGATGGCAGGACACCCAAGTAGCCCCCTCACAAATGCCTAGGAAAGGAACTCCACTTGCTAACGCAGTGGTAGGAGCTTTAGCCTCTAAGAATAAGCACACAGTCCTTCAAGAAGTTGCTCTTTGGCCAGTGCATGAAAGATGTTTATGAAGAGCACAGTCCTTTGGGAGCAGACTCTCTTCAGCATAGCATTGCCTTTTTCTCACTCCTGCAAACCCCACAAAGATCTGATGTCCACCTAGGAGTCTTTTGCACGATCTACGTAGAAGCTCATCACTCTCTTAGGGGTCAAGCGATGCAGTCTTTACTCCTCAGAGTGAGGTGGAGCACAGGACGTCAGCAGAGTGATTATTTGACCATTGTGGGATGGACGGCAACACAACTTTTGGGCAGAAAGGATACAAGAGTCTGCAGAACCTGTTTGTCTCGGAAGAAGGTAGTGTACAGAGGGTTGTCACAGAGCATACAGCTCATGCACTGCAAGGGAAAGCTGTAAAGGACTCAAATGGAATACATATTAGAAAAGTGAATACCAAGTTGAAATTCCACTGCAGCATGACGGAAGAGAGAGGGATGAAATGTTGTAACCTTTCAGAAATCTCATAACGGGAGACTTGAACAAAGAGGGGAGATATGGCAACCACAAAATAATTAAAGGTATGCTTTCTACTAAGCCCAGGGCAAAGTCTTGCCAGGCTGGTGACACAAACAATGAAACATTAGATAACTTGGCCTGAATGGGGTCAATCTTCTGAGTAACGCAATAAGCCACAAATGTATCTCAACGACAGGCATATATAGTTTTAGTAAAGGGACACTTGGCTGCCAAGATAACATCAACCACTTCCGAAGGAAGGTCAAAGGTGTCAGCTGTTGCAGCTCAATCTCCATGCATAAAGGTGGAGATTGTGAAGGCACAGGTGCAGAACCCTGGCTTGCAGTCGTGACAGCAGGTCCTCCAGATGGGGCAGCCTGATTGGAAGCCTGGTGCTCAACCCCAGGAGTTCTGGATACCACATACGCTCTGCCCAGCCCAGGCCACTAGGATAACTTGGGACTGGTTGGTCATGATCTTGCTGAGAACTCTGGGCAAGGGTGGGTATCAGTGCATGGGTGGAACTGGTCGGTTCCACACAAGTTGGAATGCATCTCCAAGTGAGAGATGCATTTGGATGCGCAGAAGTGCTGACACTGCATGTTCTCTGTGGTGGCGAACCATTCAGCTAAGGTTCTCCCCGCTCATGCAAGGCACCATGGTCCACCTCTGTAAATGCCACTTGTGATCCGCTAGGCGCAGACCAGTTCACCACCAGGAAAATTACTATGTGGTCCAGCCAGCTTCAGAAGTGCACGGTCTCCTGGCAGAGGGTCCGTGACCTCACCCCGCCCTTTTTGTAGCAGTACAACGTGGCGGTGGTGTTGCCCGTGAGCACCTGCACCAGATTTTCCTTGATGAAAGGAAGGCTTTCAATGTCAAATGGATGCCCCTTAGATTGAGAAGAGTGATGTGGAGCTGGGACTCTGCTGCAAACCAGAGGCCTCTGATCTCCACTTCACCCATTGGCCACACCAGCCCAGAAGCAACATATTGGTCACCACTGTCAGCTGTGGGTGGTGAAGGGAGAGGGGTCTGTTGCTGCCCCAGCTGTGGCTCATTAACCACCACACCAAATCTTTTGCAGTCTCCTTCGAAATCTGAATGTGGTCAGAGAGGTCCCCTTGATGTTGGGCCCACTGAGACTTCAGATCCACTGCAGAGCCCGCATGTGGAGGGGTAGGGCACCCTGCAGGTCCAACACTACCATTCAGTACCCAAGTTCTACGACAGACAAGACCTGGCCAGTGTGATTATTTCAGATTTTTCCTTATGGAGGAAGGCGCTGAAAGGACTCTGACATAAAATAGGCCAGAAGCCTCTGTCACTTTTTAGTACAATATATCTAACTGGCTTGGCCTTTGTCTCAGCAATCTCCCAGTGTTGCTTGGACCAATAGTGAAACGCAACAATGGTCTTTCTTTGCATGGAGCATGAGCAAAAGGTGTTTTACAGTGCTTAAGTGAAACTAGAAAAAAACACAGTACAACCTGGACCGTTTTAATGGTGCAACTCAGGTTTACTGGCTCAGGAAGAATACCTGTTTTTAAGGAAAGACCATCCATGAACTTTCATACTTTATCTCATTCCTAAAATCCATAAAAATGATAACGTGCCCCAAGGAAAGCCTATACTTTTAGTCATTGACAGTGTCTTTGATCATACATCTAAATATGTTGATTTCTTTTCGTTAAGGACTATGTCAGAAAGTTATCATACTTTATTCAGGACACAGGAGACTTTTTGAAGCGAATAGATGACATTCCTTGGGATTGTGATTTCTTGTAAATGATGCTAGACATAGCTTCTTTGTAGACTAGCATTATCCGTGGACAGGGCTTGAAAGCAGTAGAACACTTCTTGAACATTAGACCAACCGGTTTGCGGAGACATACTAAAATGTTGCTGAGCATAATTAAATGGTGCCTTCACAATAATATTTTTGTGCTCAACAGTAAGCGCTAGAGACAGATCTGGGAACAGCTATGGGCACCGGTTTTGTCCCTGGTTACGTAAACGTGGAAATGGGCTGGTGGGTGGTGCAGGTGCTATGGGACCCGTGTGTGCTTCAGAATGGGCATAACATGTGGTACTGTGGACTCGGTTAATTTATGATTTATTTATTATTTGGAGAGGGACATAACAGTGCAGTCCTTTATCAAAAATCAATAACAATGATCATAATCTTCAGTTCACCAGTAATATCAGAACACATGAGGTACTTTTACAAGACTCAACTGTTTATGGAAGAGAGCAAACTAAATTATATAGAAAGCCAACACCATTTTGCATGCTAAAAGCATTCACTCCAAAACACTCAAACCCAGTATCCCTTATGCAGAAAATCTTAGAGTAATCTGAAATTGCAGTGATGACAAGGAGCTGCTCAAGGCACCAGATGAGCTGGCCCAGCAATTCGTAGAAAGAGGTTATGAGCAGAAACTATCCAAGAGGCAAGGCAAAAAAGTTAGGCTATGTAAGCATTATAAACATTTTTTTTACCCCTAAAAGCAAGCCCAAGAGTCAAGATTCGGAATTCAGATTAATTACTGGGTACACCAAGGATCAGGGAGCCATTAGAAAGATCCTATCTAAGCATCGGCGTGTTATCAAAAGATATCCAGTAACTAGGAAAAAAGTCAAAAGCAGGCACTTACAACATTCAGGAGAGCTAAATCAATGATGCAGGAACTAGTTAAGAGCTGCCTGGAAGTAATCTCTTCTGAAACCTGGTTAACATATATTTGAAGGTTCAGGAAATGCCGCAAATGCAAAGAATTTAGGTATGGTGAAAACCCAGCTTAAGTAATTTCCCCTTTTACTGATGAAGCATTCAGGACGTTAGGCTCATTTCACTGTAAGAGCAAAAATGTGGTATATATTTTCATGTGCCCCTGTCCCAAGCTCTGTGTCGGCAGTACAATTCTTCGAGTCACAAGTAAATTTTGCAGCATGATCAAGCGAAAAAGAGTAACAACAAACGTTATTCAGTGGCGCAACATTTTCAAGAAGCATATGCTGGCAATGTCCATGATCTTAAATATTGTGTAGTCTCCCCAGTCGTCAGGTGGCAATAGAGAATGACAGTTCCGTAAGCTAGAGTCATGATACATTTGAAACTTAACACGAAGGCACCTGGAGGTCTCAACACAGAAGATTTATTTACCCATCTGTGGTTGCCTCTTCTTTTACATCTTTTTCTTCATTCCTAACCTAAGATACCACATACACAATTACACTGTTTCTAATTTTCTTTTCAGTATATTTTATGTATTAACTGTTGTGGTTAAGTAAAAAAAAAAGTTGCAATTCCGAGTTTCGTTTCAAACAATTGGGACCTTACAGCCAACAACTGCTCACTTGGGAATGACTCGTGCCTTTACAAACCTACGAATTAAAGAGACGTCTATCCTAAGCATAGAAATGTATGCCTATATAATGTTTGCTTGTATTATATGATTTTCCATGTCTGTTTGATTTGCGTTTGACTCTCCACGAACTCAATTGTTTATATTCAATATGACAAGTTTGGTGAATATTTAGGCTGTGTGAGCCACTTGGGATGAATTAAATGTTCCCTAAGAAAATATAAGGAATCATGTTAACAAACATTGCACCTATATTTATATATGTGTAAGGAAATGCCTCCTTGGCATGGTTACCCCCTGAATTTTTGCCTTTGCTGATGCTATGTTATGATTTGAAAGTGTGCTGAGGCCTGCTAACCAGGCCCCAGCACCAGTGTTCTTTCCCTAACCTGTACTTTTGTTTACACAATTGGCACACCCTGGCATCCAGTTAAGTCCCTTGTAACTGGTACCCCTGGTACCAAGAGCCCTGATGCTAGGGAAGGTCTCTAAGGGCTGCAGCATATCCTATGCCACCCTGGGGACCCCTCACTCAGCACAGACACACTGCTTGCCAGCCTGTGTGTGCTGGTGAGGACAAAACGAGTAAGTCGACATGGCACTCCCCTCAGGGTGCCATGCCAACCTCACACTGCCTATGCAGTATAGATAAGTCACCCCTCTAGCAGGCCTTACAGCCCTAAGGCAGGGTGCACTATACCATAGGTGAGGGCACCAGTGCATGAGCACTGTGCCCCTACAGTGTCTAAGCAAAACCTTAGACATTGTAAGTGCAGGGTAGCCATAAGAGTATATGGTCTGGGAGTCTGTCAAACACAAACTCCACAGCACCATAATGGCTACACTGAAAACTGGGAAGTTTGGTATCAAACTTCTCAGCACAATAAATGCACACTGATGCCAGTGTACATTTTATTGTAACATACACCCCAGAGGGCACCTTAGAGGTGCCCCCTGAAACCTTAACCAACTACCCGTGTAGGCTGACTGGTTTTAGCAGCCTGCCACACTCGAGACATGTTGCTGGCCACATGGGGAGAGTGCCTTTGTCACTCTGTGGCTAGTAACAAAGCCTGCACTGGGTGGAGATGCTTATCACCTCCCCCTTGCAGGAGCTGTAACACCTGGCGGTGAGCCTCAAAGGCTCACCCCCTTTGTTACAGCACCACAGGGCATTCCAGCTAGTGGCGTTGCCCGCCCCCTCCGGCCACGGCCCCACTTTTGGCGGCAAGGCCAGAGGAGATAATGAGAAAAACAAGGAGGAGTCACTGACCAGTCAGGACAGCCCCTAAGGCAACCTGAGCTGAAGTGACTCTGACTTTTAGGAATCCTCCATCTTGCAGATGGAGGATCCCCCCAATAGGGATAGGAATGTGACCCCCTCCCCTTGGGAGGAGGCACAAAGAGGGTGTAGCCACCCTCAGGGCTAGTAGCCATTGGCTACTGCCCTCCCAGACCTAAACACACCCCTAAATTCTGTATTTAGGGGCTCCCCTGAACCTAGGAACTCAGATTCCTGCAACCTAAGAACAAGAGGACTGCTAAGCTGAAAAACCCTGCAGAGAAGACAGAGACACCAACTGCCTTGGCCCCAGCTCTACCGGCCTGTCTCCCTCCCTTCTAAAGACACTGCTCCATCAACGCTTTCCCCAGGACCAGCGACCTCTGAATCCTCAGAGGACTGCCCTACTCTAGAAGGGCCAAGAAACTCCCAAGGACAGCGGCCCTGTTCACCCAAGACTGCAACTTTGTTTCCAAAGAAGCAACTTCAAGACAACTGCGTTTCCCGCCAGAAGCGTGAGACTTGCTACTCTGCACCCGACGCCCCCGGCTCGACTTGTGGAGAAACAACACTTCAGGGCGGACCCCCCGGCGACTACGAGACTGAGTAGCCAGAGTTGCCCCCCCCAGCCCCCACAGCGACGCCTGCAGAGGGAATCCCGAGGCTCCCCCTGACCGCGACTGCCTGACTCCCAGATCCCAACGCCTGGAAAAGACTCTGCACCGGCAGCCCCCAGGACCGGAAAGATCGGTGCAGGAGTGACCCCCAGGAGGCCCTCTCCCTTGCCCAAGTGGTGGCTACCCCGAGGAGCCCCCCTCCTTGCCTGCATCGCTGAAGAGACCCCTTGGTCTCCCATTGATTTACATTGGAAACCCGACGTGTGTTTGCACACTGCACCCGGCCGCCCCCGTGCTGCTGAGGGTGTACTTTCTGTGCTAACTTGTGTCCCCCCCGGTGCCCTACAAAACCCTCCTGGTCTGCCCTCCGAAGACGCAGGTACTTACCTGCTGGCAGACTGGAACCGGGGCACCCCTTTCTCCATTGAAGCCTATGCGTTTTGGGCACCACTTTGACCTCTGCACCTGACCGGCCCTGAGCTGCTGGTGTGGTAACTTTGGGGTTGCTCTGAACCCCCAACGGTGGGCTACCTTGGACCCAAACTCGAACCCAGTAGGTGGTTTACTTACCTACAAAAACTAACAAATACTTAGCTCCCCCAGGAACTGTTGAAAATTGCACTGTCTAGTTTTAAAATAGCTATATGTGATTTATTTGAAAAGTATATATGATATTGTGATTATTCAAAGTTCCTAAAGTACTTACCTGCAATACCTTTCATTTGAAGTATTACATGTAAAATGTGAACCTGTGGTTCTTAAAATAAACTAAGAAAATATATTTTTCTATACAAAAACCTATTGGCCTGGAATTGTCATTGAGTGTGTGTTCCTCATTTATTGCTTGTGTATGTGCAACAAATGTTTAACACTACTCCTTTGATAAGCCTACTGTTCGACCACACTACCACAAAATAGAGCATTAGTATTATCTCTTTTTGCCACTATCTTACCTCTAAGGGGAACCCTTGGACTCTGTGCATACTATTCCTTACTTTGAAATAGTGCATACAGAGCCAACTTCTTACATTGGTGGATCAGCGGTGGGGTTCAAGACTTTGCATTTGATGGACTACTCAGCCAATACCTGATCACACAACAAATTCCAAAAATTGTCATTAGAAACTGATTTTTGCAATTTGAGCTATTTTTCTAAATTTTTAAAAGTCCTGCTAGGGCCTTGTGTTAGTCCCTGTTAGCATTTCTTTTAGAGTTTAAAAGTTTTGTGAAAGTTTGAATTAGGTTCTAGAACTAGTTTTAGATTCTTAAAAAGTATTCCAACTTTTAGAAACATAATGCCTGGTGCAGATGAGAATGTGGTGGAACTCGACCTCACACCTTACATCCATTTTAAGATGAGGGAGCTAAGGTCTCTCTGCAAAATAAAGAAAATCCCAGTTGGCTTAAGACCCTCCAAACAACAGCTCCAGGAGCTTTTGGCAGAGTTTGAAAAACCCAACCCCTCCGAGGATGACAACCCAGAGGATGATGATAGTGAACTGGAGGAGAATTCCCCCCCTCCAGTCCTACATAGGGAGAACAGGGCCTCTCAAGCCCTGTCTCCAAACATACTAGTCAGAGATGCTGCTTCCCTCACAGGAGGGGCCAGCACCTCTGAAATCACTGAGGATAACCTCAGTGAAGATGACCTCCTGTTAGCCAGGATGGCCAAAAGATTGGCTTTGGAGAGACAGCTCCTAGCCATAGAAAGGGAAAGACAAGAGATGGGTTTTAGTCCCATCCATGGTGGCAGCAGCTTTAATAGGGTCAGAGATTCTCCTGACATGTTGAAAATCCCTAAAGGGATTGTAACTAAATATGAAGATGGTGATGACATCACCAAATGGTTCACAGCTTTTGAAAGGGCTTGTGCAACCAGAAAAGTAAACAGATCTCACTGGGATGCTCTCCTTTGGGAAATATTCACTGGAAAGTGTAGGGATAGACTCCTCACACTCTCTGGAAAAGATGCAGAATCTTATGACCTCATGAAGGGTACCCTGATTGAGGGCTTTGGATTCTCCACTGAGGAGTATAGAATTAGATTCAGGGGGGCTCAAAAAACCTCGAGCCAGACCTGGGTTGATTTTGTGGACTACTCAGTGAAAACACTGGATGGTTGGATTCAAGGCAGTGGTGTAAATGATTATGATGGGTTGTACAATTTATTTGTGAAAGAATGTGAGAAAGTAGCCTCTTTCTAGCCTTGTTACCCCCACTTTTGGCCTGTTTGTGAGTGTATGTCAGGGTGTTTTCACTGTTTCACTGGGATCCTGCTAGCCAGGGCCCAGTGCTCATAGTGAAAACCCTATGTTTTCAGTATGTTTGTTATGTGTCACTGGGACCCTGCTAGTCAGGACCCCAGTGCTCATAAGTCTGTGGCCTATATGTGTGTGTTCACTGTGTAGTGCCTAACTGTCTCACTGAGGCTCTGCTAACCAGAACCTCAGTGGTTATGCTCTCTCATTTCTTTCCAAATTGTCACTAACAGGCTAGTGACCAATTTTACCAATTTACATTGGCTTACTGGAACACCCTTATAATTCCCTAGTATATGGTACTGAGGTACCCAAGGTATTGGGGTTCCAGGAGATCCCTATGGGCTGCAGCATTTCTTTTGCCACCCATAGGGAGCTCTGACAATTCTTACACAGGCCTGCCACTGCAGCCTGAGTGAAATAACGTCCACGTTATTTCACAGCCATTTTACACTGCACTTAAGTAACTTATAAGTCACCTATATGTCTAACCTTCACTTGCTGAAGGTTAGGTGCAAAGTTACTTAGTGTGAGGGCACCCTGGCACTAGCCAAGGTGCCCCCACATTGTTCAGAGCCAATTCCCTGAACTTTGTGAGTGCGGGGACGCCATTACACGCGTGCACTACATATAGGTCAATACCTATATGTAGCTTCACAATGGTAACTCTGAATATGGCCATGTAACATGTCTAAGATCGTGGAATTGTACCGCCCATTCCAAATTTAGTATTGACGAGCCAATTCCAAGCATCCTGGGGGCTCCACCATGGACCCCTAGTATTGCCAAACCAGCTCTCTGAGGCTTGGACTACAGCTACAGCTGCTGCCACCTCACAAACCGGGTTCTGCCCTCCTGGGGTCTGGGCAGCCCAGTCCCAGGAAGGCAGAACAAAGCTCCAGTACTTAGAACATATATAATATATACCTAGAAACAATTTTCTAACTTTCCACAACTTCTGTTTAACTTTGCAAAAGTTTTTTCAAAGTACTGAAAAGTTTTCTTTTCTCTAAAAAGTTAGCTCTACTAGTCTAACTTTTTACTCTCTTTCCTAAACTTTTTCACTTTCAATATGTCTTCTATAGAAGCTACCCCTAGAGTTGTCAATACTACTTATAAGAATCTAAACTTTAAAAGTTTGTGGAGTCTCTGTATTGAAGGACGTTTAGGGATTGGGAAGAACCCCAATAAGGAGTTCCTCTTATATCTTCTCCTCCAAGATGACCAGGGACTCAGCACTGGTCCAGATCAGACAGGGGAAGAGGTAGAGGATGACTCCAACCAGGAAAGCTCAGAGGAGCAAGATGACAATCCTGGGGAGGCTCCTTCCACAGACCTATTTGTCAACAAGTCCCCTAGTACAACTGGCAGTGGGAAAGGTTCACACGCAAGTAGGGCTCCCTTCACCCCTAGAGGCCAGGTCACTAGAGTGGCCCCTGTTAGAGATAGGTCTGCCTCTGCAAACTCTGTTACATCTGTTTCAGATGATTCACATAATTCTAACCCCGAGGACCAGTCCCTAGATAGGAAACTCAGAAAGCCGAGGTTAGAGGAGGCCAGACTGAAGCTAATGCAGCAGCAGTTAGCCTTAGACAGGGAATGAATCCCTGGCTGTGGAGAAAGAGAGGCAAGTGATTTAAACAAGAACAGTTGTTCTGGAAAACTTGGAAAGGCTGAAAGGGCTGACAAATTACTTTTAATCATGCCCACAGGCCTTGCTGGGAAAAAGATAAAACAAACAAAAGGACGTCCAACAGTTTTGTTTCCGATGGATCAATCTCCACAGTGCCGCACGTGTAAATGGATTTCATGGCAGGGAGCCTGGTGGCAAGGATGACATCCACCACCCCAAGTGGCAGGTCCAGCGTAATGTGTTGTCATCCCTCAATCTCCAAGCATGAAGGTGTAGATTGGGCAGATTCAGGTGGAAGACCTTGCCCTGTTGCTGTGACAGAGGATCTTCCAGAAGCGGTAGCCATATCAAAGGACCAATGTCCATTCCCAGAGGATCAAGGTACCTCCGACTTGGGTGTGGTCATTCTTGATATCTTCAGAACTCAGGCCAGGAGAAGCAGGGGTGAGAAGGAATACTGGAGAGTCCACTGTTCTATTCAAGCCTGAACACATATCCTAAAAATCGTTCTTGATGAAACTCCAACATGCAACACTTTTTCTACTGCACACTTGATGGTGGGGAAAATCTAGCCAGTTTTCTCCCCACAGGGGAAAGACCAAAGTCCTCTCACCTCCACTTCTCCCAGATGACATCTCGAGCCCAGCAGGGATGTGTGTATCACCAGTGTTAGCTCTTGGGAGGGGTCTGCCACTGGACCAATTTCACTTGAGACATCCCCTCCAAAATTTTAACATCAATAATCAGATTTCCTTACTGCTGGGTCAATTCCAACTTCAGATTCCATTGCAGGACTTGTACATGCCACCTGGCATAGAGGACAAAGAGGATTCGACAGGCTAGGAGGCCAAGAAGTTTCAGAGCTACTCTCACCATGATCCAGGACCGAGGCTGAAACATCAGGATCATAGCATAACTGTTCCTGACTTGCAGCGGTAGAAGAAAGGCCTGTAAATCAACTATATCTGAGCGCCAATTAATGTAAATCTCTGTGAAAGAGTCTGGTGCAACTTCCGCTCATTGATGGTTAACCCAAAGGATGTTAGGAGGTTCTCCATCATAGAGGTGGCCTACAAATAACTGTGGCAATCCCACCTACAACAGCCAGTTGTTGAGACCTGGCTTCCTCGACCTCCAAAGGCAGGCTACAACCACCATCATTTTTAGCAACACCCAAGGGACGTCAGTGAGGCTGAAGGGGCGCAAAGCAAACTACAAATGCTACTGGCTTACTTAGAACTGAAGTCAACATCTGTGGGAGGAAGACGGATATATTAACATACATGGCATGCAGGTCCAAGTCCATCCAGTTGCTCAAGTTCAGGGGATACAGGATCTGGGCAACATTACGCATATTGATTTTGTCTGCCCGCAGAAAGACATCCAGAGTTTGAAGTTCCAAACTAGGCATGAGACCCGGTCCTTTTTTTGCCACAGTTAAAACAACAAGAGTAACACTCTTTGCGAGGCTGGTAAACTCAGGACAGCACCCTTTTTAGAGTGAGGTTTGCACCTCATACAGAAGAATGGACAGGTGCTCTTCTGAAATTCTCTGATGTGGGGGGGATATATGGTGGGCAAAAAGAAAAAGGTAAGGCACAACAATGTTGAAGGATTTTTCTGGATGAAGACTAAAGCACAAAGCTCTCTGTAGTGGGAAGTTTAATGAGAAAATCAGGATTGGGAGGAGCCAGTCAGATGCCCAGCCACCTACCATTTCACTGGTGAGTAGGAACAGAGTTTTGACCAAGCTGACATCAAGTTATTGATGAGGTTCCCATGAAAAGGGAGTGAAGGCTCAGATGCAGCTGGCACAGCCTGTAAAATTTCTGTAAGAACATTTGCTTTGGCTTCAAGCAAGGGCAGCTGTAAATCTAGAACCTTACCTGCCCTACAGACGACCACTGCAAAGGAAGCACTTTCCTCTGTTGGTGGCCTAACTTACAAGTCAAATCCTGCCTCAGGGAAGGTGTCGAGCCCACAGGCCACTTGTAAATCTTGTTAAATATTTAATCTGTGTAATGAGAGGAAGAAAATATCTCTATCCCTAATATCATATTCCCCATCCTCGGGTGTTCTGAGTAAGAGCCCCAAAAAAATAACGGAGCTGGCATGTGTGCCCTGGTAGGGTGTACTGGTCTGTTCGATGATGCTTTTGTAATCGCGTAGCGTAACTTTGGTCGAGACTGAGGTGCTCTGGTGCCACTGGATCTGGTTCTGGAACCGGTAGTGTCAATGTGGAAGCCCCTGGTGCAGATCGTGGCTCTGGAGTGGAAACTTGTACCATAGTCTGTAGAGGGCACAAAGCAGGTCCGAAGGGGTCGGACGTCGTAGAGGAAGGATCCACCAGCGATAATCCAACTGAGGGCTAATCCATTTCCCCAAGAATGGAAGGCGAGCTACCAGAAACCGGAAGACCCCCAAAAATCTGCAGCATGACCTCCTTAAAGGCTTTAATCTGGTGTGGCATTGCCAACTGCACAGAAAACTCATCAAGCACACCAGGATGTGGTGACTGGAGACCTCAAGGGTGAATCACTCACATCATGACACTCTGCCTCTTTCTCTTTAAGTTCAGAGTAGAGCTTGGGGGGAGGGGGGTGAGTCCTACTTCGCTCCTTTATGTTTGGGCTTGGACTTCATTTTGGACTTAATGGAGGGCTTAATGGAGGGCTTAATGGAGGGCTTAATGGAGGGCTTAATGGAGGGCTTAATGGAGGGCTTAATGGAGGGCTTAATGGAGGGCTTAATGGAGGGCTTTAAGCACGAAGCTGACCGCTCGCGTGAATGGACTTGGGAGTCAGACATTGGGTCCTGCGCAAAGGCTTCGACTTCTTGTGTTCAGCATATATACAGCTTTGCCTCCCAGTCCCACATTGCCTTTAAGTGCATGAGGCCAAATTTATGGC
The DNA here is from genome assembly GCF_031143425.1 of Pleurodeles waltl. NCBI lineage: Eukaryota > Metazoa > Chordata > Amphibia > Caudata > Salamandridae > Pleurodeles > Pleurodeles waltl. The sequence goes on from NC_090450.1 coordinate 10,317,572, forward strand.
ATAATTTTGAGGCATAGTCTGAGCCTGGGTACCTTGTGCTGGTCTGTTAAGGGCATTTGTTTCTGAGGCTACAACAATGTTTAAGATGTGTAAACTCCCAGCAAAGTGGAATTATATTTAGATGCTTTCGGAAGACTGACAAAGTTGGGATAGGAGTTTTGGATTCATGTTGTAAGATGCAGAAAGAAAGCAATAGACGTCTGCACACAGGAGTGATGCTCATATGCAACTCCACTTCATCGCTTCCGGGTACAGGTCCAACGGGGAGCTGCACTGTATCATCTAGCAGAGAGAGGGACCAATGCTGAAGAAAGGTCTCTGGATCTGGCCTGGCACCTGGGAAGTAACCGGTGAGGAATCTGCTGTTATAAATATGCACCAGAATGCAACAATTATTAGGAACACTTCTGTTTCAACCATAACACACTGGTTTGAAATTGTGCAAAAGATAAAACCTCAAAGAAGAGAAACCATTTAGAAAAGGCAAAGATTATAAATTATTTACTAGTGTAAAAACTCTAGCTAAGTCTTTGTTTCACAAGACGGAGGCTCTGAAAAGAGCCAACCCGTACTCGGCATTCTTGCATCGGATTGCACTTTAGTTATTAGATCTTGCAGTCAGACATTGAGAGGATTAAAGACAGCACAAACCGCTTACAACCGCAAACTATTTTCAAAAACACAGTGTCATGTTGTGAAACGATCACTCTGGCTTTGGCCATGGCCACAGGCTTCTCACACTTACACATTAATGCTTGGGTTGTGAAAATGCCTCTCCCTTTCACAAACGACCTTCATGCTGGTCTATCGCGGTAATTTAAGTAGAAATGCCCCCGTCTACAGCTCCAGCAGAATGCTCTGAAAGGGGATATAGTCCCTCCTAGTAGGATATCAAATGTGACAAGTATCGATTTTGAGAGGTCATCCATCTCTTCTAAATCAGTCTTTCAATTAAAATCACCTACAACCAGTAACTGGATGGAGGTGTAAAGAGGCGTTTTAATGTCAAGCTTAAATATTTTATACAAGATTTCACACTAGTATGTTTTAGTTGGATTCCCACAAAAAAATCTACCACTATCAACAAAAACTTTGGGACCAGCAAGATAAAAAAGACTAATACTATCATTAAAAATAAAAAATTTACATTTTTTTATTTAAAAAAAAAAAAAAAAAATCAACCAATACAGCAACAGCCACCATCGAGACATTGCTTAAAAAGCTTTTGCGATTTCTGTCAAAATGATTCGTCCACCTGAAGGACTTCCCCCGCATTTCTCAACTACTAGTTCAATAAATAGTTTGAAGCTAACAATCGGGAACCCACCCAAAAGAGAAGTTTCTTGAATTGCTTCAGTTCAACAATCATTACAAAAGGTTTCAAGATTAGTGATTAAAGAAAGCCTAAATAGTCCATGTAAATTGTACAGCAAAATGTTTATCACAGTACATGTTCCTACTAGGAATAAACAAAGCCTGAAAGAGGCGTTATCTCCATTACACCTGACTGAGGTGTTCCATTTCATTATAAATCTGTCTGATAATCTTTAAAATAAAAATAAAAAACATAAATCACTGATTCCAAGTGGCTTCAACAAACCCACTGGATGAGACAGAAGTGGACCAGTGTTCTTTGAGGCAAGTATGGTGTCATCTTCTAGAACTCATGCAACTCCTACTTCCCGTAGTTTATGTTCCAAATCTAGACCACAATGCCTTTGCTGAACAATAAACGAAAACCATAAAGTATATATATTTCGATTGAGGCTTCAAAAAGGTACTATGCCCAATGCAGGCAACATGATGCGGATAGTGAAATAATTGATTTGAACAGGAAAGATGGGAATTGAATAAAACTCGACCAAAAAAGCTCTGGTGAAGTCCTGTGTTGAGGACGAAACGCATTGGCTGATGTTATGAAGTGTTTTAAAGAAAAGAAAAATAAAGAGAAGACAACAATGAAACGACATTGAATTATTGGACTTGTTTAGATACTTTAAAGTGGTGCACCATCGAAATATATATATATATATAGTTTTTTTTTTTTTTTTTTTTTTAAGAATAGCATCTTGGCGGCAGGTGCTGTGATGAGTGCACACATTACCATAGAAATTGGATCTGTGACTTCTTTGTGTTAAATACATAACCGGTGATAGCGGCTAGGTGCATCTTTTTTGTGTAACCCACTGCCATTTGCATTATTAGTGTCTTAATAAAAGAAAAACACTTTGGCCATTTTTTTCCATTTAAATGAATCATACCAGCTTTATAGCAATAAAAAAATCCTTTAATGAGGAAATATACTGAAAAACTGCACTAACTGGCTGACAATTCACAGGTTTTAGATTACTTTGTGTTTTCTGTTTAAACAGCTGAAGATAAACTCCCTCCTTCGTGCAGTTCATGTTTAACTTCTAAACGTGGAGGACGTGATGTCCACTTACTCGTCATTAGCCCCACAGTGCAGAAGACGTGGTTTGGGGTGAGTCAAAGAGGGAGAGAGGACAGGAGGGTGAAGAAGGGATGCTTGGGAGATCACAGGAGTAAACTGGGGCTCAGGTGAGCCAGGAGGGACAGGGGAGGGAAGAGTCTAGAAAAGTAATTTTGGAGATCATAAGAGTAGAGTGAGGTTTGGGATGAGTCAGAGTGGAGGTAGAAGACATATTGAGAGAAGTATAGGTTGAGAGTCGTGCACTGCAGGAAGTTGAACTTTTTTTCTATAGTAGGAGTCTAGTAATAAAAATATAGATACACACCTACATAAAAACGTTATACACTTATAAGTAAAGTAATAAAGGGATATAAAATTGTCCAGCATGAAGTTCCATATGTTCAAAAGCAATTTTTTTTGTTAATATGTTTGATTTATTTTTATGTTTTCTTTAATATCTCAATAGTGAAACAGTATAGATACAACTGTGAGCATATTTACATAGTATGATAAAATAAACAGAGACCCACAATCATCTAGTCAAATAACTTATGAAAACTATGCAGTCATATATATATATATATATATATATATATATATATATATATATATATATATATATATATATATAAAGAATAAATTATATACAAATATAAATGTGCTAAACAGATCTAAAGGTTATCTATGTAGTTTTAAACCATTAGTATATATGCTTGTGCAAAGAAATGCACATATCTAAACATACATATTTACATGCACAGGCTGAGCACTGGTGCAGACCAGCCTCCACCTGTGGGTAGGACGGATACCCACCTCCCTGTGCTGCACCCCCTGCCGGTCACTGCTATGTTGTACACTGAACAGGCGTGAAGCGTGCTACCCCATGGGGAGGCTGACACGTTACATACGTGCACCTATCATGGGCGTAGGAAGTGTGGGGGACGTATCCCCCCCAGATTTTGGAGGGTGGGGGACACGGGGGACGAAGGTGGTGGGGACAAGGGGACAAAATAATTTCCCCTTTTACATCTATTATTCAGAGGGCCATTAGCACACAAAAGCGCTACTTTTAATAGCCCTGTAGGGACCATCCTCCAATCTGATGGTAACAGAATGAAGGTGAGTCAGGAGGCCCGCTGCCGTTTTGTTTGTCCTGTTCACAGCTGTGGGCATTAAGGGTGCTCATAAGAACAAAGGGCACGAGGAGGAGAAGAGTTTTGGATGATTACTGTCTGCATCACCTTCTGCCGCCTTGAAGAGGATCACTGCAGGAGGCCTTTAAGAGGAGCTGCAGAACAATGAGGAAGATCTAAAGAGGAAACAGAGTCCCACTCAGCCTGGTGCCTGCAGGCTAGAAAGGAGACTGTGAAACACAGTATTTGTATTTGCCTAAGATCACACTAGTTGGTGAAACAGTGAAGTCGAAATTGGGCCCAGATTTTACCCTTTCCCACAACAATTTAGGTATTAGAAGGGTATATTTTTCTAAGATTTATGCTTAATGCTTTTTTATCTAGGTAATGAAGGGATTGATTATAGCGTGGCTAACAGGGAGAAGCCATATTTCATTCTGGGCCGGTATGCCTAGAGTTATTATTTATGTTGTTGTTATCGTTACATACTTAAGCATATTGAAGTATATTATCTTTTCTTTATCTTTTCTTCACTCTACTCTGAAACAATCTACCCTATGCCACTGCACCCTACACCACTTTTCTCCACTCTGTGCTACTCTACGCCACTGCAATCTATGCTGTACCACTCCACTCTACTCTGCAGCACTCTACACTACGCCACTGCAATCTATGCTATTCTACTCTAAACATTGTACACTACACCCCTGCACTCTGCCAGTGCACTCTTCACCACTTTACACAAAACCAATGCACTCTATGCCACTGCACTCTATGCCAATCTACTCTGCACCACAGCGCTCTATTCCACTGCTTTCAATGCCACTGTACTCTGCGCCACAGCACTCTAGGCGACTGCACTCTATGCCACTCTACAATACACCACTATACTCTGCGACCCTCTAATCTGCAACATGGCACTCTGCCACTGAACTCCACGCCACTCTACTCTGCACCACTGCATTCAATGCCACTGTACTGTCCCAATGCACTCTTTTCTGCACCACGGCACTCTAATCTACTCTACTCTACACCACTCCACTGTAGGCACTTCACTCTACTTTGAAATCATCGCCTCTATGCCACTGCAATCTACGCAACTCCACTCTATGCTATGCCAGTCTAATCTACCCTGCACCACTCCAATGTACCCTGCGCCACTCCAATCTGCTCTGCACCGCTCTATGCTACTGCACTCTACATCACTATGCTCCACTCTGCAACAATCTACTCTTCACCACTATGCTGTACTCTGCAGCAATCTACTCTATGCCACAGCACTCTATGCAGCTCTATTCTACTCTGCACCACTGTACTCTAAGCCACTCTTCTCTACATCACTCTACATCACTGCACTCTACACCAATGCATTCTATGCCACTCTACACCACTGCCCTTTATGACACTCTGCTCTGCAACACTGCACTCTGCCACTGAACTATACTCCTCTCTACTCTGCACCACGGCACTCTACTCTGCACCGCTCAATTATATGCCACTCTACTGCACTCTACACCAATGTACTATATGCCACTACACTCTATGCTACTCTGCATCACTGCACTCTACACCAGTCTACTCTACCTTGCACCATTCCACTCTACCATGCACCGCATCACTCTATGACACATCACTCTGAACCACTGCAATCTATGCTGTGCCACTCCACTCTGCTCCCTCTACTCTTCACCACTCTACGCTACTGCACTGTACGCTAAACCAGTGCAGTCTTCGTCAATACACTCTACAGCACTTTACTCAAAACCAACGCACTCTATACCACCACACTCTACACCAATCTGCTTTGCACCACTGTACTCTATGCCACTTCACTCTAGACCACCCAACTCCACTCTATGACACTTCACTCTGACATTACACTCCATGATACTAGACTCTGACACTCTATTCCATTAAACTCTAGCACTTTCTCCACTCTGTAACTCCCTACACAACTCCCTATACACCACTCCATTCCACTTTACTCCACTCTATGCCACTCCACAACACTCTATGCTACTTCAATCTACAATACTCTACTCAACGCCACTGCACAACCCTCTATGCCACTCCACTATACAACAATGTACTATGCTCAACAGCACTCTACCCAACTTTCTCTATGCAAGTTCACGTTACTTTACTTCCATCTACTCCAGTTCACTCATATTTATGCCTTTCCACTCTACGACACTCTGCCACTCCACTCTATGACAATCTATTACACTGTGACACTACTCCACTCTACTACTACTTTATGGCATTGGCGCTTGATTAGAGATTCAGATCTCCGTTGATTGCCTTCTCACTCAAATGAGATGTGAGTCAGATTTCTCTTCGCCGTTTTGGTTACAAGCACTCTGTAATCCTTTTAACTCAAGCTTAACAAAGGCTTAGGATGATCCTGATACTTGTCTAGGGGATCGAAATATCGTCGGCCAAAGTACCTTGACTTGAATTTGTGATATTGTACATAAGTTGGCATAAGCATAGGTACTATGAGCTAATGACTTCTTGATTCACTATTTGAGTCATTCATGTAAAAGTGGGTGCATAAAAGCTTGTAAATCATTATTGTGGATGCTTACTTTGTAGGAAAGTAGCCTCTTTCTAGCTTGGTTACCCCCACATTTGGCCTGTTTGCCAGTGTGTTTGAGTGTGTCTACTGGGATCCTGCTAATCAGGACCCCAACAATTATGCTCTCTCCCTTAAATTATGGTTGTTGCATGCTGGTAACTCAGTATTTCACCCAAGATTGGCATACTGGTGCCCCCTTATAAGTCCCTATTATATGGTACTTGGGTACCCAGAGTATTGGGGTTCCAGGAGATCCATATGAGATGCAGCATTTTTTTTGCCACCCATAGGGTACCCATGCAAAGGCTTCTGCAGGACTGCCATTGCAGCCTGCGTGAAAAGGTGCATGCTTCCTTTCACTGCCAGTTACACTGCACCAGGTCACTTATAAGTCACCCCTATAGCAGGCCCTCCAGCCCTGAGGGCAGGGTGCAGAGCACCTGTGTGTGAGGGCACCCCTGCACTAGCAGAAGTGCCCCCACGACCTCCATGACCATTTTCCCAGACTTCAGGAGTGCGGGGATGCCATTTTACACGTGTACTGGAAATAGGTCACTACCTATTCCCAGCTACATAATGGTATCTCCGAACATAGGTATGTTTGGTATCAAACATGTTGGAATCATACCCCAAGGCTTTTGCAGGCATTGGTTGTATGATTTCATGCACTCTGGGGGCTCCTTAGAGGACCCCCAGTATTGCCATTCCAGCCTTCTGAGGTTTTCCAGGCAGCCCCAGCTGTTGCCACCTCTCAGACAGGTTTCTGCCCTCCTGTTGCTTGAGAAGCTCAAGCCCAGGAAGGTAGAACAAAGGATTTCCTTTGGTGGAGGGGTGTTACACCCTCTCCCTTTGGAAATAGGTTTGGAAGGGGTAGCTTCCTTACCCAGACCACTGGAAATGCTTTGAAGGGCACATTTGGTGCCCTCTTTACATAATCCAGTCTACACCAGTTCAGGTACCCCCAGTCCCTGCTCTGGCACGAAACTGGACAAAGGAAAGGGGCGTGACCACTCCCCTGTCCATCACCACCCCAGGTGTGGTGCTCAGAGCTCCTCCAGAGGGTCCCTGGGTTTTGCCATCTTGGATTCCAAGTTGGCAGCGAACTCTGGGAGCATCTGAGTGGCCAGTGCCAGCAGGTGGTGTCAGAGCCGTCCACTGATAGGTGCTCACCTGTTTAGCTGACCAATCCCCCTTTCAGGGCTATTTAGGGTCTCTCCTTTGAGAGGATCTTCAAATTCAGATTGCAAGACTCCAGCAGGAATCCTCTGAATCCTTTACTACACCTTCTCACAGAAGAAACTGCATCTGGACCCTCCAGGAACTCCACAAACTGCAACAACGAAGCAAAGACGACTTCTGCAACATTGTAACTTCAGCTCCTGCCAGCAACTGCAGCTGTTTCCCAGTCGTGCATCCTCAGAGGACAGCCTGTCTTCAGTCTGCACCAGAAGAATGAACGAATCTCCCTTGGAGTGAAGGAGTCACTCCCCTGCTTCAGCAGGCACCTCTCTGCAATGATGACCATCTGCATGGGTCCCCTCTCCTGACGAGTTGCATGGATCCTGCATCACAGGTGGTAGACTGAAGTGGTCCCGATAGTCCTGACGTCCTACTGTCCAACTTTGGTGGAGGTAAGAGCTTGCCTTCTCACGCAAGACAGTACCCCATGCACCACGTGTTTTTCAGTTGCCAAGGCGTGTGGCATCCTTCTATGAAATTCTTTGTGCACAATGTAGCTCCGGCCCCCAGCACTCCTTCCTGAGATGCACAGCTTCCTGAGTGTTTCTCTGGCGGCGTGGGATACTTTGTTTTTGTGCTGCGTGGGCCTCCTTTTGCAACTCCTTTGTCCCCATGCTGGGGGACTCCTTTGTGTGCTGGCTGGTATTCTGTGGGCTCTCTGAGTTGCTGAGAGCCCCCTCTGACTCCTCCTCCTGGGTAGAGTCCACCTGGTCCTTCCTGGTCCCGGGCAGTGCCAGTGTCCACTAACCATGAGCTTTGCCTGTGCCAAGGCTTGTTGGTGGAATCCAGCGATGCAAACCAGATTGCAATCATCCATCCGGTGTGGGATATCATCTGCACCAACCCGCATCCCTCTTCTTGGGTGCAGTACTGACAGTTGTTCTTCACCAGTGGTTCTTCTTTTGCACCTTGATTCGGGTTAGCAGGGGCTCCTGTCCTCCCTGGACTTTTCTGTGCTTCTTGGACTTAGTCCCATTCTTCCACAAGTCTTTAGGTCCAGGAATCCACCCTTTGTGTCTTGAAGTATCTTCTGGTTCTTGCATTATCTTCTTTCTCATGTTCTTGAGTGTTCTGGGAAAGTTACTGTGATTTACTCCTGCTTTCCTGGGCTCTGAGGTGGGTTCTATTACTTACCTTTGGTATTTTCTAATGCTCCCTGCGCCCCTCTACACCCCACACTTGCCTAGGTGGGAAACCGACATTCGCATTCCACTTTCTTAGTACATAGTTTGTGTTTCCCCTAGGCCCATTTCTAACCATTGTGATTTTCACTAATTGCACTGTTTTCTGTTTTTATTGCTATTGCTGCATACTAGTGTATATAATTGGTGTATTACTTACCTCCTAAGGAAGTATAGTCTCTATGGTACTTTTGACATTTGTGTCACTAAAATAAAGTACCTTTATTTTTGTAACACTGAGTATTTTCTTTCATGTGTGTGAGTACTGTGTGACTACAGTGGTATTGCATGAGCTTTGCATGTCTCCTAGATAAGCCTTGGCTACAGCCACCCCTAGAAAGCCTGGTGTCTAGGCACTGCCTACATTTCACTAATAAGGGATAACTGGATGTGGTATAAGGTGTAAGTACCATAGGTACCCACTACAAACCAGGCCAGCCTCCTCCAAACCACTGTACTATATAGGTTACTTTAAAAAAAAATCTTGTAATTGGTGACATTGGGTCATCCAGATAACTTGTGTAATGCCCGAATACCAGTCTTTCTCGATTTCCCCTGTTGATGTTTTCCCACTACATTTGATCTTTTATATTTTGATTGAATAAATGCATAAAACATTCCATTTGTATACTACTTTAATATCATTGTTTATGGGAGTCGTGTTGCATTTTTTTCCAGGGACCCCTGTTCCTTCAAAGTTAAGTCCACTGCTCCATACTAGGACACTCTACTTACTCCATGATACTATGCCACACCAGTCGATGACACATCATTCTCCTTTATGCCATTAACTTTGAGCCATGCTGAATAGTAGTCTCACTAGTGTACAGCATGGCTAAAACACATTGGCAAAGGCAATAGAACTTACATAGGCAAGACCTACTGGCTTTGCCACTGCTTGTTTATAAGGTCTGAACTTTAAGGTGACTTGCAATATCCTTATGTACACAGGGGGTATTTTACCCCATATAATACATGGTCACACCCCCAACTTTCCCACAAACCACTTAAAACCTTATTGCATAGGTTCTGTCATTCCAAGCTATTAAAGTAGAGCAGAAGAAAGAAAAGCAACATTCAATTTTTTGCTTTAAACAGCTTTATTAATTATGCTCCGTGACGTGATCTGCCTTTTACCTTGGCTGCTAGCTCTGGCAGAAGGCATTGTAATGTCAGAACTCGACTGTAATAACCCTATCCTAGTCATTTTCTGATGTATTTTCTTTATAATCAGTGAATGTCTTTTCTTTACACGCTGTGACTTGGTGCATCACAAACAGCCGTTTCTAAAGAAATTAGTGACTGCAGTTTATACAGAGATTAGAGAATCCATGTTTATAGAGACTAACTCCAAGAGTTTCTTCAGTTGAAATGCTTCTGTCATGACTGATGTGGAGCTGAGCTTCCCAAGATCACACACAGGAGTAGAAGTGTTATTAGAACTATGGTTTCCAAGCACAGTTTACAACTATTGTACCTAATCGCTTTTGATCTCTCCAGTGCGGTTCCAATTGGAATGAGGCGAAGGGCATGATGGGTATGGGGTGCAAAGGGTATGTTCTTCCTTTTTACCCTCCTACCTTGATTTGCTTGGTGCATGAAGATGCAAGGTTAATCAACATGTTATTTTCACATTTGAGCTAATTACTTTGTGAATATAAATAACAATAAAAGATACTGTCTGACTGTGTAAACATGCCTTCCTTTCTATATATATGATTGTGTATATTTATCGGAGCCTGTAGTTCGTAAACAACGAGCGATTTGTATAGAGTTGATTGAAAGTCCCCAAGGCTGTCCCTGTCCCCCCCAGAAATGTATTGTCTCCTACACCCCTGGCACCTATGTTGTCTACCTGGCACTGACATGTTCTGCTTCTCTGTAAAGCCCTCTGATGGCCACGGGCCATGTCAAGCTATGAACCCACCACGAAGCAATGACCCTTCCAGCAGCCAAGGTAAAGCCGGCACTTCTATGGAAGGCCTGGTGTGAACTGCAGCGATGGAGCACGCGGGTTCGTTCATTTTAAGCGAGGGGCTTCTGAACATAAACTAGCAGAGGGACGTCTGCTGAGAGGAACCAAGCAACAGAAGGATATGAAGAGAGGGGAGTCAGCCGCAGACATTCCCAGGAACGGGTTTAGCAGGGATCTGCTTCAAAGGCTGCCCTGGGGGGCTGTAAAGTGCGGGCTGGAGGGGGCGGCGGGGGAGAGGGTGTTTGTAAAGCAGACAGACAAGGCAGCCCCCTCCCCCAGCGCTGCTTGGAGGCCCCCGCAAATGGGTGGATTGTCAATCACCAGAGCCCCATCCGACGGGACATCTCTGGTCAAGGGACGTGTGGGGGACCCCTATACTGTAGGACAATCCATTCCCTCCCCAGCAGCCCCCAATGGCACCGCCTTCAGCAGCCTGATGTGTACTCATCCCTTCTCGGTTACTCTGCTCTGCTGCTACGGGCAAGGACCAGCGACCTCACATTCCCTGCAGCCCAGCGGCGTGGGTGCCACTGCACCTGCTGCACTATGTTTCAGCTACACTCCTTCAGCTCTCACACAATGCTGTAGCACAGGCTCGGACTGGGACCCCAAAACAGCCCAGGCACATTGTGTCAGACCGGCCCCCATAGGGTGCATAGCAGGCGAGCGTGACCACTAGTACAGGGCTTGCGGGGTTCTCCCCCCAACAAAATGTGGGGGAAAAATTGTGAAAACAATGCATTATTTGTCCACCTTAAGGTCTGTCACCGCATTTCTCTACTAGTTCAATAAATAGTTTGAAGCCATCAATCGGGAATACTTTTCATTATATATTTAATGTATTTGTTTTTACAGCACAGTAAATGATGACCTCACAGTGCACCAGGATACACAATCTTTACTGGGGCTCTTCAGTGGATCCCTCACATCACCCTCTAACAGTGTCTCTCATCTCTCCATAGCCCCGCTCTCTTATGAGTTTTATTTGTTTTATAGCGCCTCTCATACCACTGAAATCCATCGGAGCACTTTACATCATGCACACATACAGAGACAACGAATCATACATGTGCAAATCAGTGTAAAGAAAATGTTACACGAGCACAGGGGACTACAAGGGGCAGGACTCGCTTGCCATCCACACTGGTAGGTGTTTGTTTTAAGAGTACTTGCTCTCGAGAAGCACACGCTCAGGACGTGGTCAGGGTTTGCTTTACTAATAAGAATTTATTTCTACCCAAACAAACCCTTTTTAACAGCATCAGGATAATGCAACTCCGAAAAAAACACAACTTTCTAACCTCTGCCCTGCAGTTTGCATGCAGCTCTTTGATGGCAGCTCATAGCTCACTGAGCTAGATTATGATTGTAACTTATGACTTGCACAGTAATCAAAGGATCTCTGTGACAAAAGCAGTAACCCACTGAGCTACACACAAAATATTGTTCTGTGATCTGCATGGTACATGTTCTCTGTAGCAGTAATATTAACCCTCTGCACTACCTTAGATGAGTCAAAGCTGCCATTAGACAAAACCACCATCTCTCTCCAGCAGGTACATTAATTACAAGAGTAATCTTAGCACATATATTATTACCTGAAGACTGTTGGATATACAAGGAACTCCACAGTGCTTTTTCCCGTGCTACAAAACCAGCATCCAGTAACAAAAGCGACCCCACCCTTCCAGCCTCCCAAGAAAACACCTGATGCCCAGAGCAGCCACCATGGGAACAACTTCTGGGCATACCCTTCCCGCTTAGCCTGGCTGATGAGGGCTGATACCCCGGAATCGGTTCCAGGATGCTTTTTCCTGACAGGGAGGACCTGGCCTAGCAGTTTGGGCTGAACTATTCCCATGGGTAGCAGGGCCATGGCTGATTTGCATGTGGCTGAGTCCAAACTAGGTGGCATGGTGAGCAAACAAAACGAAGGAGTGGGTTGCAGCCCGACTAACTGCCACTGGCTGAGAGTAATTCAAGCATTCCATCCACTTCCCTGTTGTTTCTGATTAAAGTTAGCCAAAAGTTAAAAATAAATTGAGGGGAGGAGGGGCTGGAAACAATTAACAAAAGTGAATTATGAATTTGCCTGAAGACATATAAAACAATCATGTCTTTTGTGCAGCCAGCTCTTATTCTATAAAGCGAGGATGCCTCGAGTAGGTCACGCTGTGGCCTTCACAGTTCAGACAAAACTGGCTTGTTTTAGGATTTCAACCGTTTTTTCCTGTTTGTAACTATTGCTACTGGTGCGTCTCTGCCCAAAGTGGACTCGACTAATTGAGCCAGAGGGTGAATAACACACAGCCATGAAAACGCATGAATCTGGAGCATGCGTACTATCAGTTAGGTTTACAAAGTTGTACCTTAAAGCAACAAAACAATGCATTTCCCAAGCACATATAGGCGATAATACAGCAATATAAAGTTAACTTTATAATGACTGTGCCTCCCATTTCAAACCCTGACATCTAAGGACCAGCTAGAAATATGGCAGTGCCGGACCACTTCCCTCTTTTCAAGCAGTCTGTTGGGCTGCTGCTCCAGGCAATATTAGGGAAGTAGCGGCTCGACCAGAGAAAAGCCAATTTTGACTTGAGTATTCTGAAAGAACTTTGGAGTGGGTACAGGGAGTGCAGAATTATTAGGCAAGTTGTATTTTTGAGGATTAATTTTATTATTGAACAACAACCATGTTCTAAATGAACCCAAAAAACTCATTAATATCAAAGCTGAATATTTTTGGAAGTAGTTTTTAGTTTGTTTTTATTTTTAGCTATGTTAGGGGGATATCTGTGTGTGCAGGTGACTCTTACTGTGCATAATTATTAGGCAACTTAACAAAAAACAAATATATACCCATTTCAATTATTTATTATTACCAGTGAAACCAATATAACATCTCAACATTCACAAATATACATTTCTGACATTCAAAAACAGAACAAAAACAAATCAGTGACCAATATAGCCACCTTTCTTTGCAAGGACACTCAAAAGCCTGCCATCCATGGATTCTGTCAGTGTTTTGATCTGTTCACCATCAACATTGCGTGCAGCAGCAACCACAGCCTCCCAGACACTGTTCAGAGAGGTGTACTGTTTTCCCCCCTTGTAAATCTCACATTTGATGATGGACCACAGGTTCTCAATGGGGTTCAGATCAGGTGAACAAGGAGGCCATGTCATTAGATTTCCTTCTTTTATACCCTTTCTTGCCAGCCACGCTGTGGAGTACTTGGACGCGTGTGATGGAGCATTGTCCTGCATGAAAATCATGTTTTTCTTGAAGGATGCAGACTTCTTCCTGTACCAATGCTTGAAGAAGGTGTCTTCCAGGAACTGGCAGTAGGACTGGGAGTTGAGCTTGACTCCATCCTCAACCCGAAAAGGCCCCACAAGCTCATCTTTGATGATACCAGCCCAAACCAGTACTCCACCTCCACCTTGCTGGCGTCTGAGTCGGACTGGAGCTCTCTGCCCTTTACCATTCCAGCCACGGGCCCATCCATCTGGCCCATCAAGACTCACTCTCATTTCATCAGTCCATAAAACCTTAGAAAAATCAGTCTTGAGATATTTCTTGGCCCAGTCTTGACTTTTCAGCTTGTGTGTCTTGTTCAGTGGTGGTCGTCTTTCAGCCTTTCTTACCTTGGCCATGTCTCTGAGTATTGCACACCTTGTGCTTTTGGGCACTCCAGTGATGTTGCAGCTCTGAAATATGGCCAAACTGGTGGCAAGTGGCATCGTGGCAGCTGCACGCTTGACTTTTCTCAGTTCATGGGCAGTTATTTTGCGCCTTGGTTTTTCCACACGCTTCTTGCGACCCTGTTGACTATTTTGAATGAAACGCTTGATTGTTCAATAATCACGCTTCAGAAGCTTTGCAATTTTAAGAGTGCTGCATCCTTCTGCAAGATATCTCACTATTTTTGACTTTTCTGAGCCTGTCAAGTCCTTCTTTTGACCCATTTTGCCAAAGGAGAGGAAGTTGCCTAATAATTATGCACACCTGATATAGGGTGTTGATGTCATTAGACCACAGCCCTTCTCATTACAGAGATGCACATCACCAAATATGCTTAATTGGTAGTAGGCTTTCGAGCCTATACAGCTTGGAGTAAGACAACATGCATAAAGAGGATGATGTGGTCCAAATACTCATTTGCCTAATAATTCTGCACTCCCTGTATGTGCTGGTTCTTACTCTCAAACTGAGCGTTGGGTACAAAAGCTCCATTTGTCAATCGGCCTACCGCCAATAGACAAAGCACAAAGAACTGCAACCTGAGGGTATCCCAGGAACCTGTGCTGCTACACTCCTCGAGAGGGGCATGTCTGGAGACGAATGTAGCTTTGGCTCGGATGGAATGACCCAACACTAGCCAGAAGAGATCTCCCTTCAGACCATAGCAGAGCGATGCCAAAGGTGATCCATCAGGCTTCAATGGTGCTACATGAGGCTTGCCTGAAGCTGAGCCGCCTGAAGAGACCAAGAGCTGGTCTTTGGAAAGCATGATAATGAAATGAAAATTACATTTATTAGGCGCATTATTGTTCAAAGGACTCTAGGCGCTGAAATAAATCTATTTGAGGAAATGACATGAAGGAAGAAGAAAAGAAGGATCCAAGCTGGTGGACAAGGTAGGACTTATTGGCAAAAAGGCCAGGTTTTAAGCACTTTCCTAAACCAACACAAGCCTGTCAACTTTTCTAGTTGAGATGAAAGGGTGTTCCAGAGTTTGGATGTGCTGTCACAATGCATCTGCCCCCCCCCCAATGTACTAATCTAAATCTTGGAACTAACTACATGGTTAGCTGTGGACAATCGTAAGGATCTTGAGGGGCGTACCACTGGAACCTACATTTAAGGTAGTCAAGACCAGCGCTAAGTGCCAGGAATACGATGCACAAAGCCTTGAAATCAGTACAGTTTCCTTCTGGGAAGCCAGTTACTTGGGTCACAGCTTGAGTGACAGACTGATATTTAGGGATTCCTAATAAAAGTCGGGCCGCTGCATTCCGTAAGATCTGAAGTTTGTTGAGTGCTTTTTCCTGCATCAAAGCCAGCTTTAACTACAGAAAAGAAGTCTTCAACATGGTCAGAAAGTTCTCCAACCCTTCAGCCACCGAAAACATCACCACCCCTTCTCAGGAACTCTGCAGACTTTTCCCATGACAAGATCACCACCATTTACAAGAACTTTGAACCTCAACCCACCACTGCCAACAATCAGCCTGCTGCGATGTAGTCAGCCTCTTGGCTCCCACGAATGGAAACCCCAATGCTACGTCTGACCACCTGCTCACCGCCTGGGACCAGCTCACCATACTAAACACCAGAGTCATCATGAGCTCTGTCCACTCAGGAGCACCCACTGACCCCTGTCCACACCACATCTTCAACCCGGCTCACTGCCAGAGGTGCTGGCATCTGGAGCCCGCCCCCACCCCTGCAGTATAAATCTGTCGGCCCACCCCCCTCTTCCGGCTCTCAATGAGCCTTGAAGCTAGACCGAGGCGCTGCCTCCGTTGCACTGTAAAGCAAACACGAAGGAATCCGAGAAGACCTCGTCCTGGTTCATCGCAAGCAGAGCATTTCTTTCCAGTCGGCTGTGACTGCAAAAGATCATTTTCCCGTTTTTTTCCCGCTCTTTTGAGATATACTAGAATGTCAGGCAGAAGCACCACAAAGATGAAAACCAGTTTTCGAGGCTATTTCTAATCCCATTCAACTCAAAGATCTTTATTCAGCCATGTATGTCCATAAAATAAAAATACAAGATATAAAAATAAAGATACTAATGGTTTTCATCGCCGACAGTGGCCTTTTACCTGTGAATTGTAGAAGCCTGCACGCGTAGAAGGAAGTCACAGCCAATAATGGGCTCACAGTGTTACACAACAAGGAGGGATGAGTCACCCCAGTTTGTAGATCTCACTGCGGCTTTAAGAGAGGAGCCACCCTCATACGTATATCGTGGGCGTTCAGCAACTGCAAGGCCAACAAAGCTGCGCTACATTTGTGGTGCCCCAAATTAATTAAGAAAGGTTTAATGAAGTGTCTGCACTGAGGGTTTAAAAAATGTACAGGAAAAACAAAGTGCAGTAACGTTTGCTCTGCCGAGCCATCACAGGGGCACAGTGGCAGTGACCCCCCTCCCCCCAAAGGGACGGTGTCACCTCCAAAACACAGGAGCCGCCAAACCGTGCCTGCCTTCAAATGGAAGAGGAGGGACCTCTCCCGGTGCGTGAGGGGTGAAGGGCAGATTCGGGAGAAGGGCAGGGCCTAATCAGCACGGTACCTTAAGAGTTCGAATTAGAGTCTTTTAACCCCACTGAATCGTAAAAAAGCGCCGTTTAACCCTACATTTGTCGCCTTTATTGATGCTCAGCGGGTCATGTATAGGGAGCTCAAACCCAGAGCACAGAAGGCCTGTGATGTACTCGCCAGGGATGACCCATAGCAACAGGCGGCTGAACTGACCCTGTCCGTTCTATCCTGCAGTGTCCACTCCCAGTGCAGGATGCAACTGGAGCGGGCTGGCGGGAGATACAAGAATCTCCGGCAGATGGGGGTCCCGCGAGTTGGAGAAGACCCCAAATCCCCGCCTAACACGTAGCAGCCTGGTCGCGCTGGACTTGTAGATATTTAGCAGATTGGAAATAGTCCCTTTCCCTGTAGGTCTTGGTAAGTTGTTGATTACTCCGGCCTCTCCACTGAGTTTAAGGCATGAGCTGCTCAGCTGACCAAACACCATCAAATACCAGTTTTTGACGCTGTGATCAGCGGTTGGTCTGAAACGAGCCGCTGACCAAGTCCTCTAAGCCTTGCATTACTTTTAGCGTTAACGGATCTCCAGGGCACGCCATCTCTTCCGGGCCACCTGCATTACCCCTACACTCTGCCACAAAAGGGAACTGGACTGTTGGGAACACAAGATGCCAACCACAAAGACACAAACCATTACACTTCCCAGCAAGCGGGACGTGGCCCGCGTCCGTGCAGAGGTCTTCTCTAGCCAGAGGACCAGGCTGGTGGTGAAGGTTTCACAGCAGCTCGTGGCTGAGGTCTTTCCCGTGGCGGTGGCTGTCCCTTTAAAGTCGTCAGTGGTTGCCTCAGAATGAACTGGAAAGGCCTGCTACTCCCTGCGAGACTGCGGTGCTCAAGGCCAACCCTTGAGTGGACACAAGCGGAGCCTTTATGGGCACCTATTGCCCATCCAACGCTTCACACCATGTGGCTCAGCCCTGCACGGTTACATGCTTGCTCTGTCCCAGGCCACACGGTGTAAATGCTGTTGGCTCGAATGCAAAATCACACATTACAGCTCTGCAGCTTTGAAGTTTTACCCATCACTTGCTATCAGTTAGAACGAAATACCTGAATACTGACCAATGACAATGCATCCACTTTTCAACAAACCCATGATAAGCCGACAACATACATCCTGAGACCCGGTGCCATCTAGCCCCCTGATGAAGAGACTTCATTCACCTAGGTGCAGATACACCCATTCAGCAGCACCCGAGGCACAAGACTGAATAAAAGAGCCAAGAATGCACCCAGAAACACCTGCTGCACCCCTCATGGTTAGGGGGTCAGTAGTTGCCTGTTTGTGGGCAAAACCCACAGAAGTCACTGAATCTCTCGGGCATCATTCAGGAACGTGAAGGCCAGCTCCACTGCGCACTCACCGAAGCACCAGAGTGGAGTCCGGGGTGCACAGTGCACTCGCTCACTGCTTTCAAGTAAACATCCACGACTATAAGGCAAGACCCACTGCACACAAGCACAAACACACACACACACACACACACACACACACACACACACACAAAAACACACACACAAACACGCACACAAACACGCACACACACACAAACACGCACACACACACAAACACAAACACGCACACAAACACACACACACAAACACACACACACACACACACACACACAAACACACACACACACACACAAACACACACACACACACAAACACACACACACACACAAACACACACACACACACAAACACACACACACACACAAACACACACACAAACACACACACACAAACACACACACACACAAACACACACACACACACACACACAAACACACACACGCGGAAGGCTGTGATCTAAGGCAATGGCCAACAAGTGCGATACTCTCTACTGGGGAATCAAGTTTAAAAAGTGCCAGGTAAGTATCACGTGGCTCTCTTAATTTCTGTACATCAAGAAACAAGAAGCCATGGTGGCTCTAGGCCCACAACTCTTTCAAAAAGAACTGGTACTGCTGCAGAGTTCCAGGTACCAGGTGCAATGCCAAGATGTTGTTGCAGAGAAATGGGCAGGTTTCTTTCATAAAAATACAACACTACGCAACAGTAGCCTAATACCTAGGACTGCGAAATACTGGAGCGAAGGGACGTTCCTGTCTTAAGAGCCTTTGTAAAGTAATCCAGCACACTGGGGCAAAGAGCGAATGCTATGTGCTGAACCCTCCCGCACTAGCAGCATCACAAGGAGCCCAGTGCCCGCAGGCACTGGAGGGAATCCTGTTCACCAGCCTCCAGGAGGGTCTGGGGACACACCCCATCCATCTTAGGGTGGCGCCGTGGTACCCATCCTCTAAATCCATCTCAGTGTGGCGCCATGGTACCCATCCTCTGAACCCATCTGAGGATGGCGCTTTGGTAACCATCTTCTGAATCCAACTCACTGTGGCGCCGTGGTACCCATCTTCTAAATCCATCTCAGTGTGGCGCAGTGGTTCCCATCCCCTGAACCCATCTCACGATGGAGCTGTGGTACCCATCCTCTGAGTTCAACTCATTGTGGTGCTGTGGTACCTATTCTCTGAATCCAACTCAGTGTGGCACCGTGCTACCCATCTTCTGAATCCATCTCAGTGTGGCACCAAGGTACCCATCCTCTGAATCAATCTGAGGGTGGAGCCGTGGTACCCATCCTCTGAATCCATCTTAGTGTGGTGCCCATCTTCTGAATCCATCTCAGTGTGGCACCATGGTACCCATCCTCTGAATCCATCTAAGGGTGGCGCTGTGGTGCCCATCTTCTGAATCCATCTCAGTGTGGCACCATGGTACCCATCCTCTGAATCCATCTAAGGGTGGCGCTGTGGTGCCCATCTTCTGAATCCATTTAAGGGTGGCGCTGTGGTACCCATCTTCTGAATCCATCTAATGGTGGTACCGTGGTACACATCTTCTGAATCCATCTCCGTATGGCGCTGTGGTCCTCATTCTCTAAATCCATCTGAGTGTGGCACCACGTTACCCATCCTTTGAATCCATCCAAGGATGGCACAGTGGTACCCATCCTCTGAATCCATCTAAGGACGGCGCAGTGGTACCCATCCTCTGACCAACCAGCTGTTTGGAGTATGCCACGGTGCAGTCCGTGGTATCAAAGACCAGATTCAGAGGCCCGACTTACAGACACCTCAAGGTGAACCAAAGCTCTATTCACTAAGGAGCCCCGGCACCTTGTTGGGACCTCCATGGAAACACCCCAAGCGCCCCAGTGCCCATGTCACACACATAAGCTTCTTACCCCTTGCTTCTGGTGCCCCCAACACAGCTCCCCTAATCCCCGGCCCCACCCGTCTGTACATCTCCCTCCGCAGACGCTGCTGTGCTAACACCACATGCACAGTGCGCTCTGTGGCTGTGAACACACATCTCTAGCCGCAGAGCCCTCCTCGGGTTACCGCAGTCTGCAGATAAAACCCTGCTAGGGACCTGGAGGGTTCAGGACCGAGCCAGGCCGCGGATGAGCTGCCAGCAGCCTGGCCACATTCCTGCCCCGTTTGTGCGCCCTCTTCACCCCCTGCGCCAGCCAGACACCAGAACAGCCCTTACGTGACAGGCCGAGGCCTCAGCCGAAGACAGGTGCTGCCCTGCAGCAAGCACAGGAGGGAAGGTATTCAGAGTAAACACCACTGCAAACACCTGCCCCCGGGGGATGGACTCCGGCCCTCCCTCTGCGCTCCGACGAGGCTTCGCCGGCCTCAGCCGCGCCTTGGAAGCAGGGGCAGCTCCAAGACTCGTCGGGGGGGTGCCAGGGGCCTCGGGCGACCCTCTGCCCAGGTGACTCCGGGTAACCCACCTGGTCTTTACCCATACCGCCCCCGACGATGTCCCACTGACAGTCCTTTTCTCCCTTCTACCTACAGAGCTGAAGGGTTTGCTGGGCAGGGGGTACCCCAAAGTGTACGGTGGCTTCTGCCCCCTGGACCCACCCCAGGGAGACGCGGAAGGTGTCCTAGGGCAGGGTTATGTGCAGGGCTAGGGCGCCCAGAATGCTAGGACAGAGGTTGTTCCCAGTTTCCACTGGTGGACGTTCTTTCTTGTCTGCCTCTGTCAGTGGGATCTTCTGCGGTCCCCGTGGTTCCATGAAGAAGATCTGGGATCTAGTCTCACTGGATGGAGAGAAGCTCTTGCAGGAGGACACCAAGATACATCGTCAACCCTGGCCCGAAGGAGGTTCATGGAATATACGGGTAACAGAGCTACTGGCGGATGCCCCCGTCCTGCGGGGAAGACTCACTCAGTGAACATCCCCAGCTGTTGGTTTTCTAAAAGCTATCCAGGTACCATAACTAGAGATCTCGGTGGATTCTAGAAACCAGAATCTTAGAATAACACATCATCAAAATAGGATAGAATCCAGAGGTTTGCAGCGAGGTACTGTTGTAGGGCGAGTGCAGTCCACCATGGTACGGTTGAAGGGCGCAGGCCACCAGGGTACGGTTGTAGGGAATGTGCAGGCTACCAGGGTACGGTTGTAGGGAATGTGCAGGCCACCAGGGTACGGTTGTAGGGAATGTGCAGGCCACCACCAGGGTACGGTTGTAGGCAATGTGCAGGCCACCACCAGGGTACGGTTGTAGGCAATGTGCAGGCCACCACCAGGGTACGGTTGTAGGCAATGTGCAGGCCACCACCAGGGTACGGTTGTAGGGAATGTGCAGGCCACCACCAGGATACGGTTGTAGAGCAAGTGCAGCCCGCCAGGGTACGGTTGTAGAGCAAGTGCAGGCCGCCAGGGTACTGGTGTAGGGCGCAGGCCACCAGGGTACGGTTGTAGGGAATGTGCAGGCTACCAGGGTATGGTTGTAGGGAATGTGCAGGCCACCAGGGTACGGTTGAAGGGAATGTGCAGGCCACCACCTGGGTACGGTTGTAGGAAATGTGCAGGCCACCACCAGGGTAGGGTTGTAGGGAATGTGCAGGCCACCACCAGGGTAGGGTTGTAGAGCGAGTACAGGCCGCCAAGGTACTGGTGTAGAGCGAGCGCAGGCCGCCAAGGTACTGGTGTAGAGCGAGTGCAGGCCGCCAAGATACTGGTGTAGAGCGAGTGCAGGCCACCAAGATACTGGTGTAGAGCGAGTGCAGGCCACCAAGGTACTGGTGTAGAGCGAGTGCAGGCCACCAAGGTACTGTCGTAGGGTGAGTGCAGGCCATCAGGGTACTGTTGTAGGGCGAGTGCAGGCCACCAGGGTACTGTCATAGGGCGAGTGCAGGCCACCAAGGAACTGTCGTAGGGCGAGTGCAGGCCACCAAGGTACTGTCATAGGGCGAGTGCAGGCCACCAAGGTACTGTTGTAGGGCGAGTGCAGGCCACCAAGGTACTGTTGTAGGGCGAGTGCAGGACACAAGGGTACAGTTGTTGGGCGAGTTCAGGCCACCAAAGTACTGTCGTAGGTCGAGTTTAGGCCACCAGAGTACTGTTGTAGGGTGAGTGCAGGCCACCAAGGTACTGTTGTAGGGTGAGTGCAGGCCAAAAAGGTACTGTTGTTTGGGGAGTGCAGGCCACCAAGGTACTGTTGTAGGGTTGGTGCACGCCACCAAGGTACTGTTGTAGGGTGAGTGCAGGCCAAAAAGGTACTGTTTGGGGAGTGCAGGCCACCAAGGTACTGTTGTATGGTTGGTGCACGCCACCAAGGTACTGTTGTAGGGTTGCTGCACGCCACCAAGGTACTGTTGTAGGGCCGGTGCAGGCCACCAAGGTACCGTTGTAGGGCCGGTGCAGGCCACCAAGGTACCGTTGTAGGGCGAGTGGAGGCCACCAAGGTACTGTTGTAGGGCGAGTGGAGGCCAACAAGGTACTGTCGTAGGGCGAGTGGAGGCCAACAAGGTACTGTCGTAGGGCGAGTGGAGGCCACCAAGGTACTGTCGTAGGGTGGGTGCAGGCCACCAAGGTACTGTCGTAGAGTGCGGGCACCAGGGTACTGTTGTAGGGCGCTGGCCACCAAGGTACTGTCGTAGGGCGAGTGCAGGCCACCACGGTTCTGTTGTAGAGTACGGGCCACCAGGGTACTGTTGTAGGGCGCTGGCCACCAAGGTACTGTTGTAGGGTGAGTGCAGGCCACCAAGGTAGAGTGAGTGCAGGACACCAAAGTACTGTTGTAGGGTGGGTGCAGGACACCAGGGTACAGATGTAGGGCGAGTGCAGGATACCAGGGTACAGTTGTAGGGCGAGTGCAGGATACCAGGGTACAGTTGTAGGGCGAGTGCAGGCCACCAGGGTAGTGTTGTAGGGCGCCGGCCACAAAGGTACTGTCGTAGGGCGAGTGCAGGCCACCAAGGTACTGTTGTAGGGCCGGTGCACGCCACCAAGGTACTGTTGTAGGGCCGGTGCACGCCACCAAGGTACTGTTGTAGGGCCGGTGCAGGCCCCCAAGGTTCTGTTGTAGGGCGAGTGCAGGCCACAAAGGTACTGTTGTAGGGTTGGTGCACGCCGCCAAGGTTCTGTTGTAGGGTTGGTGCACGCCACCAAGGTTCTGTTGTAGGGTTGGTGCACGCCACCAAGGTTCTGTTGTAGAGCGAGTGCAGGCCACCAAGGTTCTGTTGTAGAGCGAGTGCAGGCCACCAAGGTACTGTTGTAGAGCTAGTGCAGGCCACCAAGGTACTGTTGTAGAGCGAGTGCAGGCCACCAAGGTACCGTTGTAGGGCGAGTGCAGCCACCAAGGTACCGTTGTAGGGCGAGTGCAGCCACCAAGGTACCGTTGTAGGGCGAGTGCAGCCACCAAGGTACCGTTGTAGGGCGAGTGCAGCCACCAAGGTACCGTTGTAGGGCGAGTGCAGGCCACCAAGGTACCATTGTAGAGCGAGTGCAGGCCACCAAGGTACCATTGTAGAGCGAGTGCAGGCCACCAAGGTACCATTGTAGAGCGAGTGCAGGCCACCAAGGTACCGTTGTAGAGCGACTGCAGGCCACCAAGGTACCGTTGTAGAGCGACTGCAGGCCACAAAGGTACCGTTGTAGAGCGACTGCAGGCCACAAAGGTACTGTTGTAGGGTTGGTGCACGCCACCAAGGTTCTGTTGTAGGGTTGGTGCACGCCACCAAGGTTCTGTTGTAGGGTTGGTGCACGCCACCAAGGTTCTGTTGTAGGGTTGGTGCACGCCACCAAGGTTCTGTTGTAGAGCGAGTGCAGGCCACCAAGGTTCTGTTGTAGAGCGAGTGCAGGCCACCAAGGTACTGTTGTAGAGCTAGTGCAGGCCACCAAGGTACTGTTGTAGAGCGAGTGCAGGCCACCAAGGTACCGTTGTAGGGCGAGTGCAGCCACCAAGGTACCGTTGTAGGGCGAGTGCAGCCACCAAGGTACCGTTGTAGGGCGAGTGCAGCCACCAAGGTACCGTTGTAGGGCGAGTGCAGGCCACCAAGGTACCATTGTAGAGCGAGTGCAGGCCACCAAGGTACCATTGTAGAGCGAGTGCAGGCCACCAAGGTACCATTGTAGAGCGAGTGCAGGCCACCAAGGTACTGTTGCAGAGCGAGTGCAGGCCACCAAGGTTCTGTCGTAGAGCGAGTGCAGGCCACCAAGGTACTGTTGTAGAGCGAGTGCAGGCCACCAAGGTACTGTTGTAGGGCGAGTGCAGGCCACCAAGGTTCTGTTGTAGGGCGAGTGCAGGCCACCAAGGTTCTGTTGTAGGGCGAGTGCAGGCCACCAAGGTTCTGTTGTAGGGCGAGTGCAGGCCACCAAGGTTCTGTTGTAGGGCGAGTGCAGGCCACCAAGGTTCTGTTGTAGGGCGAGTGCAGGCCACCAAGGTACTGTTGTAGGGCGAGTGCAGGCCACCAAGGTACTGTTGTAGGGCGAGTGCAGGCCACCAAGGTACTGTTGTAGGGCGAGTGCAGGCCACCAAGGTTCTGTTGTAGGGCGAGTGCAGGCCACCAAGGTTCTGTTGTAGGGCGAGTGCAGGCCACCAAGGTTCTGTTGTAGGGCGAGTGCAGGCTACCAAGGTACTGTTGTAGGGCGAGTGCAGGCCACCAAGGTACTGTTGTAGGGCACCAGCCACCAAAGTACAGTTTTAGAGCGAGTGCAGGCCACCAAGGTTCTGTTGTAGAGCGAGTGCAGGCCACCTAGGTATTGTTGTAGGGCACCAGCCACCAAGGTACTGTTGTAGAGCGAGTGCAGGCCACCAAGTTTCTGTTGTAGAGCGACTGCAGGCCACCAAGTTTCTGTTGTAGGGCACCAGCCACCAAGGTACTGTTGTAGGGCGAGTGCAGGCCACCAAGGTTCTGTTGTAGGGCGAGTGCAGGCCACCAAGGTTCTGTTGTAGGGCGAGTGCAGGCCACCAAGGTTCTGTTGTAGGGCGAGTGCAGGCCACCAATGTACTGTTGTAGGGCACCAGCCACCAAGGTACTGTTGTAGAGCGAGTGCAGGCCACCAAGGTTCTGTTGTAGAGCGAGTGCAGGCCACCAAGGTACTGTTGTAGAGCGAGTGCAGGCCACCAAGGTACTGTTGTAGAGCGAGTGCAGGCCACCAAGGTACTGTTGTAGGGCGAGTGCAGGCCACCAAGGTACTGTTGTAGGGCGAGTGCAGGCCACCAAGGTACTGTTGTAGGGCGAGTGCAGGCCACCAAGGTACTGTTGTAGGACGAGTGCAGGCCACCAAGGTACTGTTGTAGGGCGAGTGCAGGCCACCAAGGTACTGTTGTAGGGCGAGTGCAGGCCACCAAGGTTCTGTTGTAGGGCGAGTGCAGGCCACCAAGGTACTGTTGTAGGGCGAGTGCAGGCCACCAAGGTACTGTTGTAGGGCGAGTGCAGGCCACCAAGGTACTGTTGTAGGGCGAGTGCAGGCCACCAAGGTTCTGTTGTAGAGCGAGTGCAGGCCACCTAGGTATTGTTGTAGGGCACCAGCCACCAAGGTACTGTTGTAGAGCGAGTGCAGGCCACCAAGTTTCTGTTGTAGAGCGACTGCAGGCCACCAAGTTTCTGTTGTAGGGCACCAGCCACCAAGGTACTGTTGTAGAGCGAGTGCAGGCCACCAACGTACTGTTGTAGAATGAGTGCAGGCCACCAAGGTACTGTTGTAGGGCGAGTACAGACCACCAAGGTACTGTTGTAGAGCGAGTGCAGGCCACCAAGGTACTGTTGTAGAGCGAGTGCAGACCACCAAGGTACTGTTGTAGGGCGAGTGCAGACCACCAAGGTACTGTTGTAGGGCGAGTGCAGGCCACCAAGGTACTGTTGTAGAGCGAGTGCAGGCCACCAAGGTACTGTTGTAGAGTGAGTGCAGGCCACCAAGGTACTGTTGTAGGGCAAGTGCAGGCCACCAAGGTACTGTTGTAGAGCGAGTGCAGGCCACCAAGGTACTGTTGTAGAGCGAGTGCAGGCCACCAAGGTTCTGTTGTAGAGCGAGTGCAGGCCACCAAGGTTCTGTTGTAGAGCGAGTGCAGGCCATCAAGGTACTGTTGTAGAGCGAGTGCAGGCCACCAAGGTACTGTTGTAGGACGAGTGCAGGCCACCAAGGTACTGTTGTAGGACGAGTGCAGGCCACCAAGGTTCTGTTGTAGGACGAGTGCAGGCCACCAATGTTCTGTTGTAGAGCGAGTGCAGGCCACCAAGGTACTGTTGTAGGGCGAGTGCAAGCTTGTGTCGCGTGTGAACATGCATCCGTGTAGAACCAGTGGTACCAGCAGCATCACTCAGGCAAGGCATCATCAACATATTCTCCATCCTCCTCAGGTGAAAGCCAGAATGGCTCCTTTGATGCACTCATTGCTTTAAAACCAAGCACCTGCAGTCCACCTTTCAATGCTTCACGGGCTTTCAACCTTATATCGATGATGACATGAAGAGACAGACCAACTGCCAGATAATGTGCACTGTACACAGGCCAGAAGCAGCACAACTCGGAATCTCATTGGTGAGCTGCAGATTAACCGATAGCAAACCTGGCACAGAGCACATTAACTTGCAAACGCGAGCACTGGACTATCACGGGACAAACGTGCTAAAAACCAGAGACTGGAGGGGGTGGGGAGGAGGTGCCCCTCAGTCCCCCTCAGTCCCAATGAGGATGAAATGCACCGATTACACCTGGGCTTCCCTTCTGTTACCGCTTGGCAGGGACACAGCTAGCAGGATGAGAGACTCTCTTTAGGGGCAGCTCCACATGATTTATAAATGTGTGGCCCCTTATATTCCCCCAGATGGTACTTTCAGAGATGAGCTAAATGGCTGAAAGGAGAATATGTTCTGTGGAAGTTGATTTAAATATTTGAATTCACTCCAGGGAACAGGGACTACACACGAGCAGCTGCCTACACACTAACGCCACAAGGGGATGCATCCCACCCCCCACAAGAGCCGCCTTTCGACCACAACAGCTTTGGAGATATTGGCTCAAGAAAATTCAGGCACTGAAGGCGTCATCTCTGCGTAAAAAAGGGTCTCGCTAGAGACATCGAGCAGGCTGAGATGGCAAAGTCAGGAGCTCCCTGAGGGACCTGTTGAAAGAGAAATAGGACAAGAGGAACTGACAAACCTTATGGGTGGACACACCCGTCTCTGCAGTATTCACTCCAGGGAGTTAATCAGGCTCATGCTCTGCTGGTATCTCAGACAGATTTATCATCTCACAGATGTTTGTGGGAGGGATGGGAGGAACAGGTAACACTGCTGCCTATGTGGTGCACTCAAAGTGACTCACTGGGAACAAGTACTGAACTCAAAAGAAGAGTTGTGGTATCGTGGCAGAACTAGGAGGTGTGCTTCTGGGATTTGAAGGGGATGTGGGCAACACATATTAGAGGTGGACTTAATTCAAGGGCTTTGATAAACTTTGACACTGGAGAAGCTCTTCAGCTATCTGCTCCTACAAAAGATGTTCTTTCAAAATATGTAGCACCCACGATCTAACCTCGATGATCGCATCTTACGCCCACAGAGCCTAAGGGTATTTCAACTTTTTTTTGCAATCTTGTCGATTGATGGCACATCATTGATTAGTAGATGGGAGAGAGGTTTATTTAAGAGTTCTACGGAGTCGTTTATGTACCCTCTTATTGTGGGGTGTCAAGGGGGGCACCTCTGTGGATGTTCATCCACAATAAACATCACAAAATGATTGAACGGGATGAGTTCAGAATAATTATTAGAAGTTTAGTTTGATTCAAGTTTTTCCATCAAGCCCTAGTTTGTTGTCTAAAGACAAGGGAGGAGGGTGTAAGAGGAAGCAGAGAAGGATATGGCAGACAGTGGCCGTGCGGCTCCCAGAAGGTTCAAGGTTGGTGTCCAGGTTGAGATATCTAATGCAGATCTGCTGTAACCTTGACAAAAGCAGGCAAATGTGGATGGAGTAGAATAGACGCTTGGCTTTCACTGACTCTGAAAGGCTTTATAAGGCGGACATTGCACAGATGCTTCGTCTTATAGTTCAGCCTGACCACTCAACTGTCCGCATTTGCAAACCACCAATGAGCTTTACGGGAGACGAAGAGTAGGCCTGACGCCATCAGCGCAGGTAGAACAGGCTCAGGTGGACCCCGGTTCTAGACCTCTCTAGAGGAGGAAAGGTGCTGCCTCACTCACCGGGTTTACTTAGGACAAAGTCCCCCCTTTTTTCTATTCTCTGAAATTACATTTTCCCGGTGGTTGCATGCAACATAAAACAAAGTGCTTTAATGCCACGAGTCCGAAGATCTACCTCTTAGTGCCACGAGACATGAATAGCTCCCTCCATCCCATGGCACAGCAAGCCATGGCACTTTGTTGGCCTGATTCCCAGATTCACTCTCCAGGCAGACTCAGGGCTTATCAGCAAATAACCTGAAGTGAACGTGTGGCCACTAATCCAAGGGGAGCATGTAAGTGGTACATGACAAGGATCAAAGTGGAGACCTGAGAGCTGCTCAGGAGCACAGCTCCAGAGGAGAGGGGGCAGCTGTGCGTGCAAGCCTTACATGCCAGAGACTAGAGGGGAGACCTAAGAACCGCTCAGGAACACAGCTCCAGAGGAGAGGGGCATGCTGTGCGTGCAAGCCTTACATACCAAAGAACCACTCAGGAACACAGCTCCAGAGGAGAGGGAGAAGCTGTGTGTGCAAGCCTTACATACGAAAGACTAGAGGGGAGACCTAAGAACCGCTCAAGAACACAGCTCCAGAGGAGGGGGAGAAGCTGTGCGTGCAAGCCTTAAATGCCAAAGAACCGCTTAGGAACACAGCTCCAGAGGAGAGGGAGAAGCTGTGCGTGCAAGCCTTACATACCAAAGAACCGCTCAGGAACACAGCTCCAGAGTAGAAGGGGAAGCTGTGCGTGCAACCCTTACATACGAAAGACTAGAGGGGAGACCTAAGAACCGCTCAGGAACACAGCTCCAGAGGAGAGGGAGAAGCTGTGCGTGCAAGCCTTACATGCCAAAGACTAGAGGGGAGACCTAAGAACCGCTCAGAAACACAGCTCCAGAGGAGAGGAGCATGCTGTGCGTGCAAGCCTTACATACCAAAGAACCACTCAGGAACACAGCTCCAGAGGAGAGGCAGAAGCTGTGCGTGCAAGCCTTACATACCAAAGAACCGCTCAGGAACACAGCTCCAGAGGAGAGGGGGAAGCTGTGCGTGCAAGCCTTACATACGAAAGACTAGAGGGGAGACCTAAGAACCGCTCAGGAACACAGCTCCAGAGGAGAGGGGCATGCTGTGCGTGCAAGCCTTACATACCAAAGAACCACTCAGGAACACAGCTCCAGAGGAGAGGGAGAAACTGTGCGTGCAAGCCTTACATACCAAAGAACCGCTCAGGAACACAGCTCTAGAGAAGAGGGAGAAGCTGTGCGTGCAAGCCTTACATACCAAAGACTAGAGTGGAGACCTAAGTACTGCTCAGGAACACATCTCCAGAGGAGAGGGGGAAGCTGTGCGTGCAAACCTTACATACCAAAGAACCACTCAGGAACACAGCTCCAGAGGAGAGGGGGAAGCTGTGCGTGCAGGCCTTACATACCAAAGAACTGCTCAGGAACACAGCTCCAGAGGAGAGGGGGAAGCTGTGCGTGCAGGCCTTACATACCAAAGAACCGCTCAGGAACACAGCTCCAGAGGAGAGGGGGGGGGGAAGCTGTGCGTGCAAGCCTTACATACCAAAGACTAGAGGGGAGACCTAAGCACCGCTCAGGAACACAGCTCCAGAGGAGAGGGAGAAGCTGTGCGTGCAAGCCTTACATACCAAAGAACTGCTCAGGAACACAGCTCCAGAGGAGAGGGAGAAGCTGTGCGTGCAAGCCTTACATACCAAAGAACTGCTCAGGAACACAGCTCCAGAGGAGAGGGAGAAGCTGTGCGTGCAAGCCTTACATACCAAAGACTAG
Source organism: Pleurodeles waltl (assembly GCF_031143425.1). Classification (NCBI taxonomy): domain Eukaryota; kingdom Metazoa; phylum Chordata; class Amphibia; order Caudata; family Salamandridae; genus Pleurodeles; species Pleurodeles waltl. Next base: position 10,347,743 of record NC_090450.1, read on the forward strand.
AGGGGAGACCTAAGAACTGCTCAGGAACACAGCTCCAGAGGAGAGGGGCATGCTGTGCGTGCAAGCCTTACATACCAAAGAACTGCTCAGGAACACAGCTCCAGAGGAGAGGGAGAAGCTGTGCTTGCAAGCCTTACATACCAAAGAACTGCTCAGGAACACAGTTCCAGAGGAGGGGGAGAAGCTGTGCGTGCAAGCCTTACATACCAAAGACTAGAGAGGAGACCTAAGAACCGCTCAGGAACACAGCTCCAGAGGAGAGGGGGGAAGCTGTGCGTGCAAGCCTTACATACCAAAGACTAGAGTGGAGACCTACCTAGGAACTGCTCAGGAACACAGTTCCGGAGAAGAGGGGGGAGCTGTGCGTGCAAGCCTTACATACCAAAGACTAGAGGGGAGACCTAAGAACCGCTCAGGAACACAGCTCCAGAGGAGAGGGGGGATGCTGTGCGTGCAAGCCTTACATACCAAAGAACCGCTCAGGAACACAGCTCCAGAGAAGAGGGGGGAAGCTGTGCGTGCAAGCCTTACATACCAAAGACTAGAGGGGAGACCTAAGAACCGCCCAGGAACACAGCTCCAGAGGAGAAGGGGAAGCTCAAACTCCTCTGGTTTGCCAATAACACTTTGGAACAGTTAGGGAAAGTTTCTTTGCAACATAGAGGGGGTCTAATAATGCAAGACGTGCGAAACTTGCTTTTGTGTAATTACGTGAAATTTCTGCAAAATTATGTGCAGCTGAACAAAATGCATAGCAGTCAATCACTGCTATATTTTAGCGTGAAAGGCGTCCCTGTGTCAGTTTTTGACGCAATAATGCTTTCCGTATTATAAAAAAAGTGCAAAAATGTTTTTAAAAAAGCGCAGTCAATAACAGCCACTTGTGTCTGCTCACTTTTTTGTGATAACTTTTTACCGCGAGTGAAGCATAATTAAGCAAAGTGGCATTATTTTGAATAACAAGTGCAACACGGAATTACACGGATTGCGCTGGAGTAATTTCAGTTTCGCCCAGGCCTTCCTAAAATAACCAGAGTGAATGTGTGCTGGTCTGTTTAAAAGGAAAATAAACAATTCGCCTGATTTCAGTAACTTCTAAGGCACAGGGAGGTGTCGGGAGAGGAACTGAAGGCAGGTGTATGGGGTAGAGCTGTCATTCACAGTGAAGAGAAGGCAATGCACAGGACCGAAGGACTCAGGTGTCTGCTTCTGAAGATGCCAATGGGCAGTCACCACACGACTACAGGCAGAGAGATCCACCACAAAATGTGAAAATCTGTGAAAATATGGTCATACTTCTTCAGGAAGAAAGTTCAACATCTTTGTGGAAAACTGAGGAAATGTCAAGACACTTGGTACCCTGATGCGAATATGGAAGCATAATCAGAGGCCGTTCCTACATTTGTGGGGCATGTCCATGTGCTTGATACATCCATGAGGGATAGGCACAGCCTCTGCTGTATGGGGACTGGTGATGGGCTGTGCCAGGGACACACCAGGCCTAACTCTGCAGAGCTACTGCTGCAATAAACAAGTATCTGGGAAAAACAGACACTATGATAGGACAATCCAGCCAATAACTCTTGCCAAGTTTTAGTTTTGGTGTCCCAAGACAGGAAGGATTACATGCAATTCCGAATTGACAGCAAGCCAGCAGTTTGTGAACTCCTTGGTATGAAAATGTACCTTCTGAATTCAAACAAAAGAAAGTGCCTGAACTTTCCATCTTGTTTACATTTTTTTTTAAACTACATCTTAAACCAGCTCAGATGAGGTCCTGACCTATCTTTAATTGGTCGTAACAAACCCTGGTATTTTCTTGGTTGAGGTATGTTGCCGCCGGTGGTCCTACTGTTAGTTCCACTATGGCGCTGCAATCTGGGTCAAGTACAGCCGGTCCCACCCTCGGGCTCTCAGGGTAGCGAGGTGTATTGTGGGGAAGGAGAGCTCAGAACTGGACAATCAACCAACAAACGTAATAGCTTCGGAGTAGGCTCAGTGCCTCTCATTCAGTAAAATCAAATGCCTTAATTACGCAACAAAACTATGCAATCCAATTATGCTCAAGAATACAGGGTTGAATCCATGGTTGCGTTCCTCAAGTGGTATTTCACCCTTCAACTCTCAAATATCATTCCTCCACCCGGGTGCTGTCTAGGCACTATAGACAGCAGTATCTCGAGGCAAGGCACAAATGATGCACAGGTGCAGATCATCACAGCTACCCTTGCTGAAGCATCTCTGCGAGCCTCTGTGTAGCACTCTCTTCCTTGGTCAAGAAGAACCTGGAGCTGGAACCAAGTGGGACGGCTTTGGTTCCCCCTTTACAGACGTTTCTAGACAGGTGACGGGGAAGCACGGTCTCAAACGTCAGAACGCGTTTTGGAGGCTGGGGGGATACTCATTCATGTCTTCTTCTCGGGATGCTCTTCAGACATAGCCTGTGTAAAATGATGTCTCTCACAGCAGGCAGCACTGCAGAGGTGTCCAAGCAGGACCATCCTTCACATAGGCATAGTAAACTGGAACACTGGTGCATCTGCCATTCACCAGCCTTACTAAAGCAGTGAGCTGGGACAGACAAAAGGGCAGCCCCGACCTAGAAACTTCCTTGCTTTAACCATGGAAAGTGACAACCGTCCCTTTACCCTTACCACCCACCAAATGGCATTGCTCATGGAATTCTAATGCTAACCTTGTCTCCGCCCCCTCTCACTTCAGCGCCTAGAGACCAAACCTCCAGCCACAGGAATAAATCAATACACTTCCAAGGTCTGGGGAACCTGTCCTCAGCCTACATCCTGAACCTTAATAAAAAATGGATCCCAGTGGTCACACTCGCAGCGCCAGACACGCATCACAGGCTCACTCTACGTGCACTCAATCTACATACACAGAAGGCACATCCAAGGTCCTGGGGGGCAGACGGTGCAGAAGGGGTCCGTAGGCCGCACCGACACAGATTCACACCGAATGCCATGACCGCTGTGTGCGCTTCACCAAGGACAGCCAGTCTTCTAAGCGCTATGAGGGCACCCCTCCAGGTCAGAGAACTAGTTCTGGTAACAGCACAGGTCTGGGAAGGGCTTGCACACGCTTGAGGCATGATACTGGAGTTACACCGCTTTTAAACCGTGCAGGAGACATCCCCTTTCAAACATCAGCAGATGTAGCAAAACTACAGAAGACGTGGAAACACTCTTTGTAATTTGCAAGCCCCTTATACGTGTTGCACACCGACCCTATCAGCCTTCGAAATCGGAAGTGTTCAGAGAAGGCGCCCAGGACCGGTTTGAGAGGATTGTCTGAGGTTTAAAAGAAAGCCATGAAAACCGTGCCTGTGCCCCCCCTGGCGGCGCGTTTATGAACAACAAACAATTCTAGCACGTTACATAGACTCACTAGGTACAACCTTCGTACCGAAAACTGCATTATAACCAGAGAAAGGAATTTTTAAACAGCACTTTAAACGACGCTCCTACAAAGAAAAAGGCGGGATTCTTCGTCCTGCAACAAAAGGAGACAGGCTCTTTTAAGATAATGAGGCTAACAGTATTGAACTTAGCAGAAGTGTCAACTCTGGACCAGCCCTGTGCAGGGTGTGCGAAGTTGTGTGTTTGTTACAAGCTTCTCCTAACTGTCAGAAAGAGTCATTACTCTTCGTAGTGTGCGAACCTTTCTACGTCTGGGTTTCCATCAGGTGGAAATCCTGCCAGTTTCTGAGAAAGCACTGGGAAGCAGGGAGACACCGAAAAGAAAGAAAATCAGGAACCTGCGAGCGGGCCACTAAGCAGCCTTCAGTCGCCTCATAAAAGGTTTGACCCCCACGAGTCACCCTGGGCTTCCACGGGGCATCACCCAGTTTAAAGGGCACATCTTACACCAAGAGGATCCTGGCTGACAAACGTAGTACTGAGCTATCCTCACGTCCCCTCCATGCATCTAAACAGGGTCGAGGCTTAGCAGACCGATGGGCCTTACTGCAGAATTGGATTTTGCATCAAAATTGCAAGGTGTCTTATGAGAAGCATTATTGCTATCGGTTCAGAAACCCGACATTGGGCGCAAATGCCCGCACCAGGCCCGCCGCTCCCTTCTGCAAAGTAAAGACCTTGAGTAGAAAAATCTTAATTAAGAGCCACCAGATGTGGTAAAGATTCAGGCCACTCATGCAGCAACAGCTCATCACTTTAAAATAATTTCACGAAATATTACCACCAGCAAAGGAGCGGTGGCATCTGCGTGAAAACAGACGGACATGTAGTAAGGTTACAGCAAACTGTTCTTCGCGGATTCACGCAGAACACTCCATCGAAGCCAGTGCCATGTACGGGCGTAATTGCAGCATCTCAGATACCCCCGGGGGCTACCAAGACTCCACATGAAACTAGTGTCCCAAGCCTTCCTCTTGTGCCATCAGCCGGGTCAGGGAGAGACTAGGGGTGTGGTGAGGGGCACTGAGGAGAGGGGAACAGCCCTCACACGAGGGAGAGGGGTGGGGGAATTAGAAGCAGATGAAGACGGATGGGCTGTGGTACCCAGGCTGTGCACCAGACGCGATGATATGAAGCCAACAAGCAGTGAATGCATGCAGGCCCACAAACAGCACGGAGGAGTGCAGACGGATGCAGGCAGCCAGCACAGGTAACATCCATGGACAGGCGCCAAGGTCCATGGCAACATCCGGGCACAAGAGAGATGCCCACGCCCAACACCCGACACGGTAACCACGAGAAGTCAACTACTCGAAAATCTAAACTCTATCGTGTTGTTGCACCTGAAAAAAGGGCTGGCAAAGTGTCGCACATTATTAACTTACTGGGTTTTCTAGTTTTTTTTCAGATGCTGCGCAGGGTGGTGAAAAAAAAAAAAAAAAAAAAAAAAAAAAAAAAATACTTTAAGACGCTGGAACCATTTTATTTATTTGTAGATTCAAGACGACGAATATCACTTCGACTGATAAAAGAAAATATATATATATATTTTTTTTCAGTTGTGCTAAGTAGCGGTGGGCGACGAACTTGCTGAGTTTTTCCCACTCGGTGCTCCCCTTAGAGCAAACTCTGCGTAGCGTAGCAGTTTTTTTCCTCACTCGCACTAACACCGAGTTGGCGAGCGCGAGCAAGGAAAATCTAACTCGAGACCTCCTCCCGGGGAGATTTCTCAACGCAGAAAGTCACTGATGGTGAGAAACCTTCCTTTCGCGTTGAGGAAAGCTGCCGCTCGAGTAGAAAATCTACTTGGGCGGCAGAGGCGATGGGCGCCGTTTGCGCTGATTTTTCAGTGCGGGACAAACACCCAGCGCTAAAAATCAGTGCAAACAGCGGACTTAACGCACTCTGCTGCTTGCGTAACTCCACGTAGCGCGGTGGAGTTTTTTTTGGGTCACTTTGCAGAGTTCCACATAATGGAACTCCACCCAGGAATAGCGCTAAGGCACATTTCTTAAAGCAGGGAGCAAATGGGACATGCTGGCCACTGCAATTTTTTTTACAAGAAATAAATAAATAAAATAATTTGAATTAGCATGACGGGTGAGAGGGCAACGAAGGAGGGGAGTGGGGGACAGCGCACAAGGGAGAGCAGCACACAGCACGGTGGAGTTTGAGGGAGGCACAGAAGCTAAAATATCGTCCACTTTTTCAGTACACCACAATCTGAGCCAAAGTAAGTCTTAACATCTAAAAGCAGGTTTAAAATGGCGTATGGTGGTGGAATGCGTATGCTTGTTTGGTGGAGTGATGGTTTTTCTTGGCGGTGACTGCTCTGGGGTACCGTTCTATCATGGTATCCAGCATATCAAAGGCAGTGCTGGAAATCAGTGATCATTGCTATGATAAACCAAATAAATCAGCATTTGCGCATCGTGGTAAATCCAGTATTGTCAGTGCTCTCACCTCATATTCCTTGTTAATTAACTATCCTACTCTTGCATTCATTGTACAGTGCATTACTCATTCGATAATTTATGGTTTATAAAAGAGTTTAGAAGGGGGAGAGTTCCAAAACATTGATTTCTGAACTTAATTCCTTCTGGAACCTTAGCACTCTGATGCAGAAAAAACGCTGAATGGAATTATATTACATTTGGCTAAAAGTTAGAATTGTACTCAGAAAGCTTGCTTTTAGTGATTTTGTGTAACTCTGTTCAGTCAATTAGGAAATCTGAAGGTAAAGATGCGCTCAGGTGACCATGAAAGGCTTAAAAAGTTAGGCATACTTGGAAGGATGGTCCTGTGGGAGTCCGACAGTACTGAAAATGAAAAAAAAACTAAATAGGACCCTCTAATTGGCACAGGGAGCTTGTCTCCTGTCGATCATTTTGGTACCACATGATTGACTGGGGCGAGCCCGCCTTCAACAGCCACTCACTGGAGTAGAAGAAAACTGGTATCCCCAACTGCCAGAGATGGGCGGCCACTGCCATCACTTTTGTGAACACCCGAGGGATGCTAGTAAGGCCGAAAGTGGGGTCTGACAAACTGAAAATGCTCTTGGCCAACTTTGAAATGCAAGTAAATTCTCTTGAGGGCACACAGAACCTGGGCCACTATGAGCTTGACAGCACTCGGATGGTGAACATATAAATAGGACAAAGCACTTTATCCTTACTTGGCACAAGAGAATAGTGGGAGTAACAATCTTTCCCTATGTCTGAGTCCGGAACTATCTTAGCAACCATTTTGGGTAGTATAGTTCTCACCTCTTGCAGTAAGATGGATAGGTGTTCCTCTGAAAGCTGCTCTAATATGGGATTAAGCTGCAGTGGGTTAGAAACAAACAGAAAGACCCATCTTTCAAATGTGATGAATTATCATTCTTGGCCAGAATGTTGGATCCGGTCTCCCACATGGAGGTTGTGCAGCATGAAAGGCAAGCTAAAGCAGTTTAGAGACCGATGCTGCAAGGGAGGGTGGACTGTGAAGATCGATGCCCCAGATGACCTAAGAAATGCCTGTATGATCACCGTCTCCAACCAGGAATTGACTCAGACACTGCAGCAAGGGGGCCACGTGTCACTGCTTGTACGTCAATCCTCTTAAGTAACCTCAGATTGGCTCAAGCCAACAGTGAAACTCTGGCAAGGATTTAAAAGACTCCGAGAACACATTGTGGCCCGGCTTTCCCTGAAAGCAGCCAAGGGCAGACTCAGCTTGTTCACCAAATACGCAGGATCAATGAAAAGGCATATGCATAAGGGATACACGCACAGCACTAGATAAACTTGTGGGCTGCACCAATCCATGGTGACGGAGCACCACAACAGTCCCGACTGCTCACTCCAAGCAATCTGTAGTATCCAGACTAGCACAAAGCACATTTAGCTGCATCCTGACCATCTTGAATAGTCAGAGTCAAAAGGCTCATGGATCCTCTGAGGAGGACTCGCAAGGTAATGAGTGTATTTGTCAGAATTAGGTTGTAAAGGAAATCAGGGGAAATGAAGTGGAGTCAGAGAGTGACCTTTGTCGAGATGAATTCAGCTCTGGTTTGGACACTCGAGTCAGCAGCTGATCCCTCTCTAGTGATGGAGAGGTTTTGACCAGAGTCTATGAAAGAGGGACCAGCACAGGCCAGAATTTAAGTAGGCGCTGGAGTCAGCACAGAACCTGAAAAGGGTTCCAGAGGCTAGGATGGCATCAAGGACGGATCTGCTGGCCGTTAACAGAACCGAATAACCCTGCAGATTCTGGAGGCCCAAAGGTGCACCAGAGGGAGGTGAAAGAGCACCAAATATTTGCAGCATGGCTTCCGTAAAAGCATCACCTGCTGTGGTCTTGCTAATAGCCTGGGGAGCTCGGGTGCATCAGGATCAACTGTGGGATCAACCTTTCAATTGGGAGCAAGATCGAGTGGTACAATTATGTGTTCCCAACTTTTTCTTCGATAGAGAGTAGCGGGATGGGGTTGAGTCCTGCTTCGTCTGCTTGCGTTCCCTCTGAAGTTTGACTTGCGAGATGACTTTTGCTGCGAAGAAGATCTGTTGCCGGATCGGCTCTGCGTTCTCGACTTGGAGCGAACTTACACAAGATCAGTGACTTCCTTCAATGTTTGGCGACACACTGTTGTGCTTCAATGTACTGGATCGCCTTTGTTTGCGTGACGGCACACTAATCGTATGACTTGCGGCATGTCCCGACCCCATACATCGAAGACACACTTTGTGAAGTCCAAATGAGACACCTGCTTGACACTCACGCATGGTGTGAATCCTGTAGTTTTAAGTGTGTACACTGCTTCCTGGCACACTGGATTTCAATTTGAAAAGGTAGTGAATAATGAAACAAAAAAAATGGAGCGCAACTCCGGATCAGTGTTGAAAGGTGTTGAAAGAAGGCATGCAGGGGCAGCATCACATGTGCCTCCTCACTATCACTTCAGGAGCATAAAGATGTAAACAGGAGGCCTCAGAGCAGCGCAGAAGCAGCGCTATGAGATACGTCTGGATCCAGTCTGGTGCCTGGGATAGTCTATAGGTGAGGAATGTGTGGTTACAAGTATTCACCAGAATCATCTTCTTGCGGTCCGCGTGCCTCTTCTTCTGATATCGGTTCATAGGAATTCTGGGAGAATGTTAGTCAATGAAATCCAGAAAAAAGGAGGACCACTGAGGGGACTGCTTGCTGCCAAGAAGCTAGGACACACATGTAGTCACCAGAGATGGTAACGGGGCAGCGGTCGACAACGAAGGTTTGTTGGGCATCAATGAGAAACACAAGAAAAAGGAGGTGGGCGACAAGAAGTTTGTGCTCAAAGGTCTTGTCAAGAGAAGGTGGTTAAACATCGTATCAGATAGGAAGTGAGAAAATAGGTCTTTGAAGACAGCTTTTGTAGTTGAGAGACAACTCCTCACACCAGAGGGAAACGCCACAGGGAACATACTGGTCAATGAGAAGTGGGCACCAGCAAGTTAGACTTTAAAGCAGTAAAACATTTAGAAGGAACTTTTTAAACAATAACTGGCTTGTTGACTGGAAAGCAGATTCCGTGGAGTAAAAAGGTATTATCTCAAGAAACACACTCTTGGTCAGGCTGGAACATTTCATTCTTCTATTGCCAGATCTTCCAAATGTGCACTCATGTGTCCAATATCTACTCAAAGCAGCAAGATGAGTCTTTAAGGATCCTTCGAGGAATTGAGATGCTCTTTCTTGGTGACAAACACCTACGTTCCCTGTTTCTGAAGGTTTTGCTTGAAAATAAATTGCAACTGACAATATAGGGTGCAAGCAATAAAAACACGATGAGAAATGCCCACCAATGCTTTTTAATTGCCACGTTTTATACATTCTAAAGAGTGACTTTCTGGTCTCATGAGAGTGTTTAGACCTGGTGACAGAAAATGAAGGGTAAAGGCTGCTTCCAGGCAAAATGCGACAGTCCGTCAGACAGAAAGTTACTACTAGAAAGAAGGCAAAGCATTATAAGTGAATTTCACCTAAAGTAGAAGGCATGTAAACTGTCTGGGAAAAATCAGACTCAGAAACAGCGAACCTTGGAAAGTATAACGCAAAGTCCAAGAACTCCACGATGAGCAGCAGAAGAATTTGAGGATGGCTCCGAGTGCGAAGACGACCAGGGTAGTTCCTACTTGGTAAAGTGCAAACAGGGTGACGTGCAAGTGGGCTGTTAAAGAAACAAGCAGGACAGTGGCTTTAGCTCCTACAAGCTGAAAGTAGCATACGTAGTCGGTGGCCAAGCATGAGCCACCAAAAATATAAATGAGATACCGGGCCATTTTAATGTTTGGAATGTGGGATGAATCCCTGATGTCAATGGATGAACTCAGATGGTTGACGGCAGCTGTTGATAGAAGCTTCTGGCGGTCACATCAGATACTGTGGCCAAGCACCCCCATGGATATGGGTCACCCACAACACATCTATGGTTGACCTATTCAGTCCTTTTAAGGACAGTCAATATACAGGAGACGGTACTCCCTCAAGGTTGGTTAAGGGCCACAGATGTCCGCACCAGAGCAGATCCAAAACAAGAATGCACCTTACATGTCACAACTTCACTCCCATCACTGCTGAGGACAAAGGTCGGGACATCTCCATCAACTCCAAGATCACCCCTTGAAATACCATAAACCATGGCTTCATCTTCAGAAAGACATCACAGTTCAAACTGGAGTGGTGCAGTCACCGTGGCGCACTGTTCTGGAGTGGGCCGGAAACATCCATCTTACAATCAGCACCCAGTAAGAAGGTTGGTGAACGCGGAACATCATTAATATAGTTTTATACATAAAAAGAATGCACCCGTTGCAATAAATAAATCGAGGTTCTCTGCAAAAACTGAACAGCAACGAAAGAGACATTTATTACAGTTATTTCTCTCCTGCTGCAGGGCGCCACAAGTGAAGAGGTTTCATTTACTTCTGTGGCAGACGCAGGAGGGTATTACACGTGCAGTAGTCAGTGGTGTGCAGCAGGGAGCAGGGAATGCAGCCTGGCTGCACGCACTGGGGGCGGTGGCACGCCCTCCCAGCAGATGACCTCAGTAATGACAGATAATGTGTCCCCCAGGGCGCCCCCCAGGAGGGGAGGCAGCTATTAACTCCTGCTTAGCTGGGGACGTGTGCAAAGAGCACGTCTGCGGGCGGCACATTCCTGGCTCCACCAGAGCATTTGTTCCAAGTAAAAAAGCAACGTGGCCGTAGGGGACAAAAGATTTAAACTGCAAGAAATGGTCCCTAAAGTAATATTTCTGTCAGCCTTTGGTTTGTAACAATGCTGAAAGCGGCCAGCGAGGTCTGCTCAAGTTGTGTTGAATAAAGAGAAATTCCGTGGCTCCTCAATTCCTCTCGCTGGTGCACAAACGCACTCAGTCCAACACTAAAGCTCGTTTCCTCAATTTCCCAGAAAGAGGAATAGAAAATCACAGAGGTGGTAGTCTACCTTCAAAAGGCCGGGGGACTCAAACCATCTGATTAACTAACAGGCTGATCCCATTCTGCACTCAGCCTCTTTTTTACATTCTAGATTGCTTCCCAAGAATGGTACGTGTGACAAACAGAATTACTCTGTTAAAAGTATTCTACAGCATGGCCTAATCAAATTAGAGAATTTGCTTTACAATTGGCTCTAAACCAAACAATTACAGAACGTGGACTAGTGACTGCCTTGCAATACCCATCGACAGATGGTGCCTTTCAAGAAAGAAATGCACTGACTGGCATTAAATGCAGCAACACGGAGAGTCCAGAACACACTAGAATGAACAAGTTATATACTTTTGGTGTAACCCATAAAAGGCTGATTGTTCACCCAGTGATCTTTGCTACGATCCATGTAGAAGCTCAGAGCTCTTCTTGGGGTCCGATCAGTGGAGTCTCTCCTCCTCCTTAGAAGGTTGAGGCAGAGCACTGGAAGCCAGCAGGGTGATGGCTTGGCTAATGTGGAACGGCGTCACGACTTTTGGTAAGATGCTCACCCCTACAGAAACCGTTTTCTCTGGGAAGAAGATGGTGTACAACAGGTAAACAGAAACAGCCTGTGGCTCGCTGGCTCGTCGTACTGAGGCACCAGCGATGACAAACAGTCTTGAGGGTGAGCAGCTGTAAAGGACATCTGTGAAACAAAGAAAGAGCAGATCCAATATGTGAGGACCAAGTTAAGGTCCCACTGACACATGACAGAGGGGAAGGAGGAAACAAGTGTTAGAGACCTTCCAAATAATACATCACAACTAGTGACTTAAATAACAGGGGCAAGTCCGACAACCGTGAAAACGCAGAGAGTCTAAAGGTGCCCTTTAACTGTGCCCAAGGTACAGCCTTGCAGGGCAAGAGGCAAAACAAACACCGGGCCACCAGATAACGTAGCCTGGAGGGAGTCAATCTGGCATGGAATGCACCACGATTTTGACCCAACAAAAGCCATATACAGTTTCTGTCGAGGGACGCCTGGAGGCTAAAATGATATCAACCACCTCCAGTTCAGCTGTTGCTGCTCAATCATGAAGTTGAAGATTGTGAAGACACAGGTGCAGAACCCAACGTTGTGGTTGCAACCGCAGGTCATCCTACAGGGGCAGCCTGATCATAGAACAGATGCAAAATCACAGGAGTTCAGGGTACCATACACTCTGTGCCAATCCTGGGGTACTAAGATGATTTGGCCCAGTCATTCCTGATCTTCTTCAGAACTTGGTGCAGGAGTGATATCTGGGAAAGGTGACCGGAAACCAGTGTTACACTGTTGGTGGAATACATTCCGTAGCGGGAGATGCCCTGGAAACTCCAACGCACAGAACCTCTGATACTGCATGTTGTCATCAGTTGTGAAAAGCCAAGACTCCACATCCACTAGGTGCATACAACTGAGCTTGCCCACCCGGGCATTCAAAGATTCTGCCAGGTTGTTTATCACCAGGAAGATCTTTTGATACTTCAGCTGTTTCCAAAGGCGTAGTTCCTCCTGGCACAGGGTCCAGGACCCCAGACCTCCTTGCTTGTTGCAATAACACACAATCCTGCCCCCAACCAGAAGGCTGTGCTCCACTAAGGGCACGCTAAAGAGGTTTGGCAGGTGGGGCTGCGGGGTGTAGTCAGTGGAGCAGGAGACATGACCGCTGGGATGATGGAGGCCCCTGTCACGGCCCTAAAACTGATGGGCACCTTGCTGTGGCTGCGATGGCTGATAGTACGGGTTAAGCTCTGGCGAAGCCAAAAAAGGATAGTAGAATGGTAGAACTGATGAGAGGTGGGGCAGATACACTGGGGAGCGTGATGTGGCCCTGAACTCCTTGAACTGCTTCACAACAGAATCCGCCATGTCCCCAAACAGGTGAGTCCAGTCAAAGGACATGTCCATATGGGGCGATTGGCCATTGCCTGAAAAAGCGATTGGCCGCAGTTAGGTGTGGCAGCAATTGGAGATGCTGGTGCAGACGGCCAGCCTGATGGAATAATGAATTTTGATCTTGACTGCATCATGACCATCCTATATGGCTTGGGTTAGGACAGGTCGGTGGCATTCTAGAACACCTTGGAGGATGTGGGCCACCAAATGCCAAAGAGCACTAGAATAGTGTTCCTGGAAGCAGCTGGCATTAACAGATCTGAGGATGAAGCTGGTGGAAGAAAACATACTCTGCCCAAAGGTCTCCACACATTTGGACCCCTTCACGTGGGGAGTAGTCAGAAAGGTATTTGTGTTCATCCAACTTGTAGACACCTGCACCACTAAATTTGTGGTGCAGAAAAAAAAAAATCAGGGTTAACCCGGGGAGGGTGGTACCATCTCGCTATCTGGTGATTGACTGGGGGCCAGAACAAGACTTGGTGCCAGAAAGCACCATGGGCACCTCTCCCTCCAGTGTCGATGGAGTCTGCATTGGCATCGAGGCTCCAGGGCCTGGAATGGTGCCTGAGCCAAAGTCTGAAACAGGAAGGTCCAAACCACCAGTGGAACTAAAAATGGAGGGCATCTGAGCTCCTTGGGGCTCGAAGGTGCAGCAGAGAGAGTCGGTAAGGACCCAAAGAGACGAAGCACGTCTTCGCAGATCTCTTCGATCTGCCTCAGTGTCGCAGACAGCCCAGGAAAGTCTAGTTGAGCCGGGACAAACTGCAGGATAGAAAGCCACCTAGATCGGCTTCAGAGGTGATATCAAGAGGTACACTGATGCCCTTGCACCTTTTCAGGAGTATGTGGGAGGTAGGAAGGGCTAAGTCTCCCTTGGAATTTTTGTGTTTTTCTTTGACTTAACCAAGACTTGGGAGCACAACCACCACCAACCTCTGGAACACCTCCTGCGATTTCTGGACTGGGACCGCCCCTTTCAATGGGACTGGTCTCATCATGAAGTCTTCCCGTGCTTGGTGACAGTTTCTAGTGTGGCCTTCAGGTTCATCTAGGTGCAGTCACTGCAGGTCTTTGAGTTGTTGCTTCACCAGAGGCACCACAGGCAAACTTGATGACGACCTGTCCCAGTATTTGTTTGCAACAACTCTTATAGGGTTTTTAAAAACCCTGTTGTTTTGGGAGGGGCATTTCCTTTGCACGCAAAAGTGGTAATGCTCAGCAGAAAGGAACCGACACCAACATGCATTAGTGGTGTCTATATAGGCCCCACACGTCATTTCCAGAGCAGAACAGCCTCAATGCAGAGACCTTATGATTACAATAAAAGTGTGGCAATTATTGTCAACATAATAAAAGTAGTTGAAGAACCAGCAATTCTTTATGTAAATCAACGTAGCTGAATGTCCCTGATGAACGAGTTACTTACCTTCGGTAACGACTTTTCTGGTGGATACATTAGCTACCTGTGGATTCCTCACCTAATGAATACTCCCATGGCGCCAGCATTCGACGGAAATCTTCTTACTAGTCTCTGCACGTCGACGAGGACGTCACTCTAGCCCACGCGACGCCGTCTGACGTCATACAGGCAATAAGAGGTCCTCGACGACGTGCGGACGTCAGTACCAATCATTTTTTACGTGCATGAGAACAACCAGGCAATGCAATGAAAGAGCAAGGCAACATCCCATTATATTGTAAAAATACACAACATTGCATGAATAACTGTAAATCTTTTATATATATATATATATATATATATATATATATATATATATCTCTCTCTTTTTTTAAAAATATATACACACATCAAGTATATACACAAAGATATATACATATATACCTATATATAAATATATTATATACAACATCTATTGCACCCTCAAAGACCAAGAGGAGCGCACTCAAGGATTACTTGGAAAGACCAGAAAGGCAACGGGGAGGCGGGTGGGACCGTGAGGAATCCACAGGTAGCTAATGTATCCACCAGAAAAGTCGTTACCGAAGGTAAGTAACTCGTTCTTCTGATGGATACAACTACCTGTGGATTCCTCACCTAATGAATAGAGTCCCAAAGCAGTACCACGCCCGGCGGTGGGTGCCTAAATGGTCAAACCAAGAAATCCTGCAGCACTGACCGTGCAAAATGGCCGTCTCTTCTAACCTCAGAATCCAAACAGTAATGTTTTGCAAAAGTGTGAAGGGACGACCAAGTTGCGGCCTTGCAGATGTCAACCACAGGAACACCCCTGGCCAAGGCCGAAGTGGCCGACTTAGCTCTGGTGGAATGAGCTCTAATGCCCTCAGGAGGATCCTTCTTTGCCAAAGAGTAACAGATTTTAATGCAAAGAACAACCCACCTGGATAGTGTTCTCTTGTGGACTGCCTTTCCTCTCCTCTTGCCCACGTATCCAATAAAAAGCTGATCCTCCAGCCTGAAATCCTTTGTTCTATCAATAAAGAAGCTCAACGCTCTCTTTGGGTCCAGACGATGCAGTCTTTCTTCCTCTTTGGAAGGATGAGGCGGAGGATAGAACGTGGACAAAGTAATTGCCTGAGCCAAATGGAAGGGCGAAACAACCTTCGGGAGGAAAGCAGCCTTGGTCCTCAACACCACCTTATCCCCATAAAAAGTTGTATAAGGGGGCTTTACTGATAAGGCCTGCAACTCACTCACTCTCCTTGCTGATGTTATAGCTATCAGGAAGACTGTTTTAAAAACCAAATACCTTAAGGGGCAAGAATGCATAGGTTCAAAAGGGGACCCCATAAGGAAAGTCAGGACCAAGGACAAATCCCATTGCGGCATAACGAATGGTTTTGGAGGATATTTATTTAGAAGACCTTTCAGGAATCTGATAACAATAGGGGATTTAAATAAAGATGGTTGGTCTGGAAGACATATGAAGGCTGACAAGGCCGATAAATAACCCTTAATGGTAGCCACTGCACAACCTTTCTGCGCTAGAGACAGAGCAAAAGACAAAACGTCCGATAGATGAGCATGCAAAGGATCAATCTGCCTCTCTCCACACCACGCAACAAATTTAGACCATCTATTAGCGTAGATAGATTTAGTGGAGTGTCGCCTGGCCGCTAATATAACATCCACTACCTCAGGCGGGAGAGAGAAGGAACTCAGGTTGCCCCGTTCAATCTCCAGGCATGTAGGTGCAGACTCTGGAGGTTGGGGTGTAGAACCTGCCCCTGCGACTGCGAGAGGAGGTCTGCCCTGAAAGGGAGACGGAGCGGAGGGCACATTGAGAGTTGGAGAAGGTCGGAGTACCATACCCTCCTTGGCCAATCCGGAGCTATTAGGATGACTAGAGCCCGGTCCTGGCGAATCTTCCTCAATACTCGAGGAATCAAGGGTATGGGAGGAAACGCGTAAAGCAACCGGCCGCACCAGGTTATTTGAAACGCGTCCCCCAACGCTCCCTGCATCGGATACTGGAGGCTGCAGAATAACGGACAATGCGCGTTCTCTCGAGTGGCAAACAGATCTACCCGAGGAAACCCCCACCTCTGGAAGATTAAACGGACTTGATCCGGATGAAGACGCCACTCGTGGTCTGCCGAGAATTGGCGACTGAGACTGTCCGCACGCACGTTCAAGACTCCGGCCAGATGGTTTGCTATCAAGCAAATCTGATGGTCCTTTGCCCAGGACCATAGTCGAAGAGCTTCTCTGCAGAGAAGGTACGACCCCACTCCTCCCTGCTTGTTTATGTACCACATTGTGGTAGTATTGTCTGTTAGGACCTGTACCGACTGACCACGAAGGGAAGGGAGGAAGGCTTTGAGAGCCAGACGTACAGCCCGTAACTCTAACAGATTGATGTGAAACATCTGTTCCTCTGGAGACCAAAGACCTTTGATCTCCAGATCCCCCAGATGAGCTCCCCACCCTAGAGTGGAAGCATCCGTTATGACTGTGGCCACTGGTGGCGACTGCTGAAACGGCTTTCCTTGTGAAAGATTGTTGCTCGCAATCCACCACTTCAAATCCACAGCAGCATCTCTGGAGATCTTGACAGTACTCTCTAGATCCCCTTTGTATTGAGACCACTGCCTTCGGAGGCACCACTGAAGAGCCCTCATGTGGCAGCGAGCATGCGTGACCAACAGAATGCAGGAGGCAAACAGACCGAGCAGACGAAGGACCTTGAGGACTGGAACTACCGCTCCATTTCGAAACATTGGAACCAAATCCTGAATATCTTGAATCCGCTGAGGCGGAGGAAAGGCCCGACCCAATGTTGTATCCAGTACTGCCCCTATGAACAGGAGGCGCTGAGAGGGCTCTAGGTGAGATTTGGGCTCGTTCACCGAAAAACCCAGGTCGAACAACAACTGGGTTGTTGACTGCAGATGATGCGACACAAGCTCCGGGGACTTGGCTTTGATCAACCAGTCGTCCAAGTAAGGGAATACTGCTATCCCCTTCCTTCTGAGTTCTGCCGCAACCACCGACATCACCTTCGTGAAGACTCGAGGTGCTGAAGTAAGACCAAACGGAAGGACCGCAAACTGATATTGTTGCGATCCCACCACAAACCGGAGATACTTCCTGTGTGACTTGAGTATCAGGATATGAAAGTAAGCATCCTGCAAGTCGACAGACACCATCCAGTCTTCCTTGTTCAACGCCAAAAGCACCTGTGCTAGGGTCAGCATCTTGAATTTTTCCTGCTTGAGGAACCAATTCAAGATCCTCAGGTCCAGAATTGGTCTCAAACGACCATCCTTCTTGGGAATCAGGAAATACCTTGAGTAACATCCTCGACCCCTTTCCTGCTCTGGGACCAACTCCACCGCGCCCTTGGAAAGGAGGGCTTGTACCTCCTGTTCTAGCAACAGGAGGTGTTCTTCTGAACAATAAGAAGGGCGGGGCGGGATGAGGGGCGGGAACTCCCGAAAGGGAAGGGTGTAGCCTTTTCCCACAATACTGAGAACCCAAGTGTCCGTTGTAACAGTCTTCCATTTGGTGAGAAAATGCTGTAATCTTCCCCCTACAGGAGAGGAGTGAGTGGGAAATGGTGGAAGCCTAAGGCTGCTTCCCCTGCTGCACCCCGCCAGAGGATGAGGATGAGGCAGAGTGCTGCTGAGAGGCTCCTCTGGTGCGGACCCTACCTCTCCCCCTGAAAGATCTATAGGGATGGGAAGAGGCAGGTTGCTGATATCTTCCCCGAAAGGAAGAGGAGGAAGAGCCACGCCCAAATCCACGAAACCTCCTGAAAAATCTGGAAGAGGCCGTGGAAGAAGGAGCTTGGAGCCCTAACGACTTAGCCGTGGCCCTGCTTTCCTTAAAACGTTCCAAGGCCGAATCAGCCTTGGCTCCAAACAGTTTGTCCCCATCAAACGGGAGATCCAACAATGTGGACTGTACATCTGCAGAAAAGCCCGAGTTACGGAGCCAGGCCTGTCTCCTTGTCACCACAGTTGTGCCCATTGCTCTGGCTACCGAGTCGGTGGTATCCAGTCCCGTCTGGATAATCTGGGTCGCAGCAGCCTGGGCATTTGAGACAAGATCCAAAAGACCCTGGGGAAGCTCTGTAAACGATGAGGAAATGTCATCCATCAGAGCATGAATATACCTCCCCAGGATACAGGTTGCATTGGTGGCTTTTAACGCCAGACTGCAGGACGAAAAAAATTTCTTCGCCTGCGCCTCTAGCTTCTTTGAATCTCTGTCCCCAGGCACCGTCGGGAAAGAACCAGGCGCTGACTTGGCTGAACAGGAGGCCTGCACCACCAAGCTCTCCGGCGTAGGGTGCCTAGATAGAAACCCAGGGTCAGTCGGAGCCGCCCGATACCTCCTGGCCACGGCTCTGTGAACTGCTGGGGAAGATGCCGGCCTCTTCCACACCTCTATCACCGGATCCAGCAGAGCGTCATTAAATGGCAACAGAGGCTCCGCCGCAGCTGAGGCCGGATGTAGCACCTCTGTTAAAAGGTTTTGTTTAGCCTCCACCACCGGCAAAGGCAGGTCCAAAAAACTAGCTGCCTTCCGTACCACTGCATGAAAGGAAGCAGCCTCCTCAGTATACTCCCCCGGGGACGAAAGATCCCACTCAGGGGAAGTGTCCAGCCCACTGGCCGACTCCAGTCCACGCAGCCCATCACCCGAGTCCTCTAGCTCTCCTTCCTCCAGGGCTCGTTGGTACTCCTGCTCTTCTAATACACGGAGAGCACGTCTCCTGGAATGAAGTCGCTGTTCAATACGCGGAGTCGACAATGCCTCCGCCGAAGATCGGCGCCGATCTTCAGAAGCCACCGACGCCGCGTCCGGCGCCACAGGTAACTTCGGCGCCGACAAAAGAGCAGCTGAAGCAGATGGACCCACCGGAGTCACAGGCCGAAATCCCGACTTCGACGTCGACGGGATGGAAATCCCCGGGGCCAATCCTTCTGAAGCCACCGGAGCGGCCACTGGCGCCGAGCCCACGTTCCCAAAAGGGAGAAAGGGCATAAAGGGTGCCGGCCGAAGAGGCGCAGGATCACCCAAAGAAAAGGCCAAAGGCCCAGCCGGAGCACCCCCTGGAGCCATCTGTTGGAAGATGGCATACATCGCATTCAAGAATGCGGAACTATCGGCTCCAGGGGTGGGAAAAGCCGGATACTGAGGTGCCTGTCTCGGAGGCGACCCCGACGCCGGCCTCGGCGTCTGCGCCGGAGAAAACACCTGAGGCTCCAATACCTCAATCACCGACACCTGTCCAGGTGAAGTCGGAGACGCCGGAGAGGGCAACGGCGTCGAAGGATGCGGCGTAACCGTAGGACTGATCTCCCATGTCCTTCGGCACCGATCCGAAGACCTGGAACGAGTCTCCTTCGAATGACGCCGAGATTCTCTACGGCGCCGGGAGTCTCGATGACGCCGATGTCTTGGAGAAGAAGACTTCTTGTGATGCTTCTCCTTCGATTTAGCCATAAACAGCTTCGCCTCACGTTCCTTGAGGGCCTTTGGATTCATGTGCTGGCATGAATCACAAGTCGAGACGTCGTGGTCGGAGCTCAAACACCAAAGGCAATCGGAATGAGGATCCGTCACCGACATCTTGCCTCCACACTCACGACAAGGCTTAAATCCAGACTTTCTCTGCGACATTATTACCACAGCGAAAGACTACGCAGCAAAAATACACTGTAACCAAAAAAGTAACAGTTGCTCCCTCGAAGATAACCGTTTCGAATGCACGGAAAAAAGGGAACTGACGTCCGCACGTCGTCGAGGACCTCTTATTGCCTGTATGACGTCAGACGGCGTCGCGTGGGCTAGAGTGACGTCCTCGTCGACGTGCAGAGACTAGTAAGAAGATTTCCGTCGAATGCTGGCGCCATGGGAGTATTCATTAGGTGAGGAATCCACAGGTAGTTGTATCCATCAGAACTTGTGGTTTTAAGAGGCTTCAAGGAGGCTACTTTTTACGGTCACTAATTTTCCCAACTGTTGACCCCATGACCACTTGTGGCACACCAAAACAGTCCCTTATTCACTGTCCTGCGCAAATCTTAAAGACAAAAGGGCAAGTGCACAGAGCAAATCAAAGGCCTCAACTTTATTTTCAACAAAAAATAGACGTCTGCAACCAGTCAAGAGATCAGACCTAGACGTGGAAAAAAAGTCACAACAACCAAAGAAGACACAAAGTAGAGAGCACCAACAATACTAAAAGTCAAAAGCTGACTTGAACAAAGAAAATTACATAATCAAACCCAACTGGCCATTCTATGAGGTACTGTAGCCCGTTCTCTGGCTGCCCGAATGACTCCCCTGCCCTTGAGGCTCAGGTACTTGTATGCTAGGTCCTTTGAATCTAGAAGCCCAAACTTAATGTCCTGCAGAGTGAATTAAGACCACTAATTGAATTGTGGTCGAGTGAGAAGAGATTCGTCCTCTGCCAGGTCTACCAACCAGTTGTGGCATTCAAAGAAAAACAACACCCAAATGACATTTTTGTTTACAAAGATTAAGGATTACTTTCAAACAAACTTGTGGGAGGACACACATAGCGACCACCCCCCTAGCAACAGGCGTGCACCCTTGTCAATGGCTGGGTCTTTGGCGCAGACCAAGTTTACCTAGCAAGTTCCAACCTCCATGACTGTGCTGTCAGTGTTCATTGAGATCATAGTGCATAGTAATAAATATGTAAACTAAGTATCTCAACAGCCAATATGTGAAAGCTCAAGAATAAAGGTAACATTATCCAAAGCCCAAAATCACACATCCACTTGCAGACTCGCGGGGACTGATCTCCTCTCAACTGGGAAATAAACCACAACATGTCAGAGGCTGTACACATTTCACAAAAGAAAATGCAGGTGTAACATTCTTTTTTAATCTTCCTAGACTTGAGTTGGACAAACGTGACTGACTTAAATACACATCAGCATCTCTCTTCCTGACAGGAGATACGTTCAAATGCAAAGGGCGCAACCCTTCAGAATGGCCTGAGCATTGTCACTGCCACACACCACAAGCTAGAAAGAGCTTATTGAACTTACACAACTCTCACATTTTAACATCTACCTTTGAAAAGACAATTGTCAATTATTCTGTATGTTGGCAAATTTTCCATTCAATGTTTATTAGAGTTGTGGGCTTCCCCAGTGTTTTATTTTATAAACGTCAGCCGATCAAATGACTTCTCACACCTCCTTTTGCTTTACCCCGCTCCAGTTTCTTGCTGCACACTCCCAAAAGAACTGGTCAATCTGGAAGCGGGGTCTGTAATCATGGTTGTCAGCAAGTGGCCTAGCAGCGCCCAATGAACACTGACGCGGCTCAGCGACGAGCCAAGTCTGCGAGGGAAGCTAAGGTCTGAGCCTTCACCATCACCCCAACAGCCGCCGCCTCACCCCAGAACCGCCACCTCACCCCAGAACCGCCACCTCACCCTAGAGCCGCCACCCCACCCTAGAGCCGCCACCCCACCCTAGAGCCGCCACCCCACCCCAGAGCCGCCAGCACATTCAGCGCTCCGCCCTCACTAACCCCCGAGGTTGTCCACTTGGCTGTTAGTGAAGATCCTCCTTTAGGGCCCTCAACTTCTCCTAGGGCTCTCAACCTCCAGCAGCCTTTCAACCCCTGTGCCTCAAGGGACCCTTCCCCTGACAACCATTCCTTAACCAACCCCAACCCCAGACCCTATTGCCTCTGCCTTCATCAGTCCAGTCTGTACCCCCATGTCTTTCAGACCCTTATACTCACGACCCTATCCCTCCTGTCTGTCCTCCTGAAGTCCCGCCACAACCTCACCCGTGGAACCCAGTCGCCCTGCTTCCTTCCACCCATCGGAGCTCGAGTGAATGGCCAGGATGAAGTGGCTCCTGGGGGAGCACAACTACCCGGCTACCGGGGCCAAGCTCTGGAGCTCCCTGCTTTTAGTGCTGCAGGGGCAGGTCTAGACCACGAGTACCAGCAGGCCTACAGACAGGAGGCAAGGGTCTAGGAAGATGGGAAGCAGGATGTACGTACGGGGTTGAGGTATGTGCCAAGACACAGATCAGATGGATGAGCAACTGGAGAGAAAGGCCAAAAAGTGGAGAGGAGAAGCTAAGGCAATATAAAGGAGACCGAGGAGCCATGCAAAACATGAAAGGGATAAGCTTCCCAGCTAAGTCTGGAAAAGAGAGTTGATTGGTAGAGAAAAGAGTGAAAATGGGGTTGGGCTCAGGGGGGTGGAGGACAAGCAACTGAGATTAAAGGGTTAAACAAGTGAAAAGCATACTGATCAAGCAAGTAGAGAAGAGGTGAGAGGGCAAAATCAGAAAAGTGACCCATACTGGGGACAGACAAAATAAAGAGCAGGCAGAGAAATGCCGAACAAGTTCAGGTGAAGATGTGCTGCTGCTGGCGAAAAGTGCTACCTTGAGAACTTAGCCCTTCACATTCTCATGGGAAACATAATTTACAACGCAGCTGATGCAACGCTATGCATTGACCACGCTGCCATTGCCATGCATATGCGTGGCTGCTCTGAGAGAAGTAGCTCTGTGAACTTGTACTGTCTGGGCCACTATGGGCAAACAAAATAAGGAGACAAGGCACTCATCTCATTGCTGTCAAGATCCCTTGAACCAAGGAAAGGAGTGAAAATGCTATGCAAAATGTCCATCCCAACCGATTACAAAATGCATTCCCCCATCATTTAGAAAAGGCATGCTTGCTGGCGTAATACCAGAATTTAAGTTCCGGTTGGGTGGTTTTGCCCAGTGGAGGAAGATGTAGTTTAGTTGCGTTTGATTCAACTCCCATTCATGGCACGAGTCTGGTGTCTTGCTCAGGTTGTCGGCCCAGGAATGGGTAATATCAGATTCATGATCTGCCTTTATTTAAATATGATTTTATATGGCTTGGTTCCATATAGTCTGTGCTTCCTTGGAAAGCAGGTGAGAGGAGTTATTTAGTCTTGGGAGAAACAAATGTAGGCCCAGTGCTAAAGCTCTAAACTCAAGGGCATTGATATGTAGTTGGCTTCCATGAGCGACCACTTGCTGTTGTCAGCTAGTACCTGCAAATGTGACCCCCAACTGATGTGATGTCATAGAATAACCCATCTATTTGTAGCCTTTCTTATCTAAGTCTTTTTGAAAGAGCCTCATGTGAATGGCAGCAATGTGGCATTACATGGATGAAATGAGATCATTCCTATGAAAAAAGGACTTCAAAAGCGAGCTGGTGACTGATATTCTTTTGGTAACTGTTTGGTCAAATCGGCGCACTACTCTCTCCTTGAACATAAAGGCCTTGTGCACAACTGCTTTTAAAAATTGAACATTTCTTCAAGGCATTATAGAATATTCGACTCTGTTTAGAGTAAGGCCCAATATGTCAAAGAGCTGCAAACAGTCTATGGTGCATGCTTTTGTGGCAGTTTCCTTTGGCCAGCCAATCATATGGGAAGTATGATGGCCTCACCTTCTCAGATGTGTCACTACTGAAGCCACGCGCTTAGTTATTTTTGGGGTGATTTGTTTCCAGATAGGGAATTCTGAATGGTCACTGGCCACTGCCTTTTTGTATTTGGGGAACAGTCGGAATTCTGTCCTGGTGGGGTTATGCTTCAGGTAGAAGATGAACTTTCAAATCTGGACACGGTACAGGCAAGTCTGAGTGGCTGGATGGCTAGAGCGGGGGACTCGCAAGCAGATTTTTTTGTTACTGGGGTATTGGTAAATTTTGATGCAGTTTTTGGTTCCCAAGTGGTTCCATGTAGAGGTTTAAGATGACTGGAAATGAGAAGGAACAATGGGGGACACCCTAGCGATATATGGGACATTGGGGTGCCCCTGTCAACCAACTGGTGTTGGGTGGATGGTTAGAGGAGAACCAGTACACAAAGCTCTAGTAACAAGCCACTGAGGTAGCTCCAACTTTCATTGGGGAGGGCTGGAACCCACAGGTTGCTAGAAGAGGAGGCCTAGAACATACACAGATATATAGATCTATATAGAGTGCTGGGATCAGGAAATTAACAGTGATCCTTGGAGCCCCTGGCCTTGCAAGAGTCATTGGTAAAGAAGGGGTTTCGCCAGCTGAAACCACGAGGGACAAACTAAAAGGAAGAACCCATACCAGACCAGATGCTTTGTATACATTGCAAGGAGTGCGCTTAACACGAAATCCCAAATAACCCATATGGAACCCAACGATCTCTTGTTTACTGTCAAGGTAACAAAGAGGGTGGTCTATGATGAAGCAGCCGTTTCACTGCTCTTTCAAAATGCAAGTGCTTAAATTTAAAACAAGGGGAATCGAGTCGAAGTTCGACAGCTCCTGGAAGCGGCACCCTGAGCAGCACCAACAGGGTGAGCGTCATTCATCTATATCTTTCTACAGTCATCCAAGTGTTGACGGAGAACTGGTGGTGCTGTGACCCCTCAAAGAGGCCTCACCGACAAAGCGCCTGTGTTCCCCTTGTCACAGGTAAACACGTTACCTTCTTGGGAGATTGAGAAATTCTTGGCTCTTTATTTCCTTGGGACTGGAGATAGAACCTGGGTCATTGGTAACAGTTTCCAAGCTCAGGATAACTTGGTGCCAGGCAGGTCCACAGGCAAGGTGCCTAGGTTCCTGCTCGGAGAGCAGGTCTGGGACGAATATTCAGTACAGAAGCAGCAGATGCACTCACACCACGGTTGAGAGGTTGTTTGCCCGCTGGAGTGTCAGCTTGCTTGGATCTCTGGTTCTTGCAGGGCTTTGGCAGCCAGGGCGGACAGAGAACAAGGTGGAAGGTTCCAGCCATGTCTCGGAGGGATGGTGACGCATATCCTGGAGGCAAAGGAGTCGGACGGCCACAGGACAGGAAACGGGTTGGGAGACCAGACTTCTGCAAGGCACAAGTGCCGGTAATATCTGCAGGAAGGCGAAGCACTTGGCTCAGCTCCGGGGACCTTACTGCCTTGAAAGAAGGTTGTGCAAGGGTTCGCAAAATCATTATCAGGTAAGATGAATGTTGATGGGGTTGGTGCTGCCCCCGAGTCACAAACATCGGCGGAATTATTAACGATAAATGAAGCGTGGTCTTCTTCCTGAAGCGGCCAGTGTGCACAAAAGTTGAGTTTAAGATTTTGTTTGGAATCAAAAACCACATCTGAGTTAAGAGAGCGAGTTTTACGGCAAAGGCCCCCCCGGGCTGGGGTCCGACCTGCCGCTGTCCCCTCCAGCTGGAATCATGTCCAGGTACTCCGCAGCTCGAGTACAAACGGCTAAAACTTAGGGGTTCAGCCGGTTTAGCACCGAGACGCTGACAGCACTCTCACCAGTGGGACCGCCCAGGCCTCGGGCAGGGTGTGTGCGGTCACCCCCATCTGCCCTGTCCACCTGACCCCTTTCACTTGTGCAAGCCCCGGGCCTTATCTCTTAACAAGGCGATCAGCTGCCCTGAGAGGGAGCAAGGGGTCAACGCGCTGTCAGCAGGGGTCAAAGTGGGGTGGAGTGACCCTCTCCCGGGGCTACACACAGCGCCCCTTCAGCACCCCGGTCAGTGTCTCTTTAGGAGCTGTCCGGGGGACGCACAGCGCCTTGAGACCGGAGGGCATCCTCGGCAACAACTTACAGAGAGGACCCCTCAACAAGTCCGCCCCCTCCAGGGATGCTGGGAGAGAGGGCGCCTCGGACCCTAAACACGCAGCTCAAGCCGCTACAGAGCCCGTACAGTCGCAGGACCCCTGTGCCTGGCCTCTTCCCGTGTCTGTGCGCGGTTTACGGCTCCCAGAGCTTGTGAGACTCCACGTTTCTGTTCGTTGCGCTTTAATATAGCGCACACGTGCGCGGAGGACGTTCAAGCACTTTAAAAGGGAGCAGATTACAATACACATTTCTAATTAGGCAAGGGGGAAGTAAGTGACTTGACTGACAGCATGCTCAGCCTAAATCCGCATTTCAAAAGTAGTTCCCTCAGTTTGACTGGTCGTGTGGCAGCAAAGGTGAGATGCTGGTGGCGTGTGTGCTCACCTTCCTGGGCTGTGTAACAAAGGTGAGATGCTGATGGGATGTGTGGTCACCTTCCTAGGCTGTGTAACAAAGGTGACATGCTTGGGGCGTGTGTGCTCACCTTCCTGGGCTGTGTAACAAAGGCGAGATGCTGGTGGCATGTGTGTTCACCTTCCTAGGCTGTGTAACAAAGGTGAGATGCTGGTGGCATGTGTGCTCACCTTCCTGAGCTGTGTAACAAAGGTGAGATGCTGGTGGGATGTGTGCTCACCTTTCTGGGCTGTGTAACAAAGGTGAGAGATCCAACTTTAAGACAAAGGAACCTGCTGAGTTCTCACCTGCAGGACGTGCACGACCCTGCTGCTCGCACTCTAGTTCACCAGGGTTCTCTTTCAGGCTGCCTGACCCTCACTGCACCCCTTTACTGCCCAGCATTCCCCCCCCCCCCCCCCCGGCCTGACCATTTCACCATGACGTTTGAGACACTTCTTTCTTAAGCCTACATAAAGTTTTTCCACAAAGGATACACAGGAAATTTCGAGTCCTTTTCTCCTCTGACATTCTGGGGATTCTAAAGAAATGTAGCCTTGTTGATTACCCTGGAGGCAACAGAGAAAATTGACTAAATGTAGAAGCATTTAGGTTATACTTGAAGAAATTCAATGTATTTTTCTAAACATCATCATAAAGGCTTGCTGTGATAAGATGATCCTCTAACGTGCTTTCACAAACAGGAGGAGCTGCAACAAAAAAACATATCAAAAGGGCGTTCCCCTGCGACCCTGGTTGGGTGAACCGGGGTGCGGAGCGAGGCATTTTCTATTGTTGACGTCTGCAAAGAGGTCTATGTGAGGATCGCCCCACTCCTGAAAGATGTCTTGCAAGAACTCAGGCGTGGCCGTCTTGGAAGTTGCGGCGGAGATCGTCAGCCTGTACGTTTTGAGCTCTTGGCAGATGGATAGTGCAAGTTTTTCATCCGCAGACTGGATCTCGTCCTGAATCTGATTCAAGATCTGGAGCAGAGACGAAGAGGGCTTCTAGGCCTTGGGCGTGGTGGAGGACCACTCCTACGCGGTATTGTAGGAGGAACAGAGACAGCACTTGGTGAGAACTCTCGTGGCGGTGTTCTCTTGGGGGAGGGAGCACGAGGTCTGGATGGAGAACATGCCTGCGAATATTAAGAGTCAGATGTCGCAGGCAGCGTTGTTTTCGTCAGGCTTTCTAGCCAACATGGTGAAATGTTGCCTGGGGACTGTGATCCAGCCCTAGAAGGTGTTCAGTGTATAGTTGGGGTAACCATAACAACTTGTGTCGCCAAAATTTGAGATTCTGGCACATTTTGATGTATCAATGGCTTTTCTCCTTCAGAGTCGTCAGTAGGCCTCAATGCCGTTGCTAAGTGTAGTTTCGACTTCGATGACTTGTGTTGATGGTGTGCCACGTCTCGATGACGAGTGAGCTTTCGAAGTTAATGGATGTTGTAACGCCAACTTTGACTTCTACGGCGAATGGAATTCTGGATGTCATCTCGGTGTCGAGGAATGTCTCAACGTCAATGTGTGATGCCTTCTTGACGGCAATGTCGCTTTTGAAGTCGAGCGCCGGGGGTTGCTCCGATATCAAGTCGTGTACCAACTTTACTTTAAACAGCATTCTCGGCATCAACGGCAAGCAGATAGGTATTTTCTTAGATGTCCTACCTCTTGACGTCGATCTGGACTTCTTTTTCCGCCGTTTTCTCTGGATCTACCTAGCTGATGTTCTTTTGGACGAGAGGAGGGTTCTTTGGAGGAAGGACGATGTTCCCCAAAGCCTCCTATCGATAATCTTCATTCCAGGAGTCCATGAAGTCTTATCTAAACTCTGCCCTTCAGGGTGCATCTTGACAATATTTTACACTGAGGACAGGAATCAGGGTGACGGTACTCCAGCAGGTAGACGACAGACTCATGAGCGTCAGTTTGGGCCTTGCTCTTCCCACAGGAAGGACACTTCAGAGTGAAGGCATACTTGACAGAATAAAAAATATTTTCTGTCAGAAAAAGGGCTGTTAGTACAGCACGCACTATTAACTATGTTTTTTTTTTTTATATGTAATTATTTAGAAAACGTTTTTCTTACTAGTTTACTCGAAAAGAGAGCTCAGTGCTCCAGGATCCTAACTGTAGGAGCCGGAAAAATTAACAAGTTATAGTTACTTAAGATAACTAACCATAACTGGTGAATTTTTATGGTTTGGTACGTTTAAAATATACCAACCCTGTAACTTTTGTTTTATTAAGTGAATTTCTATGTTTTATTTTTTTTAACGTATACTAATTTTCATAAATATGTTATTCCAACCACCGCCACACAAGGCCAAAGTGGCGGTTGACCACAGTGAGTGGGTGCATGAAGTTGTCAGTGGGTCTGTGAGTGGGTGTGTGAGATTCTGAAGGGGTCTGTGAGTGGGAGAAAGAGTTTGAGAGAGAGAGAGAGAGAGAGTGAGTGAGAGAGAAAGATTTTTGTTTTTTGATGTATGACATACTTAGAATGAAATATTCCTGCACAATTTGAAAAAAAAATTGTATTTGTCATGTAAAAACAGTAATATTACCTTTCAGTATGAGCCTTAAACATTTGCACTTAAAAAAAACCAATAAAAAATAAAGAAGGGAAATGACTCCAGATGGACGCGAACCCTCAACGCTCAGTGTGAAGGTTTGTGACCTTCCCATTTGAGTTATTCATTTTTTTTAATGTTTTTTTTTTAAACCCTTTATGGGCTTTCTGGGACTGCGGGGGAGCCCTCACAGGCTCCCCCACAGTCCCTGCAGATTTTTATTTTTTTATTTTATTCCATGCCCTTTACGGGTTACCTGGGAATGAGGGTAGGAGCCTATCTGCGGGAAGGGAACAGAGATAAAAACTCCGCTTTTTGACAGGTCCCGCTGTCAAAACGCAGAGTGTTTGCTGGGACTTGGCAGCAGCTATCAAAGCTGCAGCCAAGCCACAGCAAACAGCTAAGTCCCGGGGGTGAGCACCCCAGGACATAGGAGGAACAGGCCCAAGGGGGGTGGCGGTCCCCAGGCCCATCTGTGGCTCCTTGAGGGGGGGGAACGCGAGGCCCCTCCTCCAACATGGCATACCACCAGGGAGGTGGTGTTCCTGAGGTCTTGGGGTTCCAAAACAGACCCCCTTGACATTATTTACTATCTGCCCAGGAAGATGGCAGCCCCCGGTGCTGTGTGTGTGTGTGTGTGTGTGGGGGGGGGGGAGGGGGGGGGGGGGGGGGAATGCAGGCGCCTCCCCACACGCATTATGATAAGAATGCTCCCAGGACTTGGCCCAACCGTGGACTTAAAAAAGACTAAGTGCTAGAGCCCGCACTTCTTAAAAAAAAAAAATAATAATAATACAGCAGTTCCATGGATCTACTGCGACTTCCACCGTAAATTAAGAAAAAAAAATGCTGGACCTCACCACCAGAGCTAAGGGGTCTGCGTGACTCTAACCTGTCCCCTTTTCTTAAATTTTCACCTTTTTTGTGGGACTCGGCTGAAGTCGAGACACAACATGGCTGACAACACGTCCTTGTTGAAGTCTTGTCAGCCAATCAGATCTCAGTACAAGATCGGGAGAAGTCACAAATCCTTCGCGTCCCTATATATAAACAAATTTAAATTTCCTTTTATTTTTCAAAAACGTGTATTGGGACCCCACCTTTTTTCGGACCTCACTTGACGGATCACCCCAAAATTTTCCAACAGCAACTGAAGAGACATCGTTGTTTTTGGGAACATTTTGTGGAGATTCATCAAACAGCGCCAAAGTTATTAGCAAAACAAAAACTAATTTTTCTATAGAAACTAGGTCCGAACTATAAATACTTAGTGGCGACTACCACTAAGTAATATTAATATATATATATA
The DNA here is from genome assembly GCF_031143425.1 of Pleurodeles waltl. Lineage (NCBI taxonomy): Eukaryota > Metazoa > Chordata > Amphibia > Caudata > Salamandridae > Pleurodeles > Pleurodeles waltl. Next base: position 10,377,910 of record NC_090450.1, read on the forward strand.
TATATATATATATATATATATATATATATATATATATATATATATATACATATACACACACATACATACATACATACATACACATACACATATTACTTAGAGGTGGTCGCCACTAGGTAGTTATGTTAGGACACAGTTTTTATAGAAAAATCATTTTTGGTTTTGCTAATATCTTGGCACGTTTGATGAATCTTCAATACTTTTTCCAAGAAAATATGATGCTCACTTCAGCGTCTGTCTGGAAAGTTTCTGGGTGATCCGTCAAGCAGGATGGGGGAGGGGGGGGTTGAGAAAAAGGAGAGGGGAGGGGTCCCAGAGTGCTTCTTCTCCATTCATTTTTCTATAGGGATTTTGGACAGCGCAGAAACTACTGGACAGAATTACACCAGATTTGGCAGAAAGCTAGGTCCTGGTCCAGAAAGCGACCTTTTTTGTGATTTGGTGTAAATCCGTTCAGTACTTTTAGAGAAATAAAAAAAAAATCCCAAATTGTATATTTAGGGATGCAAAGGCTTTGCAAACCCTCCCGATCTCTTGCTGAGATCTGACTGGCTGCCAACATTTCAACAAGGAAGTGGCGACAACCATGTTGGGACTCTGCTTCCTCAGAGTTCCAGAAAAAAAATAATAATAAAGAAAAGGGGCCAGATTAAAAAGAAATAGGAAAAGGGGCCAGGATAGGGACACCCTGATCCCTTAGCTCGGGTGGTGGCTTCCACACTTGTTTTTTTAAATAAGCCCCCAGGTGGACCAGGTCCCAGGGTCATTGTTATATTTTTGCGGGGGGCTGCCTGTCCCCTCCAACATCCCTTCTGTCCCGGGGACTGCCACCACCCCGGGCCTACAAACAAAGTCAATGCGGGGGCACCGGCGTTTCAGCCTTCCGCAGCCCCGGGGGAACACCACCCCCTCGGGGCCATGCTCGTGGGAGGGTACACACAGCCCGCCTCGAGGAGCCACTGATGGCCCCCGGGAGTGCCACCCCCAAGGGCCAGCTCCTGTTATGTCCCAGGGTACCCACTCCTCCCCCTCAAGACATAGCTGTTTGCTTTTGCTTGGAGGGAGCGGTCAGCTCCCACCAAGCAAAAGCAAACAAAGTCCAGTTTCTCCAAGAGAGCTGTCAAACAGCTTTCCCTTGCAGAAAACAGAGTTTTCATCAGTCTCCGATGCACGCAAACACAGGATGGAAGAAAGAGATAGTCATTCCAATGGTCTTTCCATACAATGACTAGAACAAAAGTTACCCATGGCATAATGGTCAAGGTCACAGACCCTCACATTGAAAGTTGAGGTTATAGCCCAGGTGTGTCTGTGGTCATTTCCCTATTTTTATGTATTTACAAATTTTAAAGTTTGAGGTTCTTACTGAAAGGTGATCTCACTCTATTGACAAATACATTTTACTTTTCTATTTGTCCAGACCAGAAATAGCTCATTCTAAGTTTATTATTCACCAAACCTTAAACAATTACCTCTCTCCCTTTCTCTCTCTCTCTCTCAATTTCTCTTTTCCAATCCTTCTCCCACTCACACACCCACTCACAGACCTACTGAAACCATCAAGCACCCACTCACAGACCTACAGACACTGATGCAGCCACTAAGACACTGATGTACCCACTCTCACACCCAGACACCCACAGACCTACCCACAGACCCACTCACAGACACACCCACTAAGACACTGATGCACACACTTTGACACCCAGACAGACACTCTGATAGCCACTGTCACCCCCAGATACACCCTCTCACACTTATTCTCACATCCAGAGAGACAGGCTGCAGCCAACTCCCGCTGCGCAGGGCTAAAGGGACGTGCGCAACATAGGGTTGGGGGGATGGCCGCATGATCTAGCCTTCGGCCGTGCTATGTAGTGGGTGGATTAAGGTATAGTAATGAAAATTAGTTTACGTTAAAACAAAATAGAAATTCACTGGAAAAAAAAAAATTATAGGGACATTATAGTTAAGCTCACATTTTAAACGTACAAAATAATAGAAATTCACCTTATAGTTAGAGTTATCTCAAGTAACTATAACTCGCGCCCTCGCCATGCACTGCTAATTACCCCACAAATTACGGCACTCATGACATCTTTGATAACATCACTGATAATATCAATGTAATATTTGTATTAAAACGTTTGACGAAAAACTGTGCATGGTGGGGCGCGATTTATAGTTACCTTAGGGTACGAGTTATACATAAAACACATTTAAAAAGTGCTGTGGTGTCCCGCCCATGGTTGAGAATATTCAGTGCTTATGACTTTGATGAGGATTCCCCTGGAAGAAAACTGTATCTACAAGGGTGCAGGACATCTACGGGGAGCACTTTTGCCACAAGCATGGCTAACCTCTATGTGCAAAGCTTTGAGACCACCCATATTGACACAGATTCCAACCCAGTCAATAGACAGCTGAGATTATGGAAACAACACATCAACAATATATTGGTGATTTGGAGAGGTGACAAGACCATACTTGAGTTTAATATCTGGTTAAAACTGACTTTTGAAGTTGACCTGAGACTACAGCAATGGCAGATTGCCCTCCCTGGACCTACTGAAATTCCCACTGGATAGGGTGTTAGAGACAGAACTTTACAGGAAACTCATGGATCAGAATCATTATTGCCTTACGAGAGCTTTCATCTCAAAGCAGTAAGTGATAATATGCAGTAGGATAATTTCTGAGTATCTGGCAGAATTGCTTACAATTATCTAGATTTAAAGATCATGCATGGAGTCTGACCAAATAATTGATCCAGAGGCATTATCCAAAGAATCCGTTGCACAGAGCAGCAGAATGAGCCAGGAATAAGAATTGTTCTGGTCTGTTAGAGAGAAGTCCAAGATCTACAACAGATAGATTGGTGCGTGTTAGCACTTATTGCAGCCTATCCAGAATCATTAGGAAGGCGGTGTTTAAGAATTGGCATATTCTTAGCATGGGTAGATAATCAATGCAGAAACCATTGTTTGTGTTCAAATGGAATTACAATTTTAAAGACAAACCAGCACATACCAGTCCTCTATCTTCATGAGTACTGGACCAGGAGACCTTTGAGACACTAGCACCTGTAAAGGGACACTTTGCATGTGGTGGTTGTGGGGTATGTTGTTACACCAAACATACTACACATGTTGATTGGGGGCTTACAGCACACTAATTGCAGCACTGATTGTTTTATCTATATGATGACGTGCCCGTGTGCCCTACGTTATGTAGGAATGACAGCAAGGCAGGTGAGGGTACGCTTCGTTGACAAACGAAGTACCATAATATGTAAATCTGCAGCTACTAAACTGACTACAGAGTACCTGGCATCTGGTCACAATGAGGATGGCTTGGCATGGACAGTACTGAACCAATTGTATATACACCGACAAAACTCCAGAGATGTGAAAATTCTCATTTTTGAAAGCACAACATTGGATTTTTAGATTGAGAAGTCCCAACAAGGGCTGAGTGATGACATCCCTTGGACATGCTTGCCATAGTTCTCTGATTTGCTATCACTTTGTGACTACGATATGCACTTGTGGTGACGATTCTATTCAGTAAAAGAACAATACTGAGACATTTTTAGTGACCCCCACCCCCTTTCTTTTATATTTTACATTCACTTCCTGCGGTTAAATGAAAGAAAGGTGAATGGTCTCCCTAGTAGGATTCCCTATTGGGGAATGCTTCACACCCACTCAAATAGCATTTATGGCCTACAATATTACAACTCCCATTCGACACTTGGTATCATGCGCTTCCTCAATTACAATGACGGCAGAGTATTGAATCCATTTTAATTCTCAAATAAAACAGGCAGCGAGCCATCTTTGCAGGATGTTGGTGCTTATATGCATAAACTGCCAGGATTATACATTTCTTTATAATCCCTGCTAATGAAAATTTCACTTACCCAGTGTGCATCTGTTCGTGGCATCGGTCGCAGTAGATTCGCATGTTTTGCAATAGCTCGCCATCTGGTGTTGGGCCGGAGTGTTACAAGTTGTTTTTCTTCGAAGAAGTCTTTCGAGTCACGGGACCGAGTGACTCCTCCTTTTGTCTCCATTGCGCATGGGCGTGGACTCCATCTTCGATTGTTTTTCCCCGCAGAGGGTGAGGTAGGAGTTGAATTGTAGTAATAGTGCCCATGCAATGGAGTGACTAAGTATGCACCTATTTAAGGTTGAGATGATACATATATAAATAATTGAAGGTAACTTCCAAACTGCTACAGGCTCCCGGGGAGGCGGGTGGGCACATGCGAATCTACTGCGACCGATGCCACGAACAGATGTACACTGGGTAAGTGACATTTTCAGTTCGATGGCATCTGTCGCTGTAGATACGCATGTTTTGCATAGACTAGTAAGCAGTTATCTCCCCAAAAGCGGTGGATCAGCCTGTAGGAGTGGAAGTAGTCTGAAATAATGTTCTTAGTACGGCTTGACCTACTGTGGCTTGTTGTGCGGATAACACGTCTACACAGTAGTGCTTGGTGAATGTGTGAGGCGTAGACCATGTGGCTGCCTTACATATTTCTTGCATTGGGATGTTTCCTAGAAAGGCCATGGTAGCACCTTTCTTTCTGGTTGAGTGTGCCCTTGGTGTAATGGGCAGCTGTCGTTTAGCTTTAAGGTAGCAGATTTGGATGCATTTAACTATCCATCTGGCTATACCTTGTTTTGATATTGGGTTTCCTGCATGAGGTTTTTGAAATGCAATAAATAGTTGTTTAGTGTTTCTGATGTTTTTTGTTCTGTCAATGTAATACATCAATGCTCTTTTGACATCTAATGTATGTAGTGCCCTTTCAGCTACGGTATCTGGCTGTGGAAAGAACACTGGAAGTTCCACTGTTTGATTTAGATGGAACGGTGAAATAACCTTTGGCAAAAATTTAGGATTGGTCCTTAGGACGACCTTATTCTTGTGTAGTTGTATAAAAGGTTCCTGTATTGTAAACGCTTGAATCTCGCTTACTCTTCTTAGGGAAGTAATGGCGATGAGAAATGCCACCTTCCAGGTTAGGAACTGTATGTCGCAGGAGTGCATGGGTTCAAAAGGTGGACCCATAAGTCTAGTTAGGACAACATTTAGGTTCCATGAAGGAACAGGAGGTGTTCTTGGTGGTATAATTCTCCTAAGGCCCTCCATGAATGCTTTAATGACTGGTATCTTATATAGGGAAGTTGAATAGGTAGTCTGCAGGTATGCAGATATTGCTGCAAGGTGTATTTTAATGGAAGAGAAAGCCAGGTTAGATTTTTGTAAGTGAAGCAAGTAACCCACTACATGTTCTGGAGTTGTGTGTAATGGTTGTATTTGATTAATATGGCAGTAGCAAACAAACCTCTTCCATTTACTTGCATAGCAGTGCCTGGTGGATGGCCTTCTGGCTTGTTTTATGACTTCCATACATTCTTGGGTAAGTTGTAAGTGCCCGAATTCTAGGATTTCAGGAGCCAGATTGCTAGATTCAGCGATGCTGGATCTGGGTGTCTGATCTTTTGGTTGTGCTGTGTCAACAGATCTGGCCTGTTGGGCAATTTGATGCAGGGTACTACTGATAGGTCTAGCAGCGTTGTGTACCAGGGTTGCCTTGCCCAAGTTGGTGCTATCAATATGAGTTTGAGTTTGTTTTGACTGAGTTTGTTTACCAGGTAAGGAAGGAGAGGGAGAGGAGGAAAAGCGTAAGCAAATATCCCTGACCAGTTCATCCATAGGGCATTGCCTTGTGACTGTTTGTGTGGGTATCTGGATGCGAAGTGTTGGCATTTTGCGTTCTCCCTTGTCGCAAACAAGTCTATCTGAGGTGTTCCCCAGAGTTTGAAATAAGTGTTTAGGATTTGGGGGTGAATTTCCCATTCGTGGACCTGTTGGTGATCTCGAGAGAGATTGTCTGCGAGTTGATTTTGGATCCCTGGTATAAATTGTGCTATTAGGCGAATTTGGTTGTGAATTGCCCAACGCCAAATCTTTTGTGCTAGCAGGCTTAACTGCGTGGAGTGCGTCCCCCCTTGCTTGTTTAGATAATACATTGTTGTCATGTTGTCTGTTTTGACGAGAATGTATTTGTGAACTATGATTGGTTGGAAAGCTTTTAGTGCTTGAAAAACTGCTAGAAGTTCTAGGTGATTTATATGCAGTTTTGTTTGATGTACGTTCCATTGTCCTTGTATGCTGTGTTGATCGAGGTGTGCTCCCCACCCTGTCATGGAAGCATCTGTTGTTATTACGTATTGTGGCACTGGGTCTTGGAAAGGCCGCCCTTTGTTTAAATTTATGTTGTTCCACCACAGAAGCGAGAGGTAAGTTTGGCGGTCTATTAACACCAGATCTAGAAGGTGACCCTGTGCTTGTGACCATTGTGATGCTAGGCACTGTTGTAAGGGCCTCATGTGCAGTCTTGCGTTTGGGACAATGGCTATGCATGAAGACATCATGCCTAGGAGTTGTAGTACCATCTTTGCGTGTATTGTTTGTGTTGGATACATGCGTTGTATGATGGTGTTGAAATTTCGAATTCTTTGTGGACTTGGAGTGGCTACTCCTTTTGATGTGTCTATTATGGCTCCTAGGTATTGTTGTACCTTGCGCGGCAGAATGTTGGATTTTGTGAAATTGACGGTGAACCCTAGTTTGAAGAGGGTTTGTATGATATGATTTGTGTGATTTGAGCACTGTATTAACGAATGGGCCTTGATTAGCCAGTCGTCTAGATATGGGAACACATGTATTTGCTGCCTTCTTATGTGTGCAGCGACTACCGCTAGACACTTGGTAAAGACTCTTGGTGCGGTAGTTAATCCGAAAGGCAGTACCTTGAATTGGTAATGTATTCCCTTGAATACAAACCTTAGGTATTTCCTGTGCGATGGGTGTATTGGTATATGGAAATAAGCATCCTTGAGGTCTAAAGTTGCCGTGTAGTTTTAGCAATGGCAATACTTCTTGTAGTGTGACCATGTGAAAGTGGTCTGATTTGATGAAAGTGTTCACTACTCTGAGGTCTAGGATTGGTCTCAGCGTTTTGTCCTTCTTTGGTATCAGAAAGTACAGTGAGTAAACTCCTGTGTTTATTTGTGTGTTTGGCACTAATTCGATTGCATTCTTTTGCAATAGTGCCAGCACTTCTATCTCCAGGAGATTGGAATGGTGTGTTGTCAAATTTTGTGCTTTTGGTGGTATGTTTGGAGGGAATTGTAGAAATCCTATGCAATAACCATGTTGGATAATTGCTAGAACCCAAGTGTCTGTAGTGATTTCCTCCCATGCTTTGTAATAATGACTTATTCTTCCCCCCACTGGTGTTGTGTGGAGGGGGTGAGTGACATGTGAGTCACTGTTTAGTAGTAGGGGTTTTGGGGCTCTGAAATCTTCCTCTATTTCTAGGGAATTGCCCTCCTCTATATTGTCCCCGAAAACCTCCTCTATACTGTCCCTGGTAACTGGACGGTGTTGCTTGTGAGGTGCTGGCTTGTGTGCTCTGACCCCGAAACCCCCCTCGAAAGGGTGTTTTACGGAATGTGCTGTAATTCCCTCTGCTCTGCGGGGAGTAGAGTGCGCCCATGGCTTTGGCAGTGTCCGTATCTTTTTTGAGTTTCTCAATCGCTGTGTCCACTTCTGGACCGAACAGTTCTTTTTCATTAAAAGGCATATTGAGAACTGCTTGTTGAATCTCTGGTTTAAATCCAGACGTTCGGAGCCATGCATGCCTTCTGATAGTTACAGATGTATTAATTGTCCGTGCAGCTGTATCTGCAGCGTCCATGGAGGAGCGGATCTGGTTGTTGGAAATGGTCTGTCCCTCCTCAACCACTTGTTTTGCCCTATTTTGTAAGTCCTTGGGCAGATGTTCAATGAGATGTTGCATCTCGTCCCAGTGGGCTCTGTCATAGCGCGCAAGTAGTACCTGGGAGTTCGCGATGCGCCACTGGTTTGCAGCTTGTGCTGCGACTCTTTTACCAGCTGCATCGAACTTGCGGCTTTCTTTATCTGGGGGTGGTGCATCTCCAGATGTGTGAGAGTTGGCCCTTTTCCTAGCTGCTCCTACAACGACAGAGTCTGGTGGCAGCTGTGTAGTGATGAAAACCGGGTCTGTAGGAGGCGCCTTATACTTTTTTTCCACCCTTGGTGTGATTGCCCTACTTTTGACCGGCTCCTTAAAGATTTCTTTCGCGTGCCGGAGCATACCAGGGAGCATAGGCAGGCTTTGGTATGAGCTGTGGGTGGAGGAGAGTGTGTTGAATAAAAAATCATCCTCGACCTGTTCTGAGTGGAGGCTTACGTTGTGAAATTGTGCTGCTCTAGCCACCACTTGAGAATACGCGGTGCTGTCTTCTGGTGGAGATGGCTTCGTAGGGTATGCCTCCGGACTGTTATCTGACACTGGGGCGTCGTATAGGTCCCATGCGTCTTGATCTTGGTCACCCTGGCTTATGGTGGTGTGAGCTGGGGAGTGTGATGGAGTTCGTGCTGGTGAGACGTTAAGCACGGGCGGAGGAGAGGGTGGTGGGGTAACTCTTTTCACCACTTTTGGTTGTGGTGTCTGTTCAGTTTGGAACTCCAACCTTCTCTTTCTTCTAATGGGGGGAAGGGTGCTTATTTTTCCTGTCCCCTGCTGTATGAAGATACGCTTTTGCGTATGGTCCACATCAGTTGATTGTAGCTCTTCCTCAAACCTATGCTTTTGCATTTGGGAGGTTAGCGAGTGCTCTTCTGTATAAGAGCCTGAAGCTGGGTCGCTTGCAGTTTGTTTCGGCACCGAAACCTTGTCTGCGTGTTTTTTCAGCTCCGAGGTGACTTTTTTCTTTTTCGGGGCCGAAACCTCTCGGCGTCGATCTTCTTCGGTGCCGCTGTCTCGGCGTCGAGCCGTGTCCACACCGGCATCTCGGTGTCGAGGCTTGTCTCCAGCACTTTCTCGGTCCCGAGAAGGCTGCGTGCCAGTGTCTCGACCGGAGTCGGACGATCTCAGCACTGTTTGGGCCTTTTTCGGTGCCGACGGTCGGTCACCGAATTTATGGGTGGAGCCATGGCCTGATGGCAGTGGCATCCCCTGGGCCTTGTAAATTTTCCTCTGTGTGGTTTTCGACGTCTTACTCACTGTTTGTGTATCGTCGAATCCTTCGGAGTCCGATTCTTGGATCGAGAAGGTACCTTCCTCTTCCTGCTCCTTGAACTCTCGGTGGGCTGTTGGCGCGGACGCCATCTGAAGTCTTCTGGCTCGACGGTCTCGGAGTATCTTTCGGGACCGGAACGCACGACAGGCCTCACAGGTGTCTTCACTGTGCTCAGGCGACAGGCACAGGTTACAGACCAAGTGTTGGTCTGTATAGGGGTATTTATTGTGGCATTTGGGGCAGAAACGGAACGGGGTCCGTTCCATCGGCGTTCTTCAGCACGCGGTCGGGCCGACCAGGCCCCGATGGGGGATCGAAAAACTACCCCGAAGGGCACCGGAGCTCTTCGATCTTCGATGCGGTGTTGAATCTAAGTACGCCGATCCCGAACGCAACAATACCGACGAAAATCTTCAGAAATTAGCTAATTTTCCGTTCCGAACCTCGGAGCGACAGGAACACGTCCGAACCCGATGGCGGAAAAAAAACAATCGAAGATGGAGTCCACGCCCATGCGCAATGGAGACAAAAGGAGGAGTCACTCGGTCCCGTGACTCGAAAGACTTCTTCGAAGAAAAACAACTTGTAACACTCCGGCCCAACACCAGATGGCGAGCTATTGCAAAACATGCGTATCTACAGCGACAGATGCCATCGAACTTTGTCTTTCTTTCTAGACGAGTCTCTAACTACTGCCACGTTGGGCTCCCGCTCGCTAACAGGGGGGGTGAAGTTTTTAGAACGCTCTACAAATCCCAGCAACCTTTTTTGGGCGCTCCATGTTGCATGTCACCTGCCTCCCTCATTACCCTTGTCTGCTTGTAAAAGGCAAAAGCACAGGTTTCCGAAGGTCTGGGACCCGACAAGTGCCCACCCAAAACAGGAGCCCAACAATGGTGGGTAACAGAGCGGCTCCCACTCTCTGCACTGGTGGTTTATTATAATAACCACCTCCACTGCCTTCTGCTTGGGACAATACAGGTTGCTAAAGTAACACAACTATGGCTGTGCTAGATGCTCCAGATCTAGAGTGGATGACAGTTTCCCTTTCTTCCCTCTCAGTTGGTTTCATTGGATTGTTCCCACAGACACAATCTCCCGAAAGGCAGACAATGTCAGAGGACATTACAAGGTTACGACGGAGGATTTGGCAGCCAGCCCCACTCTAGATCAAACATAAAAAACAATCCCCCTTTACACATTGCTATTACTACGTGTGTCTCTGTGGTTTACTGAGCTGAACACTGATACAAGAATTTATTTTTATAAGTGTCTCATCGCGGAAGCCCTGGGTTCCTTGCCAGGGTACACTAGAGTGAAAGCAGAACACCCGACAACAGCATGTGAGCATTCATTTTGCTTTTATCAATGGTTGGATGAGCACTTTTACACCATTCACTGGCTCTAATATAGGAAGCGTGTGTTCTGGTGTGCACTAAAGATAGGATTATTCCACTGAGGTATTATGTAGGTTTGATATACGGATAGCTATGAATGCATGATGTCCAGACTTTACATCATTCCTATTTCACAGGTACCCCAAAGAGGTGGATCTCCCTTGCTCCTTTGGTGACCACCAGTTATATCTAACCTTCATTTTTTACACCACATCACAGGTTGCTTTATCGCAAGCAGAGTATCTCTGTTCGGCCCTGACGAATTTCACGTTCACCTCATTGTGCATATTATTAAAGCAGAAACATGTCGACCAGTTGATGATTGGGATGAATTGTTTCTCTCCATTTTCCACTGTTTTAAGGCTATCTGCAATGTAGTGTACTGTTGTGAGACTAACAGTTCTAGAAGGTCCACGTCCCTCCAATTTCTTTGCCACTCTGGGCTATAAAGTTCATTTTTGTTTCTTGATTCATGTACCTTCACAATGACCAATGGTATGAGAAGGATCGGAGGAAAGACGCTGAGAGATGGTGTCAACCAACTCATCAAGAGGGCACTGCCCACTGAGTTTCATTTTGGTGCCTAGGGCTCGATCAATAATTTTTTGTTTTGTGCAATGTGCATAGGTCTAATATTGGAAACCCCTATTCTTTGAAGACAATTTTAAGACTGTTGTTCTAGACCCATTTGTGGAATTTCTCGTGAGGTTGGTGGAGAAACTCCACTTCCTAGCTCTGAGTTCCTGAGAAGTATTTTGCTGTCAGCTTTGTTCCTCTAGCAAAGGACAAGGTCTGTGCTTGAAGTGACAACTGAATTGATCTGCTCCAATGGTACTGGGGTGGTCACCAGCGAACGAGGCAGATGCAGATGTTCAGATGGCGATAGAGAAGCCACAGTCAAAATTACTGTTATCTAACATCTTCACGTGACGTAAACATCAAATAGTGGGAGGAAGACTATGATGGTGTATAGTCTTATGTTGAGTGCCTCAATGGAGGACAGCACTTCAATGTCAAATGGTGTTTCATCACTCAACATCTTGGAAGAAGAACCTTGGTATTTCATCAACTTAGCTGAAAACTGTGTTAATGCGGACAATGAGGGCCTTGGGCTTGTTGGGGATCCCACATCAAAGGCTGTCCTTGATGGGGGAACACATCTGGATGGAACAATGCTTTGAAGTTGTGACCTTAGTTGAGAGAGATGGGAAAAAGTGGGAATGATGCCAGTTACTGTGGCTCTTAGTTTTCCCTCTAGAGCTCCCTCTGTGTGAGTCTTTGTGAGAGGACAATCTTGTCACAGTGGATGGGGGGCGTTCCCCAACCATCCTGCGGTGAGGTTTCTATTTCAGCCATGAGCTTTTCTATCTTGCTACTGAGGCAAATTCCCATCAAGTCTTTCAAGATGGGCTTTCCCATTTTCACACAAAATATCCTTTGAATTTGACAATGCTAGGCATGCCACGCAGCGTTTGGTGAGAGCTGTCTTCTTTTGCCCACAGGAGCAGCACTGCCCCAAAGGCCTTCGTGTAAAATTCCCTTTTAAAGTATATTAAAAGAAGGGGGAATATTTCAGGCACTAAAGAGGTTGGGTGGCGCAACAATATTCCACATGTATAAAAGAAACTCTCTAAAAATAGACCGAAAATACCCTCAACAGTTCAGACATACTTCTAGCTAAAAAAAAAAAAAAAAAAACACCACAGGGAATCTCAAACAACTGGCAGCACAAGGCGTGGTGGGGAAGCTGAGGTCTCCTCAAAAAGCCACTGCACATTTTCTGCAGCTTCTTCCATTCTCGCTATCAGGTTATTTTTCACTTTGTTTTAACTTTACACTTCTCACATATTAAACTAAACCTCTTTGTATGGACTTCCAGAAACGGTGGTGCTAGGATGCAGTCTTATCTGCCAAAAGTAGCATGTAGAAAAACTGACCAGCACAGGCTTTAGCGGTTGCTATCACATTTGAAAATAATGCCAGATCTTATTGCTGCTACCAGTATATACTTTATCAGGAGTGTGTGTTTTGGGATCCCCACACATAAGAATATTCCACATTCAAGACTATCTATCAGTGAATATTGGTAATCTACATTCATGTCTGATACACTATAATAAACTTGAAGTCTAAAGTGAAGTCAGCATGCCAGGATTCTCACCGGCCAGAGCAGCACCCACCTTGCAGGGTGGATGGTAATTACCTATAGACCACAGCCAAGATCAATGACTGCTGTAGTCCTTTCCAGGGTGGACTATCTGGACCAAAGTCTTGCATAGAAAGTTACATTCCACAAACAGAAGGAGGAGCTGCCTACTGGAGAGATGATTCCTGAACTGCACGCCCCCAGAGGAGCGTCTGCATACTGGAGTAATCAGAGCAGCTGCCACGTGCCTAAGGAGCTGTGGTGAAGGGATTCGGGCCCTAGCCCCGATGCAGAAGGCGCAACTGTCTTTAAGAAAGAAGCCAAACCCAACCATGGAAAAAATGCTAGTCCGATAGTCTACAGGAGAATCCTTACTAGAATCGGATCTGCAGAAGGACAAAGAAGCGTGACCATGTGGAGTGGCCCTCTGTGAAATGGCCTGTTTTGTTGAACAGAATGCCGAAAATCTCATGTGAATCCGTCCATCGAAGTGTTGTGTAGCCATTTTAGTTATAGCTCCATGCACGTTATTTTAGCACACTAGGCCTGCCGCTGTGCACTTTAATCTAGATATATTTTATTCAGCTTCGCTTGTTATTTTAACAATAACCACATTTGCGGTCTGGTTTTATTTTCTCTATCGAGCTGTTCTTTGCCTAGGCCAGCACTGCGTTCTTAAACAAGACATTTTGTTCACTCTGTGCTCCTTTCAAGGCTCAAGTAAGATAGGTTGCCATCGCTGGTATTCATAGAAACATACACACCATTACGTAGGGACATTTTCTTCGAACATCAGCTGTTTTATTATAAAAACACTTTTCTGTCCCATACACTTTATAGGGAGATTCCAGCCAGATGACCACGAACGTTTCGCTACAGCTGCTTAAGCAGACTTAAGGCCTCTTGCTCAGGTATGGGTAATGATGTCTTCCCAGGGGAACCTCAAGGGCAGAACCAGAGCTTAACATGCTGTGCTCTTATATAGCCTAGGTAGGAATTAGTCTATTGACTAGTGACAATATGGTAGCGTTATTTCTGTGCTTCACTCCCCTTGTCTCAATTTTAATTGTCATGCTTTATCATCCTGGTTATTGAAGTACATGCTTTATTATCTAAGATGCAGTTGCTTAATTAAAACCTTATTGAAACATATACTGCCTCTGCTTGTCCTTGCAAATGTGAGACTAATGTAACAGAGAAATGCATGAGATCTGAGTGACCACGATTTCCCTGAGGAGTCAACTGTGTCATGCGCTCGGCTGCCCAATCATCCCTGCTCTTGGGTGGAGAGGAGGCACTGGTAGTTAGCCGGAGCAAAACCTGGATTGGGGCAACAGGTGTCACCTGTAGTGAATTAGACAGTCTCTCACACCGCAGGTGATTCTGCCACTCAAATCTAGTAGTCTCATTAGAATAAGGTGAGTCTAGGAGACAGAAGGAAGTGTTTAGAAGTAGCTTCTCATCTACAACTTTGGCTCACCCTACAGTGTGTGCAGGAGTTTAGTGGCACCTGCATTCACCGGAAAATTCGAAGTATGACCACATTACTCAACTAGAGGGAGCCTGAGCTATTCAAAACTGTCCCGATTAGAGATGAGGGTCTGAGCTGTGTGGCCTTGTGGAGGAGGAGGAAGGTCCCACCTGTGCCCAGGACACAAGGAGTGTTGTCCGTACTCCTCCACGCATCGCAGCTAAAAAGGTTGGGGGAAAGGCAGGCACCGGTTTTCTGTGTTCAGTGTTGGGATGCAGGAGAAGATGCACCACTGCAGCCATAGGTATACTCCACGGACTCAAAGAAAGTCAGAGTTCCCCGCGGAGGGGCAGAATCACTCACAGCTGGGAGCTGCACTGTGCCACCTTCATGAAAAGTGAGTTCACTGGGACCTGAAGAAAAGGAAAGCTGTTGCCTTCATCGCCGCCCCACGAAAGGAAACAACCCTAGGACTGAAGTGCGCCCTTAGGTTTCTGTGGGTCAAATTTTGCAAATATCTGTAGATGCTGTTAGAGGGACATGGGCAACTGCAAAGAGGTGACAATGAATCGGGAGGCCAGCCAGAGGAGTGGGAAGCCCTACAGGGCCAGACTGCGTTAGAACGAGCACACCCAAAGTCTCCAAGGCGAGAGATAAGATGGGCCTCGCGCAACTAGGCTTGTTTCCAAATCTCTCTAGCGGCTGAACTAGTGTGGCCAATCATTCCCGTATTGAGAGAATCAGATTAGCTACATAAATCACAAGAGTTTGCTCTCAATTATTTGATTGTAAACCATGTGAGATTTTCATTATTGTAATTGCAACATCTATGCATTCATCCAGTTTAGATAGCACTTGGGTTCAAAGGCAAAGGAACTCAGCATTCGAATAACCAGAGCTAAAGGCAAAGCTGGGAACTGCCAGAGATATCCGGTGCCAAAAGGCAGAGAAAGGCAGCAGAATTCTAGCAACTGGACACTGCGTGGAGCTGAAGTCTATGATGAAGCAAGAAGACAGGAAGCGGGGACTACTCACCAGACACAATGCACCACATGTCCCTTGCCTAGACCACAGGATGGAGATAGGTCGTTGAGACAGACATCTCTCCCAACCCATCCCGTCAACACGTGTGCGGCTGGGTCTTTATGTCATCTCCAAGTACGTCCAACTATTATGGTCACTCATTAATGTAACGGGAAGGAAGGCTCTCTTTGGAGACACAAAAGAGGGAAGGTAGGTCTGTACCTAGGCTGTGCACTTACAAGTAAACACCATAAGACGCCTCTTAACTCTCCTGGAAAATGCACCTGAGCTAAGTAAATGCGGAAGGAGCAGAGGACATGTGAAGATGGACAGCATGCAGTGAATGCACTCACATGCTCATTTTAAAGGTAACAAACAGGCTCCATCTGAACAAAAGGTACAAGAAAAACTCCACTACACTTGGACAATTTCATAATGCACTCGAGACTGGAGTCATTCTGTAAAATGCTTAAAATACAAATCCCCTGGTTTAAAAGCAACATTCCTGACTTCAATTAAAAAACCCTATTACGATGAAAAGTCTGGGGGTTAATTCTCATCTTACCAAGATTTGCTCACACGCCTCCAGGTCGTGCATCCTGATGCAATCCATGCTAATTTCGATTTTGTTGGCAGGGCCATCTTCAGTGGGATCACTTGAGAAGTTCAAGTCAATTGGTTGGACAGAATGAATAGGCCTGTGTAAGACACAAATGTGAAGAAATAAAGAGTTACCTGCTGGCTGCTCGGCCAAAGGTGGCACACAACAGAGGGCTCAACAGTATCTAAGGTACCATGCTGGCTGTTCCTACTAGAGGGACCACAGGGGTTAGGTGACTGGCCTTACCACTGCCGGTAAGGGGGTGAAAACCCTAGGAAAAAGGCAGTCCGATATTCAGTGACAGACAGCTGGAGGACACATCAATCAGATACCTTTGCATGGATGGCACTCAATCTTAATACATGTTACAAATGATGGGTGAGTGAGCGAATACAAACAACAGAGCAGACCCTGCTGACATTCCAGCCTCTAAGCGCTGTATATAGGGACAGTGCCCAGCATTTTACTAAGAAAGGCAAAGCTCATGCTTGGACACAAGGTAGGACACACACTGGTAATAGTCAAACAGCAACCTCTTAACTACAACACTTTGAGCTTTATTCAGAGTTTGACGGGAAGGGTACTCCGTTACAAAAATAAAGTGCCAGATGTCCTGTCTGCCAAACAGTTTATCCGTTATACTTGGAGTGAGGGGGAAGTACTATGTTGCTGATGGTGGTGGCTTGGCGGGTGAAAACGTCCGACTAAAAGGCCCTTGGCGATCGGGTTTTTGGTCAAAGTACCACAGACTCTGTCCTCTCTGGGGTCGACACTCAAACTTAGTTCTTTCCTGGTTGGGAACACCAGGGTCCCAAACTGGAGATAAATTAACTAGATAATGATATATTCCCATGAGGTCTACTTACACAATTAGGGTAGAATGTTAGGAGGAAAAAAATGGTTTAATGTTTCCTCATTTGGTCATTTTTTAATTTTTTAATAGCACTGAATATATATTTTTTCTGAACCAAAAACCTGTTTGGTTTTGCTGTCCATAGGATGAAAACATAACTTAATGAATACATTAGTGTGATTATGTTTTGAGACACTCCTCATGCTATCAATTCCTGGGCGATATGTGGAGGATTTAAAATACAAACTGCAGAGTTGTTTGGCCACCTCTGAGTGTAAGTTCAAGAGAAGGTGAATACGTTGGGTGCTATTTCAACCAGATCCATGAAATGGCTGGTTTTATCATGTGCTCCTCTGAGGAAGGCTTCTGTTGAACAAGGGAAGAGCTGAAAAGCCATCAAGGTTTTTGTCTAGAGAAACCCTCCTTCTGATTACCTTTGCCAATGCCACAAATGTTCACACTGACTGAGCTGCCTCTTTCTAGAGGACGGAGTGAGGTGTGTGTTTCACTCCACTCATCAATGATGGATCTGATCTGTATTTGTGTGGACTATTGATACTCTTAGTGTTTCTAGTAGGGTGAAAGCATTTGAAGCATTGTGACTACTTTTCTGGCTTCAATATTCAGTTGAATATTAGCAACAAAAAAAAAAAAATTAATGTACTAAAGAGATTGAATGCTTACCTTGAATACATTTGTGCCACAAAGTTTATTTAGAAGACCTTAACTGCTTAGTTCACCGAATGACCATCCTACTCTCTATATTACCATCCAAGATGGGGTGTGTTAAGTTTAAAAATAAAATAAAAAAATAACTTCAAACGTATGTTTTTTTTTTAGTATGTGCACCAGACATCTGCTATTCAACCCGACCTCACTATCCATGAAGTCAAATTCAAAAGATCTGGAGACAAATGTACAGGGTCCTGTATTCTCATTTGAGACTAAAAGAAGACTCTCTCCTGTTCAAGAAAACTTCAGATGTCACCTGTTCAAATTGGCTGTGACTGATGGCACATCCTCATTCTACGTCATTCAAGTACACCAAGACACACTCGCCGTGAAACACTGCTGCCCTGGTAGATGCCCAGGAGAAGCCAGTGTCTCCTGCCAACCCATTACACTGTCCGTCGGACATCTTGACTACCTCCACCAATGCTTAACTAGCTTGCCACCTCTTTCAGGGGTTTACGGGAGACTCACTCAGGGACTTATCAGGCTCTTTAATGGAAGCCATACTGACCACCTGCGTTATCATTACACTTTGCACATTCACAGGCAGACCTAGTAGCACACCTTCTATCCTCCAAAGGGAGGGTGGCATCCTTACATAGAGACATCATTGCTACACCAGCTGAACCGCCAAGCAGCACCCAGCCCAGACAGAAAGCTCTGAGGATGACCATTTTACAATAAACCCAAGTTGCAAAGAACGAAATCGGACTAGGGAGGTAACAAGTGTCTGTCCCAAGATGTCGTCGCCTTCTGTCAACCTTCCTGACAAACAGCTTAGGAGGATCAAAAGTTGAGGGGCTCTAAGGCGGAGAAACGCAGTAACATGGCGACCGATAATAAGTTTGAATCTGAGAGAAATCGATCGACAAAGCAGATCTTGCCTGGCCCAAACAAGAAGAACAATTTACATTCACCTCTGAATGATGCAACTGAGCAGCAAAATATCTTAATCAAGGTTGTAAATAGATACTAGGACTCTATACCACAGTTTGTAGTATAGCGTGAGCCTCTTCTGTGGTCCTCGTTTATCTGTTCAGCCCAGATAAACCTGCAATTGGACCTGCTTTATAAAACACCCATAGTTTTAAAGAGCTGTGAAGAAAGCTATAATACATAGAATCCTTGCTCTGCATTGTAGGAACAAATCTTCACTGAACTCAAACACTTGAAAGTTACCACGCAACATATCGATGCTCAGCTTTCTTCCACGAAAACTGGACTAAATAAGGACTCTGGCCATGAATGAAATCACATGATTATGTAATGGAAGTCTATCAGTGGTATCATTTTTGTCAGGGATGGGCATATACATTTGACATATTGGGTAGAAAGGACTGTGTTTCAGCATCTAAAATGCAAGAATTCATCTTGCATGAGGGTAAAAAAATGCAGCCAGATCGGTTTACAGTGTAGATAAAGAGAAAATGAACCGGTCTCCAAGAACCTGGGAGGCGCCACTTGCAGCAATGCATTGAACGGGTAGTTGCTTCCCACAGCCAGGTGTTTCTTTAATGGCTAAAAGTTCAAATGATGTAGATTATAGAACTAGCCAAAATGTTAAACAGGCGACTGGCGGATGGCGGATGGGCTTTGTTTAGGACTTCAATGAAGGTTTCTACGATGTAGACTCAGGACTTCTGGTAAGTAACCCGTGACTCTACATCACAGGATCTTCCTAGAACTGTCCGGGTAAAGGTTACAATGTTAGACAGATGACAGTGGTGGGTGGCGTTGATATCATAACCATCAGCAGGCTCCGATACCATCTCCCACTCGATCCTCCTAGATGAACCAATGGAAATTTGGAGACCATGGGCAAAGTTCCTGATTGGTTTACATCCTTTCTGCAAGACTGAACACGGACGGTGGCTCCTGCACATCACAATTCCAACCTTAAGCAAATTACTTTTGGAGTTCCCCAAGAATTGGTCACAAGTCAGAGTCTGTGCGATTTGTACGTAGTTCCACTTGCCCCATTGATTGTAACCTTCAGTATTTGATTCTTTGTCTATGCTGATGATGCTCAGATGATCGTCAGAACGGACGGAGATCTAACTGAAGCAGCTTCTAATCTGAAACATTGTTTGCAGGAAGAAGCCGAAAAGGATGAACGTCCATTCCCTATCTTTAAATGGGTAAAAGACGAAAATAACTTTTTTGGTCCAAATTCAACATGAACCAAGTTGAGGTGGCTAGAAAATTTGGGGACAGCACCTTCTCCCCTTACTGGAGGGTTATCACTGCTAATGAGCTGACCTTCTCAGAATACATTAAACCCATCGGCACCTGTGGCTTTAGGCTGTTCTACAGCCTGACACATTCTGCCTTTTATTTCTTCCTCTGTCAAAAAGGATCTGGTACTAGCACAGATCACATTGAGAACTGATTACTGTACTTCGCTACAGGTTTGGCAACTAAAATATCTGATCCAACACCTGCAGCTGCTGCAGAATGCCCCCCTGAGTGATTCTGGGTTCAAGGACAGCTTCAGAAACTGCACTGGCCGCCAGTATAGGAGATGCTGCTTGAAAGCTCTATGCTTGCGACACAGAAATGTACACAAGACTAGCCATCATACCTATATGGTCTCTTTTTTTCTAAGTATGTACTTTCAAGGGATCTTCCATCTAAACATAAATTTTTGGTTAACAGCCTCAAGGCCAGACTGTAGTTTTTCTCTAGCGGTGATGATATCTAAGGCTTTGTATTCCATAGCTATTCAATCAAAATCAGATCTTTTGTTTTCAGGAAATAGCTTAAAACATTCTCCTAGCCCTGGATGAGGAAGCCATTTGGAGTCAATGTTTTGACTTGTGTCCGTTTAAAGTGCCCTTGAAGAGGTTTGGCTGGAAGCGCTTCTCCTTAGAGCACCGGTACACTTGATGGGAAGTAGCTGTTCGTGCTTCATAAATGGTTTCAATTAGTCAATATCCTGATAGTCAAATACTTGAAAAGAGTAGGAATCTAATCAATAATATATTCTGCAGCTCTTGGGCAGTAAAAATAAATAAATGACAATTACGCATGTGCTGGAAACCGAAGTCTGTGTCACTGAAAGAATTGCTGAAAAGATTCCTGAACGTTTCCTTCCCTACTATTGCTTCGGCCAGAGTATATGACTCAAGACCACAGTCTCTTGTGAATGTATGAACTGATCTCCATATATTTCCAGTGCACCCACCTTTTCATCTACTGGACCAACAAAAATGTCAAATTGCAACACTGGAGTATCCTTACCTTCATGCAGCTCATTCAAAATGAATCTCACCAAGATAAGAGAGTGATCTAACTTGCTAGGTAGTTTGTCAGGAACCAGGCTGCAATTTCTTGTTGATCTCACTCTCGCACTATGTATTAGTCATCCATGTCATTGTTGCTCATGGACTCAAACAAGTACTTAAAACTCCTCAGACATACAAAGCATGGTACAACATTGTCCTCATGCACATGAAGAACCGCATAGACTCCACAAACCTACCAGGCACCTACGCTCCCTGGACTCCTACAGGTGCACACACCCTGCATACACAGATCCAGATCTGGTAGTCATGCACATAGATCATGGACATTCCATACAAAGCTTCAAGTGCATTTTTTAAATACCTGGACACGGTGTTAAAAAATGCAGGTCTCTTGAGCTCAGAAGACTAGGTGATGCTCTTCACGAATTACCTACTATAAGCACTGGTGCAGTTCAAAGATCACGGCCAAATGGAGGAAGCTGACGGCTTAGATTAAGGAATGTGCATCAGTGCGTAAATAGGTCAAATGCGAGAAATCCAAGATTGATTTTCCACTCAAAAGAGGGTGCTGTCTAAATCCTTGATCAGAAGGGTGGCCTTTCTATTAAGCAAAATGTTGTTAAGCAACCTACCAGATACATCTGTTTACAGTTGTGGTGGGAAGGAAACCTTGGCCCAATCGAACACTTGGAACGAGGAGAGAGTCTTGTACAGCCTAGAGCGAAGAGACTCAGCTCAGGCTTCATACTATTAGAGCTAAACAAATATCTGTAGCATGTACTACACTCAGATACAAATAATGGAATTTGGTAAAATAAAACTACATGCCGAAGGGGATGTAACCAGATAGGAAGTTTATTTTCTACACATTATGTCAGCGCCCCCGAGTGAGATTTCCGCTGGCTATGATCATTGGAGCTTCATTAGGTTAACAGCCAAGAAACGCTGTTGGGACAGGTGTGTAGCGTGCCCCGTCAAAATACAACAAACATATCAGGTGACATGGATATGGTGGTTGTATATTGAGATGTCGCCAAGTTTTCAGGCAGCCAAATAACTGAAAGAAAATGCTAATGCACAAATATGGAATGATGCATGATTGCTAAGAAAATGATATACGCTGTGTATGGTTTACTGGGAAACTTGATACATTATAGAATTAGTGGGATAAACTATGTTCTTGATTGATGGTGGAAATTTAAGGTTATTCTACCGTCCAAAATCCCAAACTAGTAAACAAGATTCTAAAGATGCCATTTCTGCACATATATATGCTTACCGTAGATTGTGAAATATTATCAGCCTTCAAATGCACGACAGGTTGGATATGGTTGTTTACCAAGATGTACTAGTCTCACATTGAACATCTGTTTTTTTGTTTACATTTGTCTGGCTATACACAAAACCCATATAAAATGGTTAAAAATGAACCGCAGGTGCTTTGGCCCCTCTTGGAGGGCCTGCTACCACTAGTAAGGGGCAACCTAGCCAAAACTGAATTAATGCAGTATGTGCTTAGAACAAAGAGGGTGTCAGAGGTGCAAAGATTACCTCTCTGCACAGTTCTTCACTTCACTTTGTCCAATCCAAGACCCTTTGCACGGCCTTTCACATCTCTGAGACTGTTAACCAACAGAAGGAAGTCTTGGGGGTCGAATACTTTTCTTTACCCGGAGTCGATCAGGCACTCTTCCTCTCCTGCAAACTTTGCACCAGTCTATGTAAGTCGTTTGAAGCCATTGTTCTCATTCTGGCTGAAGCCACCAAACATGAATGACCACAAACCAGGTAATGCAGCCGCCAATCCCCGGAGACTGAATATTTTGCTCATCCACCAGGAGAAAGACTGCACTTGAACCGCAGTTAACCAGAATTGTTTCTAGTCGCATCCATTCACTCATGGCCAGGATTGCTAGGCACAACTTTGCGCCACTAATTGCAGCCACTCCAGCTTTGCAATTAGTGGAATGCCTCAGCCACCCCCAGCTTGTTAGAGCCAGTAAGAATGAGCTGTACATTCAGAACTCCAAGTGTCAACATGTGCCTATCTGACGTGTAGAGAAACTGCACCCTATTTGGTTACAGTCTAGGTATCCACATTTGGTGGAGATGAAGTGCTCTACAAAAAGGAATTATGAACCCGCGTCAACCTGCAAGAGTAATTTTGGACTGTTCGTCTTCGCCATACCCGAAGTCAAAGCTCTAGTAGTACTTCTTGGCACTTTATTTATGTAAACAATAGTATCCAGCAGAGCATCTGGGATTCAGGAATACCATGCCATACTTTTCAGAAGGACTGCCTGGTACCTCCAAGATTGAGAGAAGAAGCCTAACTACAAGCTCAACACACCTCAAAATTTACTAAAGTCAGAGTGAAGTCCAACACCTGACAAATATAGAAAGCATATGACTATCTATAAAATGACCAGCATTTTAAATATTAATTTGAAATAGCATGCCTGCTCAGAGATATTGACTGCCACAATGTCCATCTTTACTATATCCCTAGCTGTGGCATTTAATAGGAAGTGTGAACAGATACTCACTGCTGCTCCAAGATTTCCCAGAGACGCTGTAAGAAGTCTGGATTCCGGAGATCACTCTCCTGTGAGCTCTGAGACATGGTGGAATGACAAAACTTCTCTCGCCACGAGAAATGAGCTGGAGTCTCTACACCTCTAAAGACAAACACAGGGGAACATTTTATACCGACTCAAAAAGCATGAAGTGCCTCAATAGTTACTTAGAATTTTGAACCAAATATATGATTACTCAAAGAATACAAGTTCCGTTAAACACCATCACACACATGCATATGTGAATATGTACATCCTACAAGGCACCAATTATAAACAACTCCTACAGGCACCTCCAAAGTAATTATAGTGCTTCCATCCAAGACAGATTTTCAGCATAATCAATAGCTATGCAAATGAGTCAATATAGATTTTCTAAATGCAAATTTACCATGGTTGGATATCTAGAACGTTTAGCGCTGATGCACTCCTGAACCCTAAGTTACATACCGTGAACGAGGAACTCTGGACAAATTGATTAAAAATCTGAACGCCGACTGGGCAACACTGCACACTAGAATTCCCAACATATATATACACAATATATATATATACACACACACACATACATACATACACACTCATAGATAATTCCTGACTGTTTTGATCATTCCCGCTATGTAAATGCCATGGCCTCTTGATCATTCATCATTAAAGAATGACGCATATATTTAACAGGTGAACCAAGAGATATGACAGCAGATCTCACAACGCCAAGGAGTGGAAGGCTGGTAGAAGGACGCAAATATCAACGCAGAAAATGAGTTCACTCTTGTGATAAAGACCGAGCACCTCCCAGTGCTGACTGATGAGGAGCCTATTTCCAGGCTTGTGATCAAAAACTGGGAATCCAAAACTCAAGGACAAGACCAACCACACAGGATGTGATGTGAAGGTTGAAACTAAACTTCTTATAATATCACAACAGTAAATATATTTTTTTCTTATTTAAGATTATTTGATTCGTATTTATTTGACGTACCGACTCAAAATCCAGTAGTTCACTTCTATGACACAGTGGGAAGAATTGCTTTCCTGTGATCAGCCACCTAGCCCGGGTCTCTGGAGACTTCAGTGACACAGCAGAATGGCAGCTGGTAGGTTCACTCACCTTCTAAGCCTCTACTGGGTCTTTAAACAGAAAGGATGAGGGAAGTGGGAGGCTGCGAGCAGAGCTCAGCCTGACCAACCATCAGGTTTCCATGTCCACTGGTTTCTTCAGTGGGGCTGGAACAATATTAAGATTGAGGGTGCCGGCCTTCTAAGTAACCTCACTAAAAGAAGGTGATGCGCAACAAAAGCCTGATTGGGTAAAAAGTTAACAAATGTGGCCATTTTTCATTTATTTGATAGCACTCAAATAACTAGGTAAAAGCAATCTATTTACTCACAATTACCCACCTATGTTATTATTCTACATGTGATTTGTTGGAAATTACCATATTGTGTGGCACTCTGCCACTGCAGCCTGGGTAAGCAGTTTTAAACTTCGATTTGGACCTGAACTAATCTCTTACCAGGCCTAAACATTCCTTGTTTTATACTCCTAAGTCATCCTAAAGTAAGCCCTAAATGCCTGGTCTTAAACAAGTGATACATGTACTTCTTTTTATACATGTCATGGCAGTGAAAAGCCGACAAAGTCATTCACTGCGACAAGGCTGACTTTCCCATAGGGTAAGACTGATTTACACTATTACCTTTGATAAGTGCTAAATTCAGTTGAGGAGTAGCTAGAAAAGTGGTTCCAAGACTAATTTTAATAGCAATGTAAAATCTAACTTAATGGCAAAGTCACTCTTTATACTACTGTTTTGGAAATTATATTTTTAGAAAGCTGTAATTTTCCTGCCTAAAACCAAAAGGCTGCCTTGCCAGTGCTCAGCTTTCACCCGACTCCTGATGCCTTCCCTGTGGTGAGATGAGTATTGCTCCCAGAGAGTAAATAATGTTCCTGACAGTGGGGAACAGGGGCTCCTTCCTTGACAGGATGGACTGTACCAAGGCCCTTTCTGAACTTCAAAGCACGCCTACCTCATCAGTGGTGGATGAAGCTCATCCCTAGGCCTACTACACCCCTCTTTGGGTCTCGGCAGGTGGAGACCAAATCCAGTGAGGTTGGGGGAACTGACAAGAAGTGGTTTAGGGGGTGGGCAAAGTATTGTCCTGCACGTACAGCCTGGCACTAGGAATTAAAGTAGTCCCCACAAATCTCTAGTCCGAATACTCCTAGACCTGGGAAGAACCCTGAAAAACCGGAGGAAGACTTGGCCTTCTTGCCTTCAAACCAGGACCCCAAGAGTGGCTGTTCTGTTTGAGCTACAGGAACACAATACTCTTCCAGAGATTCCTCTCCCTCCAACTTACAAACTGGCCAGTGCCAACTACCCCTTTCATGGACCCAGTTGCTGATCTCTGTTGGATTCAGTCCTAACCACCCAAGTTGTGCCTCCAGGTTCTGTCCCCTCGGCTGGTTTTATAATGTACTTCTCCTGCCCTTTAAACGGCCAACACAAAAAAATGGATTTACAAACCTTTGCCAAATTTCTGGCTGGAGAACTGATGGAAATCAGGGTCACTATTGAGGCCATAGCCATTGCCTTGCTGATCGACGTCAGCTTGCTGGTCTGCCCACTGAAGGAGATTTGACTTCAAGAAAAATGTCTAAGTCCTAACATAGAAATCTTCACCGAAACACACACTGAGCCAAAGCCGATAGGCTCTGAGGGCTACCTGGGCACAGACTCCCAACTTTCCTGCCCTCGTTGACGACCGCTCTGGGCTTATGTGCTTTAGCAACCCACCGTCACCAGGCTGTGCTTCAAATGCTACTTGCCTCACAGAAAAACACTTTCGCTCCATAAAGTTTTTTGAGTCTGAAGGTACATTTTTCACCTGGATGAACCTAGTGCCCGTATCTGATCTGCACTCCATTGTGGTCACCCTTAACTTCTGATTTTGATCTGGTCTGGTGCGCCCCGATAACTGTGCTTGGCATGTTGTGCTTTTTGGTGCCTTTCGTAATTGGAACTTTAAAAATTCATATATTGGATCTACTTACTGGATTTACGTCATTTTGGGAAATTTTCTGTGTTTCTTCTTCACTTCTGTTTGAGTACTGCATAACTACTTTACACATTGCCTTCATGTTAAGCCGGACTGCTTTCTGGGAGGCTACCAGAGGGTTTTTTGTGTGACTTCAGCGGTTCATACGGACAAGGACTGTGATATTATCTGAGATAGGTCCTCAGCACCTCAACTAATACTCCAATCTCTTAGATTATTTATTTTATAATTCTGTCCAGGACTGCTTGTATCTTTCTCAAAGAGACAACGAATGAAACCTTAAAATATTTAGTCGAAGTGCAATCTGTCTGGACTTTTGTATATTACTCATTATAAACACTAATAAAAACATGTTTGAAAAAAATCTGGTTAAAAAAAAACAGAAACAAAAAAACTTTATTTGTAAGCTAAATTTAATGTTTGAGATTGCTGTGCTGGTCAGTCTCAGTAGTATTTACAAAAATAGTTTTAAAAACACTGACATCACCCACCACCACCACTCTCTACAAAGGAAACAATGGGATGAAGTTGCACTATGGAGTTAGACCATTATGGACACCTTTTTACAGAAATAAAATTAACATGGGAGCTTATGGACTGCCCCTAGGGGGCTTACCACTGTTCGTTGCACCACATCTTCATCTCCTAATGGTGCATGTTCCAAAAACTGTTGAATTCAGTTGAAGTTTTGTTTTTGATAAATTTACTTAATCTCAGGAATTCAATCCCAGAAGTTCAGTGATTTTTTTAATGATGCCCCAATGTACCTGAACTACTCTCAGTGTTAGGTCAGGACGTGCCAGTAAAGGTCAGATAATGACGACCACAGAGGCCACAGAGTTGTGTGCTAGGCCAAAACTTTAAACAACTACATCTTTGGAAACACTGCTCATGGTAAAAAAATTACCATGGTAAAGTGCTTAAGGAGGCCAGGAACATCATGTCGCTTAGGGAAGACAATGGAACAGCAGCTTTGGGCATCTTGTTCGTAAAGTACTCTCTTTCCCATATGGCTAGGTTTGGGCTATGAAAAAAGAACACAAATACTGGGTGGTCACTTGGTGCCGATGTGGGTTTAGGAAGGTCTCTTACCCAAGGCGGCATAAGCAGCGCAGGACCACACACAACTTTCCTGGCACCCCAGCCGAAGAGCTGGTAAGAAGACCATGCTTGCAGCAGAACCACAAATATTGGTTCCTGGAACTGGGGCACCAAAAGGGGGGTTTCCTCAAGTAATGAAGACATGTTGGTACAGGAGAGAGAGTGTGTTCAGTTGGCAGACACTAACCTAAGAGAGCTCATGTTTACTTAATGGAAAGGTCTTGGCAGGGCAATCCTTTCCGATGAGTGACAGGAAGGGCTGTCCGGCACTGCAAGTCAGCACTGCTGTGATCATGTTCTCGGGTAAAGGAACGCAACATAAGAAGGGACAGCAGAAGCAGCAATGTAGGCAGCAGGGAGAGGTGTACTCTTCATTCGTCGTCACAGCCTTGAGAAGGTTCTCATTGCACTGTCAGAAAGTAACCATCCTGCCATCAAGTGGTGGCTGCTGAGAGCCCTGTGGCTTCTTGCCTTCAACTTGGTTCACCATAGAACACTGTGATACACTGATCTTGACCACATCACTTGACTCCTGGATTCCACATTTATGTCTATAGTCACAACTCACCAAGATCATATCCTGGATGTGGAGCCTTCTGCATATTCACTGTTATAGTCCCTATAGATTCTATGACCTATACATATATGCTTTCTGGACTTTCTTCGGTCGCTGCATCAATCCATAGTCCGTTCTTTTGTCTGTTTCCTTTCTTGTCCCTCTTCAAGTCCCAGTGCAGCCTTCATTCTATTAGTGGAGCTCCAAATCCCACTATCTGTTAATGACTCCTGGCTCTAACTCTGAGCTGCCAGTATTCTTCCCTGTGAGGTCTCACAACTCTCAGAGCTGAGAATCTTCTGAAACCTGCTGCTTTTATTAAATATTCATGTGCGTATTCTTGTATAGAATACATATTTTTACTTCCCAATACTTTCTTCCAGTTCCTTCACGTTTTAGCTCCTGGTCCCATACTTCTATTTATTGCAGGTTCCTTGTCCTGTACGCCACAGTTTCTTGTTCACATACTTCCAATATTGTTCTGGTTTGTAATACAAATTACGTGTCCATATTCTAGATTTCCTAGTTCTATCTGAATACTACTGATTCTTGGTCCAGTTGCTTATTTATCTTTCCTAGTGTTGGGTGTCTCTCTTGCCTTCCCAGTGGGTTGGTCCCCCTCCTTTCCCCATTACATGTTTCTTAGAATGCAGCCCTGCCCATCCAATGTCCCTTCCTGAATTCTGTTCCTCTTACTCCGTTCACCTTCTCTTCAAGTTCAATTCTTAGTTATTATTACCAGAGAGAGTCAAGAATAATCTGAGGGTTGGTGCATTATGCAGCAACTCAACTAGTAATTGTCTTCACTAAGAACTATTGGGTGTCTCCCAGGACTCTATAAGAACACCTTTCCTTTTTTTTTTTTAAACTGGTCTTTATTAGTATTTTCCATCCCTAAGACAAAAATTACAAATACAACAAAATATTGCAGCAGGATTCAACACAATGAACTAGCCAGAATCACTTTGTAAACCAGAAGTCTTGCAGAGCCCTCGCCAAGAGGGGCCACCCAACACCTTTAGCAACACTGTGCACAATAATGCAAATCATGGGGGGGGGTCCAGCACAAGCCCATGTCACTCCACTGAGCCACTGAGTAAGGTCTCTGGCACAGTTGTCGTTACAGCGAGCACCACACACCGTGTTCACTCATTCTTGTCCAAGGCAATGCCGGAGACACCACAATCGAAGGCCTGGGGAACCATCAAAGGCCTCATTCACCGCACTCAAATGTTCCACCATCTCTCCTCAGAGTTCCAGATCTCTCTCCGTGTTCTCGTCCGTACAAACCTGCCGCACCCCAAGTTTGCCTGCAACCGACCAACAGCACTTTCCCTTAGGTGATGTCATTTCCTTTACAGAGAGATCTTTTTCCACAGAGCATATGATCATTTATGATAGCATGCTGATGTTTTGCTTTCGATTTTCCCACTACCTTACCACTGTTCTGTACATGTGGCACTTTTCTAGTTTTCCAGGCACTGGCACGTTTTTCCCACTCAGGCTGCTACCTCTAAAAGAGCGGAAAGAAGTGTTTTGGAGGGGAGGGAGCTGACCTTGTTCAGATTTCATACATAAAATATGCTTTCTGACACAAACAGATGTCATTAAAGAAAGTATGCCTTTGGAGTACCGCCTAACTTTGATGGCTTCAACAGTGTGGGGACAGCGAAAATCCCAAGGTCTGGAAGAACAATGGAAATTATGCCTACAGACGTGGTCATTACTACACGTTTTGTCCTGGCTGCAGCTGAGCGGGTCATGGTTAGACCCTCTGAGTAGATCAGTGGCAGGGGTTGTGCACACAAAGTTCTGGTGCCTCTGATTTCCAATCCTTCCAAACGCTGATCAAAATCAAAGGCCAAATCGTCTGAAAGAAAGCGGACATATGGGTGAAGACACTGCAGATCCAAATTACGATGAGGCCACTGCACGTGTGAATATCTGCCTCGTGAATGGCCGCATGTGTTTAACGTGTAATGGGAAGAACCCCCTGCATTATACACTGCAATGAGTGAAACCCCCAACAGCTACAAATTCACAAATCAAGCACTGCAGACTGCTAAGTTACAGGGGTGTGGAATTTATTAAAATATCTACTTGTCCAGGGGACAGGTTGCTTCTCAAATCTACTTGTCCTGTAAAAAGATCTACTTGTCCCTTTGGTGCCATGTAGTGTGGCGACAAATTATGGCAGCAATTAATAGCCTCTCTGATTATGCCAGGGCTACTACCATAGTAGGGCTTGAATACTTGGAGTTTCAATCCCTACTGTAGCAATTTCCTTATTTTGCCACCTTTCTGCAGATCTGCATACTGGGGCTGGAGGAAGCAGTAAGCAATAGTTTCAGGGCTGGAATGCCTTTGAGTCTGCAAACCTACTAACCTGCATGTTTTAAAGATTTTTACCAGCTTCTCTCTAATATTTTTCCATAATAAGAAAGGTTGGACATTTACTCCTGACAATGGCAGAATTAGAACTTCTTCCAGGGTTGGGAAGAAAGTGGCTGGAGGGAAAATGAACTTGCAAATGCTCAATAGATTTTCACATGAGCAAATCTACACATCGTATTTACCCATGCTAAAATACAGTTCACAAATATTTTAAAGGGGTACGACATATACCATGGGTGCACTTTTGTGACTTTCTTTAAGAATTTGGGGCCACATGTAGGTAGGTTCAGATTTGTGACGTGCAAATTGCGAGTCGCAAATCCAAATGTAGGATGGTGTCCTTGACACCATCTGTGATTCGCAAGGGCTTTGCAAATGCCCACCTCATGAATAATCATGAGGTGGGTCGCAATTTGCGACCCCCCTCGCGAATGGTGGCCTGCTGGAGACAGCAGGCCATCATGTCTGTGACTGCTTTTCAATAAAGCAGTTTTTTTTTTTTGTTTTTGTAATGCAGCCCGTTTTCCTTAAAGGAAAACGAGATGCATAACAAAAACGAAAAAAGAAACGTTTTCGTTTCATTTTTTCAGAGCAGGCAGTGGTCCGCAGGACCAAGACCACTGCCTGCTCTGAAAAAATGTTTACAGTGACATTCACAATGGGGAAGGGGTCCCATGGGGATCCCTTCCCTTTTGCGAAAGTGTTAGCACCCATTTGAAATGGGTGCAAACTGCGATTGGTTTGCGCCCGCGTTCGCGGTCACAAAACAATCCTACATTGCACTGCGAGTTGCAATTAGGAAGGGAACACCCCTTACTAATTGCGAGTCGCAAACCCGTTTTGTGATTCGGTAACCAGGTTACTGAATCGCAAAACTGGGTTTGTGCATCGCAATGTGCTTTTTGCATGTCGCAAACAGCGAAAGTCGCTGTTTGCGACATGCAAAAAGCTACCTACATGTGGGTCTTGGTCCCTAATTAGGTCTGGTGTTAACAAAGACATTTTGTTTTTATTAAACTTCTATTTCTCTCTCTTTCGGCTGGCTTTACTGTGAGTGATCGCATTCTGCTCTTCCACAAGGAGCATATTGCCACACAAAGTAGTTTTGTTCAGTGTCAGGAACTACAGTGGCAATCGGTGACGTAACGAAACTGGAGGGTGCCCCTTTGCAAAGAACATGGAGGAGCCCCCTCTCCAGACTCACCCAGGGCAGGTGATGTGCTGGAGGGGCCCCCTGGAGGGCGGCTGCGGGGCTTTGTTATGCCGCTGGTGGCAACGTGTGCTTTAAGAGTTCAAAAACTTTTTGGGGGGGTTTTGCCAATGTTTGTTACAATGTTGAGGGCCTGGTAGCTCCCACAACAATAAAGTGTTACAAAAGCCATGTCAAAACAAGACACGCATTGATGAAACTAAAAGACTTATAAAAATATGTTGGATCAGTTGGCTTTGTCAGTGTTTGTTTATTTTCATGCTTCCCATAATCGTGTTGAAAATGGTTACACTGATTTTCCATTAGAAATATTTTTGGGAAATACTAGCATGCATCAACACATTTTACTAAATGACACTTCATTTGCATATTATCAGAGAGCATTCTGGGAGCATTATACTTAGCCTAAACTTTTCAAACATGTGTGTACACGTTTTTTTTTTTTTTGTACTGGAACCAACGTCAGTAGTGAAGTGTGACCTTAAAACATTTATTTACAGCACTCACCCTAATAATGAATGCTTTCAAATAATGAACCATAAATACAAGTTCGAACAGCATTATCTTTTGGAAACACATTACCTCAACTGCAGAGAATTTCACTCTCTGTAAACAGGCAGCCAAAGGGTTTGTGCTGCAGGGGGTTGGGCCTACTTGTCCCAAGGACAAAGTAAACATAAAAACTTGTTGCCCTTGACCCCAAACAAGATGTCCCGCGATAGGAATTCCACATCCCTGAGACTGCTATAATATCCAGCTTGCACACCACAGACAGATGCCCCAAAATCTGTAAATGCACACCTCACACACTGCTGGAAGACACCTCAGCAGTTGCAAACGTCCTTCTTGCGCCACAGGCCCATCACCAAGAAGGTTGTCACAATTCCGTAGGGAAGTTGGAATAGGGATCTACAGGAACTAAGGAAATTCAAATTTCTTTACTACTTTAAGGACAATGTTCATGAATAAACAACTTACTCTGGAGGGCCCAAGAAGGAAGGCACAAAAAACTGGAGTATTATTTGGAGTGGGTGACTACCCACCACAAGGAATACTCACAATCATTCTGGGTGAACCCTCACAGTCACTAAATTAAGTAAAGCTCAACTATCTAGTAGATATGGCACAAAGAACCCAGGAAAAAGAGTGAATTATTTATGCAGTACCAAAACAATAATAAAGGTTTAACGCAAAACAATAAAAATCTAATACTGAATTACAGAAATGGAGTAAAATCTAATAAACAAAATGACACTGAAAAGACAAAAATCCAATAAGGGAAACATTAGATATTTCTTTTTTTCAATTCCAATAAGAATACCGCCAAGAAAAAAAAAAGTGCCAATGATTCTCAATGGCCATAGTAGGCCAAGACCTAGGTGCAACTTAACGCTGACCGCAAAGGGTGCAGTTTAGACACACCATTCAGGTTTGTCCTGGTCAAATATTTTATCTGATAACTATAGTCCTTTATGTCACAATCTGCCATAGGAATACACTTCTAAAGCCCTCAAGGACCCCAAGAGAGGCAGAGACTCTCAGGTTGTCAGGCAGAGGCCAAACAGCAGGGTCCAATCCAGGTGCCACTGGTCAGCTGGACAGTTGCAGGAAAAGGCCTCTTGTAGGATGTTGTGTCTGTGTAGGTTTAACAGGAAGTCAGCCTTATGACCCATGGAACCCACTTTGTCCAGGGTACAAGAAGGTGCAGGTCAAGTTTTCCAGGCTCTTCTCAGGTCTCAATCCACCACATTTCCAGGAGTGTTCTGAAGAGGGTGCCTGGAGATGCCACATTCATGCCTGGCAGGAGCTTGGAGATGGGAGTGACTCCTGGGAACACCCTAACCGGCGAGGTTAAAGTTCCCAGGGCCAATCCTACCCACTAAGGATATTTTCAAGATCGCAAATGTCTTCAGGTGCACTCCACTTGGGCACTAAGGGTGTGTGGAAGGGCACTATGGTGATCCTAGTGTATCCGCCACATATAACATGAAAACCAAGCTTGAGGCAGTCACCGTACCCTCAAGCTGAGACAGAAGTTCGGTAGAACAAAGCAGGATGCTCCAACAACCAGAAAGTACTTACACAAGAATTGTTCTGGCATCCTGTTTCCCTGCCTATGGAGTGTGCCCCCAGAGTTTTATGAAAACTGAAGCAGATGTGTGGAGCAGGATTTGATTCCGTCAAAAAAAGGCCCGTTGTGACTGGAGCCAGCCCGGGGGTTGTGGGGGGTGAATAAAGGAAGGGCCTCACCCAGCTAACATCTGCAAGTGGCTGAAGATGCCTATTTGAAGTTAATGAAGTTACTCAACTGGTTATCCAGTCAAGGGAAGAACAACATCCACCTCACTCAAGGGCTTAGCCCTGCTACATGAGCAGTTTTTCACACTTCAAGGTGACTATTCAGCTGACAGGTGACAACCGACACTCATGCACATGGGCCTACAGAGACTTTAGATAGGGAGACGGTATCTTTTCCTTAATAGTTATTCAAAACGAGCATTTTTTTTTTTTAAATCATCAAATTGGATTTTGAATTACTATTAGAAAAGAGTCTTTGAATTATATTTTAGCTGTTCCACAACCAAAATTAGTATTATGAAATGGAATAGTGCTACCTACTGTTTCTCTATGTACAGTGAAGGTCTCACCCCCCCCCCCCCCCACAGTAAGGATTGGTTAACATTAAACTTTTACATGCCCGGCTTTTAAATGCCTCGTACCCTGCCTTATCGGCAATAAAACATACTTATGCTAATATATATATATATAAAAAAAAAAGGTTTTCACCTGTCAAAAGGGGTAAATTGGACATGACTCAAGAGTTTAAACTGGTGCAGTTTGGCTATAATGTTAGGCCTGAAGCCATGTTTTACTCTGTTACTGTAGTGAGCGGCACAACAGATGCTAAAGTCCACTGGTGGCATTTAACTTACCTTCCGTGGGCGATTTTTGTACCATACACTAGGAGCTTATGGGCCAGTTATATATACTAATAATTAGGAATGTCAATGAGATCGTGTTTGCGGGGGCGGCACATTATTACTAGCAGGGGTAAAATGCTCAGAGTTCTAGAGACAGCAAAAATACAGGGTCCAGGAAACGCCACATTGCGAAGGGGTGACCGTGCAGAAAAGGCGATTTCCTACAACAAGGAACATCACCCTCCGGGGACATATCAAGAGCACTGATTATTTGTAAACCCTGAATAAAGCCAGGCATCCTTATGGTAGTGAGTGAGGAGGTCATCTCCCTCATATAAAGGCATCTGAATCTAAGCAGAAGAGTCCTTCCGTACGAGGTGGCATCTTGGCATGGGTACAGTTTCGAATCATACAATGAAAAAAGATTTGTATCAAAAAGTATGCTCGGGCTTCCTTGTTGCCACCTGCACGCTGGCTACACCCAGCTGTTGTTCAGGTGCTATTACAGTCTAAGCAGAGCAGCCTTGTGCCCTGGGCACTGCATCAACTGGCAGTAATCTTGTAATCTCTCAATTCCCCTTTTATGTCGGGTACAAAGGGACCTTTCATCATCCGCCTGGCTGAGGCTGCTCGGGACTAATCTGGCCCACGAATCACCAAAGGTAGGTAGTTTACAAATATCTCTCGGGACCCAGGCACCAGGTGAGAGGCTCCAATTCAAACAGCTAAACTCGCCAGGGTAGTGAGAGAGCAGCAGGGCCTGTGGCATCAGAAAGGAGGATGGCTGTGCAGGGTGGTGACCCTCAGCAGGCCCCAGAATGCTGCTCCACCCACACATTGCTCCTCAATGAAGAATGATTCCGAGCTGCTGCTGTGAATCACAAGACTCTAGGCGCTTTCCCATGGACACTTACAAACAGCAGCTCCGGAGAGACTGCCGAGTGGCTTTGGGGCTGTGGCACACACTGCCCCCAGGGCGGGGTTCATTCTCACGATCCCAAGCAAGGCCAGTGGGAAAGTAATTTCACGTTTTTAGTTTTAAATTGGCAAGAGAGTGTCAGCTTCTCATGGAGAGAGATTATAGGTTAGTGGGGCCAAAGCATTCTTGAAGGAAAGTCCAGGCCCTTTCACTCTCCATCTCTACAGCACAGAAAAACAAAGTAAAAACATGGTTCAGTGGTAACAAGGACCTTCCTTTTAATTCTATGGGAACCACCAATGACGGGTAGTGCTCTAAAACCCACAGAGAGGACATTAATGTCAGCTCGACGTTTCCCTTGAAACAAATTGTGCCCAGCGCTAATGGTCCAGTTTGGGAACATATTCTGAGCACTAGTATGGGGACACAGATTACAGAATGTGGGAGTGAATACACCAACTCAGGGGATTCTCAATTTTGGTTTTAATTACATAACTAACTCCTGATGATATCACAGCATGTAACAGAAAGCACTGTTAACATGCAAGTCATTATTTTAAGGTTGCATTACACACAGTATAAGTAAGACTGCTTCAAAACGCACAAACAAGCTTAAGATAAAGAGGTGCTTTCAAAATATAGATTTTAGTAATACCCAGACTGTATGTAATGTATTCTTTTATTATATGATTGTCCCTCCATGTCTCCGGTGGTAGCAAGCGCTATATAAATACATTTACAATTAAGAGTGCACTTCACAGCTCAGTTGTTAACTCTTTGCACTACCACTCAAAAACAATAAATCTTCGTTATCACAAAGTTTCAAGTAATTCAATGAATTAAACCCAGTGCCGCCTTCCAAGCATTCTTTACATTTGCAGATTACCCTTTACATTTGCAGATTAACTTGTAGCACACACTTGCATTCTTATCAGGCAAGCAGGAACCCCGGGCAGGAAGGCTTGTTTAGCTGTCTGCCCGGCTTTGGCTTCACAGCACAGGAGAACCACTGAATGACATTTCAGTTGAAGAATTTAAACCATTCCAGGATGGTTATCTTTTTATGAAAAAGTAGGGACACGGTTTTTCATAAATCAAAAAAGTATGGACACGTTGTGCCCCTCCGATCCGGCCCACTTCGATATCCAATTAGAAATGGACTACGATTAGAAAATGTGGGATTTGTTAATGGATACACCTTACCCCCCATGATCAGTATAAGCATTATTCAGAGGTATGGAATTCCTATAGCCCAACTCCCAGGACATATAGTTTAGGGTCAAGGACAAGAAATGTTCATGTTTATTTTGTCCTTGGTACAAGTAGGTCCAACCACCTGCAGTAGAGACCCTTTGGCTGCCAGTTTACAGTACCTGGATCAAGGATGGGCATGGTCTGAGGTTCAGGTAATATTTATGTCCATATGTTGACGCTGTTCAAACTTGTTTTTAGGTTTATTAATGCAAAGCCTTTATTATTAGGGTGAGCACTCTAAGGAAATGCTGTAAGCTCAGACTGCACTGCTGACAGTGGTCCCAGTATAAAAATGTGTACACACATTTGCAAAGTTTAACAATATG
This sequence comes from Pleurodeles waltl, assembly GCF_031143425.1. Taxonomy (NCBI): domain Eukaryota; kingdom Metazoa; phylum Chordata; class Amphibia; order Caudata; family Salamandridae; genus Pleurodeles; species Pleurodeles waltl. Next base: position 10,414,829 of record NC_090450.1, read on the forward strand.
AGTCTACGTGTAATGCCCCAAAAATGCTCTCTGATTAGATGCAAATATTTTCAGAAGCTTAAAAGTAAGATTGACAAGCCTTTGCTTTCAAATTAAATGTTCACAAACAATTCAGCTAGAAATAAATGTTTTGCTAAACTACTTTGAAATTTAATGTATCATTTCTTCAAAGCATTATTCAGTAAAACGTGCCGATTCGTGTTAGCTCCAAAAACTGTTCATAATGGAAAGTCAGTGCAATCCGTTTCAACAAGATTGTGAAACACAAAAAATAAACAATCATTGGCAAAACCAATAGGTCTGATCTGGATGGTCAGCCTTTTGATTTTGTCAACACGTGTCTAGTTTTGACATGCTTTTTGTAGGAAGTTGGCTCTGTATATACTATCTCAAAGTGAGAGATAGTGTGCACAGAGCCCAAGGGTTCTCCTTAAAGGTTGATAGTGGAAAAATGTGATAATACTAATGCTCTATTTTTTGGCACTGTGGCCGAACAGTAGGCTTATCAGAGGGTAGTGTTAAGCATTTGTTCTACACACACACAGGCAATAAATGAGGAACACATACTCAAAGACTTAACTCTAGGCCAATAGGTTTTTATTTAGAAAATATCTTCTCTATTTTTAGAACCACAAGATATAAATTTGAGGTAAGTACATAAAACGCAAGGTACTTCACACAGGTAAGTATAGAACTTTGATTTAAAACAGTAGTACACACAGTTTTGGTTAAAATGGCAAATAGCTATTTTAAAAGTGGACACTGCAAAAATCAACAGTTCCTGGGGGAGGTAAGTAAACGTTAGTTTCTCAGGTAAGTAAAGCACTTACAGTCAGTCTCCTGGGTATAGGCAGCCCACCGTTGGGGATTCAAGGCAACCCCACAGCACCAGCAACACAGGGCCGGTCCAGTGCAGAGGTCAAAGAAGGGCCCAAAACACATAGGCGCCTATGGAGAACAGGGGTGCTCTGGGTCCAATCTGCTAGCACGTAAGTATCTGCGTCCTCGGGGAGCAGACCAGGGGGGGGGTTTGTAGAGCACAGGGGGGGGGGGGTGGGGGGGGGGGGGGACACATGCGCACAAAACACACCCTTAGCGGCATAGGGGCGGCCGGGTGCAGTGTGCAAAGTAGGTGTCGGGTTTTGCATTGAAAGCAATGGAGGGACCCGGGGGTCACTCTGGCGATGCAGGCAGGGCACAGCGGGGCTTCTTGGGCCAGCCACCGACTGGGCTAGGATGAGGGCCGCCTGCTGCCACTCCTGCACTGGTAGGTGGTTCCTCTTTGTCCTGGGGACTGCGGCTGCAGTGGTTGGTCCAGGCATCGGGTTCCTTTGTTACCAGGCAGTCGTGGTCAGGGGGAGTCTCTGGATCCTCTCTGTCGGCGTCGCTGTGGGGGGTGCAGGAAGGTCAACTCAGGGTGTCCACGTCATTGGAGTCACCTCTGCGGTATTGGGTTCTCCAAACTCAAGCCAGGGGTGTCAGGTGCAGAGTGTGAAGACTCACGATTCTGGCAAAAAGTGAGAGTCTCTTGAAAGTTGCTGTTTTGTTGCCGTTTCTGGACAGAGCCGCAGTCCTCTGGAGGCTTTTGGTCCTTTAGGTGCAGGTCAGTCCTCTGAGTCCTCAGAGGTTGCTTGTCCCGCTGGATGCGTTGCTGTGCAGGTTCTTTGAGTCTGGAGACAGGGCTGGGCCAAGTCTGTTGTCTCCATCGTCTCTGCGGGGCTTTCAGGTCAACAGCCCTTGTTGTAGGTTGCAGGAATCTGATTTCCTGGGTTCAGGGTCGCCCCTAAATACTCAATTTAGGGGTGTGTTTAGGTCTTTGGGAGGGGGGGGGGGCAGTAGCCAATGGCTATTGTCCTTGAGGGTGGCTACACCCTCTTTGTGCCTCCTCCCTGCGGGGAGGGCGGCACATCCCTATTCTTATTGGGGGGAATCCTTCAAAACAAGATGGATGATTTCCTAAGATAGGGGTCACCAGGCCCCAGAGAGCACAAAGGCTATCACCCCAGGGGGTCAGAAACTCATCTCAGTGGCAGGCTGGCACAGACCAGTCAGTCCTGCACTGAAGGATCTTCAGTCCCAACAAAACCATATGAGACGACTCCTGGTGGCCCACCGCCCTAGGCCCCGCACCCACCCCCACAAACCACGCACGCAACCTCGGCATCATCCTGGACCCCCCCCTCTCCATGACACAGCAAATCAATGCTCTAACCTCCTCCTGCTTCCACACACTCCGTACTCTAAAAAACTCCTTCAAATGGATTCCCCCAGAGACCAGGAAGACAGTCACCCATGCACTCATCAACAGCAGACTAGACTACGGTAACGCCCTCTACGCCGGCACCACACTCAAACTCACACGCAAACTCCAGAGAATCCAGAACACAGCTGCACGCCTCGTCCTTGGCCTCCCCCGCCACGAACGAAACTCACCACACCTCAAAACCCTTCACTGGCTCCCCATAAACAAGAGAATCACATTCAAGATCCTCATCCACGCACACAAATCCCTCCACAACACCGGCTCAACCTACCTCAACGAAAGAGTGAACTTCCACACTCCCACCCGCAACCTCCGATCAGCCGACCTCGCCCTAGCCACAGTCCCCCGCATCCAACGCACCACCACAGGAGGCAGGTCCTTCTCCTACCTCGCCCCCAAAACCTGGAACTCCCTCCCCACCAACCTCCGCAAAACCAAAGACCTCCTGCTCTTCAGAAAGAACCTCAAAACATGGTTGTTCGAACAGTGACCCTCCTGCCCCCCCACCAAGCGCCTTGAGACCCTCACAGGTGAGTAGCACGCTTTGTAAAAAAATTTGATTGATTGATTGATTGATTGAAGGATTGGGTAAAATACAGGCGGCATCTCGAAGATGCCCTCTGTGTGCATTTTTTTTATAAATCCAGCACTGGCATCACAGTGGGTTTATTATTCTGAGAAGTTTGATACCAAACTTCCCAGTTTTCAGTGTAGCCATGATGGAACTGTGGAGTTCGTTTTGACAAACCCCCAGAACATATCCTTAATATGGCCACACTGTACTTACAATGTCTAAGAATATACTTAGACACTGTGGGGGCATATTGCTCATGCAGCTATGCCCTCACCTGTGGTATAGTGCACCCTGCTTTAGGGCTTTAAGGCCTGCTAGAAGGGTGACTTCCCTATGCCACATGCAGTATTTTCTGTGCATGGCACCCTGAGGGGGATGCCATGTCGACTTTGCCTTTTTCTTCCTACCAACACACACAATCTGCAATGGCAGTGTGCATGTGTTAGATGAGGGGTCCCTTAGGGTGGCACAATACATGCTTTAGCCCTTAGGGACCTTCCCTGGTCACAGGGTCCTTGGTACCACTGGTACCTTTTGCAATGGACTTATCTGTGGGCTAGGGTGTGCCAAATGTGGAAACAATGGTATATTTTTAGTGAAAGAACACTGGTGCTCGGGCCTGGTTAGCAGGGTCCCAGAAGACTTATTAGTCAAGTCAGCATCAATATCAGGCAAAAAGTGGGAGGTATCTGCAACAGGGAGCCATTTTCCTACACTTTTTGTAAAGCTTTATTGTTGTGGGAGCTGACAGACCCTCACCATTATAACAAACATTGGCAAAGAAAAGCAATTATATTTTTAGTCTCAAAAAGCACATATTACCACTGTAGTCTCCAGCACTGAACAAAACTACTTTGTGTGGCGATATGTTCCTTGTGAAAGAGCAGAATGCTGTCACTCACAGTGAAGCCAGTCTATAGACAGAAAGAGAGAGACATAGTTTTAATAAAAACAAAAGGTCTAGGCTAACTCAAGACCTAATTTGGGGCCTAAATCTTATCTTAAATAAAGTCACAAAAGTGCACCCATGATACTTGCCCTTGCATTAGTGTATGTTTACAGATTTCAAGTAGTCACATTAATTTACGGTAGTAGGCCAGGAAATCGTACTCCTAGAAAATATTTGTAAACTGCATTTTATCACACACAAATATGCAGATGTAGATTTGCTCGAGCAAAACTCTGTTGTTTACAAGTTCACTTTCCCTTCAAATACTTTTTCCAACCACGGAAGAAGTTTTATTTATGCCCTTGTCGGGAGTAAATTTCCAACCTTTCTCAGTATGGGAAAAGATTAGAGAAAAGATGGTGAAAACATTAAAGTTAGCATTTTTGGGCAGACTCCATAGCGCATTCCAACCCCAGGAACTTTTGCTTAGCGCTACTCCAGCCCGAGTATGTAGATCTGTGGAAAGGTGGCAAAATGTGGGAATTGATAGAATTCAAATGCTATAGTAGGGTTTGAATTCTGGCATAATCAGAGAGGCTATTACCAGAGCTCTTATACAATGAGGTTGCTGCTTTAATCTATCGCCGCATGAAGTGGCAACAAAGGGACAAGTGGATTTTTTTACATGACAAGTAGATTTATAAAGCAGCCTGTCCCATGGACAAGTAGATATTTAAAAAATTCCACAGCCCTAAAATGTAATTTTTATTTTCAGTGTGGCCCGGTCTTGTCTTCTACAATGTTGTATTATGAACCCTGATTGAATGTTAATGGAAGTGAATGTGTATAATAATATATTATTATCTGTTTTCTTCATAAAAAAATAAAAGTGTTTCTTATAAGTCTGTTTGGTAAGCCTTAATATTACTTTATTAAGTCTTCTTTTGTTTAATTCAAAAATAGTTGGACTGTTATACCAACTTAATTTCAAGAATATTCAAGGGACTCCTTCAGCTACTTGTTGTTGCATAAGAGAATTTATACTCCAGTTCCTCTGTGGATATTGGGTAGCCCTAGCGTTCTTGAACTTTCTAAAGTTGCCATTTTCATCATTATAATTTAGGAGCAGCATTACATGGCCACGTAAACCAATAAGTGATAAGAAAGAAAAAGGAGGATTGGTGAAATAAAATACAGATTAAGATTTTAGTATGCAAAGCATCAATTAATCCAGGATTTCTGGTTTCACATTGTACAAATCAGATAAAGGAGTATCTATTTGTCTCTCCTTTTTTCCTTAAAATCTTTTTTTTTTAACCTCTTTGTACTTGAGGGAAGAGTGAGGTGACAGGCAGCAGCCACATGAAAGCTCTGCTCTTTATATGGGCTCAAGGTTCTAACAGGGCCTCGAGCTGAGCCACAGCCAGGTTTTTAGTGGCTTGCTCAAGACTAATTTAAATGCAAATCTGGGCACCCGGGTAGCCATGAGTGTGTGAATACAAATCAGGCTGGGGACTTGTCCTGGGGATATCTCCTTGGTCTTTATTTCTTCCATAAAAACTATTTTAAAGCACTAACATGTTGTCAGATCAGTGGTGAGAGGCACAAAAGAGTACAATTTGTCCAGGAAGAGTTAAGTTAGCGGGCCCAATCAAGACTGCACTACACTATTTAGCTGTAATCCACCTTATTGATAGATTAGATCTTTATTTCGATTATAAAAAATAATCATAAAAGCACACAATAATAACAAACTTCAGGAGTCATATACTAAATAACCACAAGCATTAAAAAGCCACAAACATATACAATGTATTGTTTAAAAGACCTAAAAACTTTAAGGGACAAAATTCCTGATCTTATTCAAGCGTAATTCATGCTTTAAAAAATTGGAGAGTGCCAATGCAACAATGGGTACATTCAACATTTGTAAATATATACAAGCAGGCCAATATTGATAAAATCCTTTGGTCTTAAGGACAGACAGGAGAAATCTTCTAAATGAGTCGTAAGAACTACAGAACACCACCAAATGTTCTAAAGTCTGGGGCAAAACATTATCACAGGGACAGATCTTATTCGCAGAGGGCTCATATTGTCCAGACGGGAAACATAAGTTACATCGGACAGAACCTAAACTGAACATAGTAAGAAGAAGTCTTCCATGGGCTTCTGACAAAGGAAATATAAGGTTCCTGTCCAGGAATGGTATTTAAAATCATCAATACCCTGGCTGAGTGGCTACCCAGGGCCAAGTTTACTCTGTTTTCGCTAATTTGCTCAATTAACATCTTCTTCACAAGATTTCTATCTGCCCGTTTTAGCAATTCTGGATTGTAAAATAGTTCAGGGCGGCCCAGTGATAGGGCTATAGAGCGGATATAATTAAGCCATGGGATTTTATAGCCTACCTCAATGACTTCACTGTTAAAAGCTGTAGATTTCCCATTCCAGAATGTTATCCACAGCATCATGGGCGCAATTTCTGCGTGATCTTCTGCAAAATCCAAACTCCGCTCCTAGTGAAAAAACAAACCCGGGCTGGCGGGGTCCACCCCTAATAACTTTCTGCAGAAGCGATTTTCTTCACGTTGAATAGACTTACAATTTGAATACCAGAAAATTCCTGCTCCATATAATAGTACAGGTAAACACTTTATCTTATAAATCTGCAGCCGCGGTAAGACAGGTTTACTCCCAGCCATCCGGGAAAATCTGAAAGGCACCCCACATGACTGGTCAAAATGTAGACACCGGTTTGGAGGCATTGAGCCTACGTACAATGCTCATCAAATGTAACCCCGAGATAAGAAAAGGAGGTCACCCTTGATATCACCTGACCCTTGTAATCGGTCTAAATTTCAGATTCCGCTTCCCCCATATCATAAAATGCATTTTTGAAGTATTTACGTCCAGTTTTAGGTCACCCATAAAATCAACAAACAGACCCACCAGCGCTTTGAGGCTGTTGTGCGTGCGGGAATAAATAACCGCATCATCCGCACATAATAGTGAGGGGACTAGGATGTTTTTGACTTCAAGAAATCTTTGCCATGAGAAACCAGGTGCGTGTTCAAGCCATTCATATATAGTAAAAATACAATTGGTGCCAGGACACACCCCTCCCTGCCTAACAACCCTTGACAGTTTAAAAACATCAGAACACTCCCCTCCCATCCCATCCCAAACCTTACTGAGGCATTAACATCAAGATGTAGGGCCCGGAGAAAGTTTACCAAGGGTTGGGGCACCCCAAGGCCTTCCAGAATTGACCATCGCTTCAAATGGTTAACCCTATCAAAAGCACAGCTAAGGTCCATAAATGCCAGGTATACAGCTCCCTTCTTGGCTACCATATATTTGCCCACCAACAGGTTGAGGTTAAGAAACTGTTCCATTGTCCCTTTGCCCGCTCTGAATCCGAACTGAGCAGGGCAGATGATAGTATTTGCTTAAATCCAATCTTCAAAACAAAGAAGAACAATATGCCCCACTATCTTGACAGTGGAACCCAGCAGAGAAATAGGGTGGTAACAACCTGGGTGTTGCCTGCAACCTTTTTTGAAAACCGACAATATTTCTGCAGACTTCCAAGAATTAGGGATACCAGTTTGCATGGCAGCACAAGTACATTAGTCAGCAATGGGACCCACATGGTGTCATTTTGTTTTGTATAGATCCATAGGAACACCCTGGGGGCCAGGGGCTTTGTTAAAGGGGCTACCCATTATGGCGTGCTGAACCTCTTCCAAATTAAAGTTTATACCCAAAGGGAAGGAAACTACTTTGTCCACCTCCACTGGCTGTTCTGAGCTATCCAGTGAGTAAACCCTCTCAAAATGGGCAACCCATTTTTGGGCGGATTTGTTAGTCCCTTCATTATCAGGGGAAACTTGATGAGCAGGCTAACCATTCACTATGTTTGAAAAGGTCCTTGTATCCCTGAGCTCACATGCACCCACTAACAGCTCCCACCTCTCTTCTTTGAGGCATTGCTTTCTTTTTCAAATTGCCTCTCTATAAGCAGTCCTAGCTAAACTGATAGATTGTTTAAGGGCTTTACGCAAGCACTTTCTAGCACTTCTGCAGTTTTTAATCAAACCACCCCTCTTTTCGATCCCATATAGGTCCTTGCAAATCCAACATAATGGATCTAAGGGTACTATTCAAAATCTGAGAGTCTGCCGGAATGACAGCTGGTGGAGCCTCATACAAAAGGAGGGAGCTAAAAAGCACACTCTTGCATCTCTAAAGAACATCTACCAGTAAAGTGGGAATCAGAATTTTACCCCAGCTAAGTCTCCTACCCTGATCCTATGGGGTCAGCCCAGTCACACCTAAAGCCATATTCTTAATCCCTGGAGCAGGGAATAACCATTCTAGCTTCAATGGCATTATGATCACTCTACAATGGGCCATGAACCCCGCCCCTTGGTTAAAAAAGTCTGCAAAACTGCTGCAGATAAAAATATAATAAATGGAGGTCCCCTTTCCCCACCCTACAAATGTGTGTTTGTATAGATCGCAGCTAAACATGTTGGAAAGGCCAGCCCGCCTCAGTTTGGTGATCCGCAGCTTATTTCTAGGGCCAGGAGCCACCTTATTCATTTAGGTGCATGTAGCATGACATTTGGTAGGTATTAGGTCATTTTTAATGATGTGCTAAATAGCATCTTTTACACTGACCCTAAAAACATCAGATCCTTCCAAAAGGTGTCAGAAGAAGTTGAAAGGTGATTGCCCAAGAACTCAAAATTTAGCAGAATGGGAGGCTAAGATTAAAAACCATGCTTCCTGGTCCCATGTTTTCAATTTGTCCACCACAACTGGGATAGCTATGACTCTGATGGCAAGGCCAATGGGCTGTCCCTTCCCAGGGAAACATAGCTATGTTTGAGGCCTGCTTGGCTTTGAAATACAGTGTTTATTTCCAACACAAGTAGGTGAAGAGGAAAAAAAGGAGATTAGATGGCAGGTATCCTAGTTCCATGGCTAAAATGTACCCACTGGAACATGTCCTATGACAGTAGGTGGTTATTGGGCAGTATGTGGGGTAGAGTTTGACATATTTCAAAGCTTAAGACTATTCCATTCCATTTGGATACCAGAGTCATTTTTTTAAACTTGTCTCACAAACGTTACACCACCACCAAGGGAAAGCTTATCCAATATGTGGTGAATTAGAGCATGAATATAAATCACACAGTATTCTCTATCTCCAGCTGAGTTACATCTTTTAAGATGGTCTGATTTAGGTGAGGGGTAATTTAGAACGAAACCCCAAAAATGTGCTACACAACTCAAACGCCCTCAATCAATCAATCAGGAATTTGTGAGGTGCACTACTCACCCGTGAGGGTCTCAAGGCGCTGAGGAGGGAGGCATGGTGCTGCTACTGCTCGAACAGCCTGGTCTTGAGAAGTTTCCTGAAGGTAAGTTCGTCTTTGGTCTGGCGCAGGTGAGTGAGAAGAGTGTTCCACCTTTTGGCGGCGAGGTGTGAGAATGATCCACCACTGGTTGTAGTTCTGCAGACGTGTGGGACGGTTTGAGGGTGAGGTCGGCAGAACGGAGATGCGGGTCAGGGTGTAGAAGGAGAGTTGTCTGTTGAGGTATTCTGGTCCAGTGTTGTGCAGTGCTTTGTGAGCGCGGGTGAGGAGTCTGAAGGTGATTCTCTTGTTGACGGGGAGCCAGTGCAGGTTTCTCAGGTGGTCTGTGATCTGGCAGTGGCGGGGGATGTCCAGGATGAGGTGTGTGGAGGCATTCTGGATGCGTTGCAGCCTCTTCTGGAGTTTGGCCGTGGTTCCTGAATAGAGGACATTGCTGTAGTCCAATTTGCTGCTTACGAGGGCTTGAGTGACTGTTCTTCTGGTGTCGGTGGGTATCCATTTGTAGATCTTTCGGAGCATGCGGAGGGTGTGGAAGCAGGAGGAGGAGATGGCGTTGACTTTCTGGGTCATGGATAATGAGGAGTCCAAGATGAATCCTAGGTTGCGTGCATGGGCGATGGGAGTCGGAGCGGCTCCGAGAGTGGCAGGCCACCAGGAGTCAACCCCTGCAGAGGGGGTGGAGCCGAAGATAAAGACTTCCATCTTGTCGGAATTGAGTTTGAGGCAGCTACTCTTCATCCACGCGATGATGGCCTTCATTGCTTCATGGAGGTTGGTCTTGGCGGAGTCCTTGGTGAGGGAGAGGATCAGGCTGTGGGATCGGGCGATATTAGCAAGCGTGGCCATGTAGATGTTGAAGAGGGTTGGGCTGAGGGACGAACCCTGGAGTACGCTGCAGATTATTTTGTTGGCCTCCGAGCAGAATTGGGGGGGTGGGAAGGGGAACTCCTCTCTGGGTTCTGCCTGTGAGAAAGGAGGTGGCCTAGTCCAGGGCTCTGTCGTGGATTCCTGCATTGCTGAGGCGTGAGCGTAGGGTGTGGTGGCAGACGGTTATGAATCTCGGCTGAGAGGTCTAGGAGGATGAGGGCCACGGTTTGGCCAGTATCCAGTATGGTTCCGATGTCGTTGACGGTGGCGATTTCGGCACTGTGGGTGCTGTGGAATCCGGATTGGGAAGTGTCCAGGGTGCAGTTCTCCTCGAGAAAGTGGGTTAGTTGTCTGATGACAGCCTTCTTGATGACTTTTTCTGGGAAGGGGAGCAGGGAGATAAGCCGGAAGTTCTTGAGGTCCTTTGGGTCCGCCTTGGGTTTTTTGTGAGGAGGGCGTTGATTTTGGTGTGTTTCCAGCTCTCCGGAAAGGTGGCGGACTCGAAGGAGCTGTTGATGATCTTCCGTAGTTGGGGTGCGATGACGGAGCTTGCTTTGTTGAGGATGTGGTGAGGGCAGGGTTCAGATGGAGAGCCGGAGTGGATGATGTTCATGATTTGGATGGTGTTGTTGTCGTTGACGGGGGTCCAATAGAGCAGGAGGTTGGTCAGAGGTGAATCTGTGGTGTTGGTGGTTGCTGGAGAAGGGAGGGGGGGGGGGGGGGTCTGGGTGCTGAAGTTGTTGTGGATGTCTACAATCTTGCGGTGGAAGTAGGAGGCTAGGAAGCCGCAAAGGTCTTGGGATGGCAGGATGTTGTTGGAGCTGTGGTTGGAGAGTTCCTTCATGACGTTGAAGAGCTCCTTGTGGCTGTGTGCGTTGTTGTTGATTCGGTCTTTGAAGGCGGTTCGGATTCGATGGTGGTGTCTGCGGATGGCGTTTTTGAAGGCTGTGTGATTGTCCAGAGTCTGATCTTGGCGCTACTTTCTTTCAAGTCTTCTGCAAGTTTGCTTAGATTCATGGAGGTCGGCTGAAAGGCCTTTCTGTCTGTGCGTCTGTTGGAGGGATTCTTGAGTGGGGCGAGAGTATTGGCACAGGTGTCGACCCATTGCCTGACGCTGAGGGCAACTGCATCAGTGTTGGTGGTGTCGATGGGTGGGTTGCGGGAGACAGACGCAATAAGTTGGTCTTCGGTGACCTTGTTCCAACTGCGGTGGGGGATCCAGTGTGGTTGGATGCAGCAGTGATCTGTCCAGTGGAGTTTGGTGATGTGGCTGAAGGAGACAGGATTGCTGGCGCAGGCGGGAGAGCAGCCGGCGTTGAGGGTGTTGGCAACGTAGTGAAGACGAGTGTGGCAGCGGTTGGGTGGGAGGGGGGGGGAGAGCCAGAGGTTCTGGTGCTGGGCGCGGTCCAGGCTCGGACAGGCGCAGACGGGCTGGCCTTTGGCGTGCCCACAGCGCGGCCGCCATTAAGTAGGGAGGTGGGGGGGTTGGGGGGGGGGGGAGAGGAGAGCTGGGAGTCGGGAGCAAAAAAACGGCGCAAAAAAGGGGGTGGGTCACAAAAAAAGGGCATGGGGGCAGCAGTGATGGGAGTGCAGCATGAGAGAGAGAGGAGGGGGCGGGCTGCAGGGGCAGCAGTGGCAAGGGAAAGAGAGAAAGAGAGGGGGAGAACGAAAGTGAGAGAGAGAGGGGAATGAGAGAAAAACGAGGAAGAGTGTAGCGCGAAGCAGAAGGAGCACAAAGGGACAGAAGTGAAGCAGAACAGGGAACACAGCATAGAAAATGAGGAGAGAGGCAGAAGGCAGCCTAGCAGGAAAACAGAGCTCTCCCACTAGACACCAGGGATGAGGTGCAGGCAGAAGCATGCAGGTGGAGGAGGACCTCGAACTCCTGACATGGGTCAGGAGTTCAGAGGAGCCAGGGAAAGGGCTCTACTTACAAGGTGGAGCCATGGGAGACAAAGCAGTGCACTGAACAGGTCAGTGATATTCCTCAAATAACAAACATTTTCTGATATCTCCGCAGGCATAGGCTCTCTGTGCAAGCAGTACCTCTACAGACGTATAAAGTGTCTTGTAGAATTGATAATAGAAAGTTGGCCACCCTAAACTAAAGGGGCGAGGAAATACTGTGCCCTCCACTCTCTTACGGCAGCCAAGTTGTGTGCAGGTGCAAGGTAGTTATGGTACTGTGCTCCGAGCACTCAGTGGAGTAAACAGTAAATGTTGTTAACAGGGTTGTGTGCAGGAGTGGGTAAGGGAACTTATGTCTCGGTGCTGAATCCAGCTGGATGAGCAAGAAGGATTGGTTCTAAACTGTGTTCATTTGTATAGTAGGGTGTGTGTGGGATGCGTGTAGCCAAATTGATAATCTTGCAAAGCGTTTATAACTAAGGCGCACTGTGCTCTGACCCGGACACAGATGTGGGGAGGCAGTACTCTAAAGGTGGCTGAGCTGAGCCAATGGACTGGCCTGGCTCTAGGAGCCCTTGCACAAGCCGAACCTGGGAAACGCTGGCAATGAAAACTATGCAGCAAACATCACATAAAATACGATAAAGTATCTTCCAAATTAAACAAGCACACTTCTTTTACATGCGGCATTTTATACATTAATTAGTCATGTTATAAATGCATCCAAGAGGCAATGAAGAAAAAGGGTGTTGCTGAAACAAAATATTTGCCCGAGATCATACATTTTGGTTAAGGCAGGATGAATCACAGGTTTTCTGATTTCACTCTGAGCAAATGGGCCATTAAATAGCTATATGTCTCTCCTTTTTACCTCAAATATGAATGCGTTGTTTATGAATGTGTGCACTTGGCTCGAGCTCCCATAGGATATCACTGAAGGAGAGGGTACAGCGGAGGTTTTAGGAGTTGTGTTAACAAATCGTGGTGGCCGCCTTTAAAGATTTCTTACTAAAACAAAGTCAATAATTCTGCATTAAACAAACACGGGGGACACGTGTGTGACGCAGTATATGACGTCACACAACCGCGCCATGACGTCACACAATACAGATCATACCGACAGGCCATGGGCGGCCACGGGGCGCTCACCAGGGCGGCTGGGGCCCTCCTCGAAACCGCGGGACTCTTCCACCGGTGGCCGCGCTCCGTGACCGGGATCCTCCCGCGGTTCTCCAGGCCATGGGCGGGGGCGGGGCGCTGACAAGTCTCTACCTGTCCGGAGCGGAGAGGGCCGTCTGCGCATGCGCGCGGAGTAACCCCACACAGGACCACCCGGGAGCGCGTGGGCGGGGATCGTGCTCGTGACGCAGCCGGAAGTGACGAACCACGGCCGGAAGCGCGCAGCGGCCGTTGTGTGGCGTTTTAGCCACGCCCACGCGCAGTCCTGCTCGAGCTTTCGTCCGTTTACCGCCCGTGAGTTGACGGTTGTCCAGGCCCTTGGTCCTGTCTGAATGTGTCCGTTTGTGTTTGAATTATTGTTTTTTTGATGCGTGTTCGTGAGTGGATACCCGGGCTGATGTCTCTTCTCGGGAGCTCTCATTGTACTAGAGCAACCTTTGTCACCAGGGGGGGCGAGCCGAGGTCTGGCTTGGCTCTCAGAGCCCGTGCTAGAGCCGAGCTGTGGAAATACTCCCTCTTAAATCACGTAACAGATATATGAAAATATCACGAGGGCTTCTCAAATCGTAAGATGGATTTCCATAAAATACCGAACCTCCTCACGGCGATACATCAGGTTATATCACTGCATGGAGAGGCATTTATTTAATAAAAGGAGTAATGTTTAAACGGGTACTTTTAAACATTCATACGTTAATTAAGAGGCAGGGCTAATGTTGTGCCCCCCCCCCCCCAATTCAAAAATACCAGACATTTCTGCACATATTAAGATTTTGCAAAGGGACAGATATGGTTACATATAAACTATCACATTTTATTGATTTTTAAATTGGAATTTTTGTCTTTGTTTACTTCAATTGCTCATTACCACAGCTCTAAAACACGTTATAAAGTTCTTTCATATTAAATTTCACCTTTTTAAAATATTTGCCATGTGTAGTAGAGATTTTTATTTAAGACATTATATTCTGTCAAACACGAGGTGTTTATGCAGAAGACGTTCTGAACTCACTTATTTAATATGGCTCTCATAAAAAAATTAAGAAAAAGCAGAATTCTGCAATAAAATATTTGCCAAGGAGAATACAGTTTAGTCAAGCTGAGAAGCTGGAATTCTTATCAGGATTTTCTTGTGCAATTCAGCCACTGTAGGGTTGTCCCTTTTTTTATATTAAAGGTTTTTGTTTCTTTTTGCATGAGGATAGAGTGGGCACATGAAAGTTCAGCTCATTTTTGTCTCAAAGGAGCAAGAGGACCTCGAGCTGAGCTAGACCAAGACATCTGGCTTGAACCTTTAGTGGCACGCCCACCTCCATTTATCACACTCCCAATAATAAAATAAAATAATTATGATGCAAAACTCCAGGTTTTAATTACAAATTCTGTGAATGTGGAGCTGACTTAAAACAACTTTGCTGCAATGAATGTTGAAAGAGACCTATTATTTATTGACATTGTATTTTCCTGATTTTTTTCTTAAATATTCTTATTAGTTCCCAGAAGTTGTGTATCTAGTGTAGCCACCTTGTTCCAAATGCTTGAAATTTTCCTAGTCCATTTGTGAATTGCTTGGCCAGTCCATCTTTCAGTTCTACCTTTTTGTAATCTAGCCCTTATGATTTAAACAGAACAAAAAATCCCAGCATGCATCAAAAATGCCTTAACTGGACGAGTTACTCATTCTTGGACCTGGGTAACTTGAGAGCATTGTACTGTGCTTTGTCATCATGAACACCTTATCTAGCGCCGAACTTCATGCCTAACCATCAGTATGCCATTTTCTTCACATATTTATCTACACAATTGCCACATACCTATAAGCTTTGTTATGCATACCCATTCACCACCATGTCATGCCATGGATACTCTTAATATGATAATTATAACAATTAGGCAGTGGCCAACATTAATACAGATGTGGGTAACCTCATACCATGATTTACAGAAATATGGGTAACCTCATACCATGATTTACAGAAATATGGCAGGGTATGCATCTATCATGTAAGGGACAGTCATTGTATCAAGGATGACAGAGTCTCACTAAACTCCTTGCTAATCGGCTATTCCTCCTACTGCCAGATATCGTTCGCCCGGATCAGTCGGGATTTGTGCCAGGCCACTCCATAGTCTTTGCACAAAGTTCTTCCTTATGCACACTACAGACCCTCACCTTGTTGCCATGGCTGCCCTCTTAGGTGCCACTAAGGCGTTTGATTCCTTGCAGTGGCATTCTCTCTTCCCCTTGCTCCCACGACTTGGACTCAGCCACCGCTTCGTACAACTGGTAGGCCTTTTGTAGGCCTCTCCTATGGCACCCCTTCGATTTAACATGATGCTATCTGCTCCATATCCTGTTATGTGTGGCACCAGGCAGAGGGCCCCTATCCCCGGTTCTCGCCACAGTGATGGAACCATTGGCTACCAGACTATGACAACATCATGCCCTCGGGTCCACGGTTCCACGGCCCAGAGGATACTGGTATCCGTGTACGCTGACGACGTCAGGTTATACATACGAGAACCCCAAACAAACTTGGATCCCATTATCCGTGAAGTCATCGGATTCGGAGGGTACTCTGGCATACATATAAACTGGGCTAAATCTACCCTACTTTCCCTCGCCTCTGAAATGCACCCGTTTGACTCTTAGTTCACCCCCTGCAGTGGACAACTGGCCCGGTGTGCTACGTGGGTATTTGGCTCAGCTGAGATACGGAAGAACTCAGGAGGGCTAATTATGGCTAGGCCATGACATCACTAGAGGAGCGGATCCCGACCTGGACCCAGCTGCCTCTCTCCATGGCAGGACGGATTGCTGTAGCTAGAATGGTCATCTTGCCTAAATTTCTCTATTTCTTCGTCAACCTCCCGATTCCACTCACCACACTACTTGCAGAACCTGCACTCTAATCTGATATCCCTAGTGCTGGCCTGCTGCTTTTGTCCTGGGGGTGAAAGGATTGGACTTGGTTTTCTACACCCTACTTCCAAATGTTCTCCAAGGGCTTGGACTGAGCTTGCCTCCTGTTAAGAAGTCTCAGGGACATCAAAGACTTCATTTGCCAGTGCCTGAGCTCTTCTGCTAAGAGTCTTGACTTGCCAAGTGTGCTTACCCCACTCCCTGGGCTCTTGGAAGTGCAAGCTTGTGATCTGAAGGACAAAATTGCAGTGAAACAGGTGCTGCATCTATTCTGAAGCACTCCGGATGAACTGACACAGCGCCTGTCCTGTGGCTGCAGAATAGATGCAGCGCCTGTTTCACTGCGTTCCCATAAACACAGCGCATCCGGATTTTCCCCTCATCGTCCCTGGATGCCAGTTTTTCATTGGCCCCGCACTGCAGTAAGGAACTGAGGCTGCGTGTCCGGAAATCAACACATCGCCTTTCCTGCGAGGAGAGAATGGACGGATCATCTCTCCTGCCAGTAAGAAACCAATGCATCATCTCACCTGCGAAGAAAGAATCAACACATCGCCTCCCCGCCTAGTAAGCAATTGACACATTGCTTTGCTTTTTCGCTGCCTCACCTCCCCTGTGGCCCACGAGGTCTTCGTTTTTGTCGCACCCCTAGATACTTTGTGCTAAAGAGATGCATCCGTTGTTTCCTATGAATTAAGACTTGCTTAAACTTTTAAAAAGTGATACCTTGACTTGTGTATGTTGGATTTATGTCGTTTTGGTCTTGTTTTACTCAGATAAATATTGTCTATTTTTCTAAACTGGTGTGGAGTCCATTCGTCGTGTTTTCACTGAGTTACTGCACATGTGTGTGTGTGTGTGCGTTCAAATACTTTACGCATTGCCTCTGATATAAGCCTGGCTGTTTGAGGCAAGTTACCAAGGGGGTGAACAGTGGCTATCTTAGGTGTGTGACTTCCTAGCCCTGACTAGAGTGAAGGGTCATACTTGGACAGGGTACAAACCTCTGCCAGCTAGAGACCCCAGTTCTACCAATCCATTTCTTGTTTTTACCCCCACATGCTTCTAGCCTCACATGGCGGTGGAGGCACCAATCTGGTGGCACCTTGCACCCTAACTACTGTTCTCCACCGATCTTACAGACCATCTAGAGCAAAGATTGACACAGTGGCATGCACCCATTGAGTATAGGAAGGCATGTGGTGTCGCACCCAGCTGCCCTGCTTTTACACTTCCTCTATTCCGATTGCGTGCAATCCCACCATTACAAGTTGAGTGCGCAAGAGCCCTTAAGCGGGGTATCACTACATTCACAGACTTCCACCTAGATGGCGAAATCCTACCCCCACTTAGAGCAGAAAAGCATCCCACCCCACCCCACCCCACCCCACCGCGCTAAACATCCTCATGCATCACCAGCTTCGTGCCACATGCATGCGGTATGACATGTTTCCTGAGCATCCCTCCATACTACATGCACTAGAACTTGATTGTACTCTGAAATGCAAGGCAGGACAAATGGACATAGTCCCACAGCACGTGCTGTTTGGGAGCTGGACACGGCCCCACCTTTTTATAGATGCACAACAAGCTTATTAATACGGGCAAACAGAGGCCCTCCCACCTAACTATAGACTTCGGCTCTTACACTTCATATTCCTGCATCAGCTTTACCGCACTCCGGTGCAGCTACTTCAAGTGGATGGGTTTAGCTGAAGAAGCATGCTGCCTAAGTGGCGTGACCATGCAGGCCACCTTCATTCATCTTGCATCGGAGTGCCTCTGCATTACTAACTACTGGTTTGCAGTATACAGGCACCTGGCTCAAATAACAGACCACTCACCCCCAGAGGACATCATGGGCTATGTCAGAGATGTCCCTCCTGGAGAGCAACAACTCACTGCAATACTGCTTCTTCTGGCTAAACGATGTGTGGCCATACTCTGGGGCCCTCGGCCTGCACCAAAACCTGAGACCTGGTTGCAACATGCAATATACTGGCAGGAACAGCTCTACAAATACTGGGAGCTCATGCCAATGAGGTCCCGTCCAAAAGACATTTGGGAACCCTCGCTAACCTACTTGACACAAATAGAACCCACAAATGCGGGAATGGACTTTTCATTTACCGGAACCCCCGATGCTATCTCGCACTCAGCCCCTAAACAATTGGCAGTGAGAGACGTGAGCCATGAGGCGGATGCACATGCCTTATTCAATTGACTTGGGCCCTGCTGCAATGGGATGACATTTGTGCCATTCTTTCTGTGCTGATGTACTTAATGCTGTGCCTTGCCTATACCTGTAATACAGTTCCACGCTCCAATTGTGAACCAAAATACCACTTTTTTCCCAACTCTGTGACAGCAGAGATGAACAGCAGAGGCATAGAAATGCAACACCAACTCCCTCTTCTCAACCGTCCTTCCAGAACCTTGTTCCCTCCCATATTTTATATTACCTCACGATCACTTACCGCATTCAATTTCAGCAACACCACACATCATCTCCCTTTGTGAACATTTACAATTTTTCCATTCTTTTTGTGAACACTACAATTTTGTTTTTACATTGAGTACAACTAATAAATCCTACAAATATGCAATAAACACTAATATGAATAAATCACAATAAATATCTAACCAAAACAATATCTTACAGAAAATAGAGCTCTAAACAGTATTCCCCCATTTCCCTTGTGTTTTCAATTGACCCACTGATCACTCTAATAGAAAGTCTCTGAATTGGGCTGGTGTATGAATAATCCTTCAGAATACACAGTCTCACCTTTAGGTACTTTTTCTGCTCTCTTAACCTTCACGCATTCATCTACTTCTAACTGCTCTTTTTTAGCTCCTTTCTTAGAATCAAAATACCTTTTGTACACTCTCTGAGCCTTCAAAATGTTATTTATTACTGTTTCTGTTGACCACTCTACTTTCCAAGCACTACTCATCCATCCAAGACTATCCTTGGTATACAGCTCTTTTCCATGCATGAACACAAATGGACCAAAGCCTGTGAGCGAAGGCTTTACTCTACATGTCCATAGCATTTTCTTGACCTCCACATCCCATTTTGTTCCACTGCTGATAGCCATTTGAATTTGTATCCTTAATCACACAATGAAAACGCTCAATGGCAACTTTTCCAGCTGGGTGATACACTGAAGTCACTACATGCTTCACCCCATTCCTTTCAAGGAACTCTACAACTACTGTGGACTTAAAATGTGGACCATTATCACTCAACAGATTTTTCGTGAATCCTTCCATCATAAATACAACAGCTAAAAATGTCAACAGTGTTTCTGCATCTGCCTTCCTTACCACCTCTAAGTTGATTCATTATAGAATTTTTTTCAGAAACCCTTCTGTGGTGCTGGAGTAAGCAGGGGCTACAGAGCCACTACTGTTACAACAAAACATACACCTTTAAAATCCCTTGAAATGTTTTACTCTGTATTTTCAAAATAAAATCATAGGGGTGATTTTTGACTCCAAGGCTACTATGTCTTCCAAGTAGCTGCAGTATTCAGTGTCTGCTTCTCCTGCTAAGCAGACTGTGATTGATTCTGTTTCTTCTATCTGAAGCCCATTGTGCCTTGGTGGTTGGGACAGCTGTAAACTCTTGCTTGTACTAATGCAGTTCCCTCTATTTCTGTTTATCAACAAAGATATTGTATTAATACAAAGAGCTCCATTTTGTTGCTGTTTGGTAGTAACAGGGCAAATGAGAGAAAACCACCAGCCTGATTCACAAAGGTAAATCTACTCCTGTATCTAGGGGTAACTTCACATTTTTGTTTTTGCTACCACCATTTCTGAGTGTAACTTAACTCCTTAGCAGTAGAGTTACATGCCTCCACCCCCAGGTGGAGCCTCACAGAACAGACTTTACTAGCACAAAGTTAGTATTAATAACATTTCATTGTAAGCAGAGGTTACCGTCACCAGAACGAAGATCTCCTTATTGTACCGTATAGAAAATGCATTTAAGTTTATTAAACCTTGAACCGAATTTTTAGATTTTATTATAAATTGTTAATGTAAAGTAATTCTGTGTACGTATTTTAAATCTAGAATTAATAAAATAGTTTACAGCACTTTAGCTTAGATGTGTGATAATTGAAAACATTTATTCAGTTTGAAACATCTCTAAAGAATATACTAGTAAAAAAGTTTGCATTTTTTTATATTGAATATATAGCATTATTTTACAAAAGGTTTACATTTTATTATAGTTTTATAGCTAAATATAGTCGAAATCATTGTGTTTATTTTAGGA
Source organism: Pleurodeles waltl (assembly GCF_031143425.1). Taxonomy (NCBI): domain Eukaryota; kingdom Metazoa; phylum Chordata; class Amphibia; order Caudata; family Salamandridae; genus Pleurodeles; species Pleurodeles waltl. Next base: position 10,435,107 of record NC_090450.1, read on the forward strand.
TTATTTACTATGGTAAGCTAGTTTAAGTCTCATCCACCAATTATTTCGTATGGGAGGGTGTTGAAGTAGCTGTGACTGTCCATGTTGGTGTTGGACTCTTTCTGATGCTGGGTTGGAGTATATTTACATCAATGTTTTGGAACCATTGTTGGCTATATTAACTTCATAACTGTTTTTTGTGAATTGAAATGTGCTTTCTGTTGTGCAGGTGGGTTTTGTATTTCCATGTCCCCCTTAACACGTCCTTTCATTCCCTAAACCGTTCACATTTAGTAGCATGTGTTCCCCCTTTTCAAGGTACATCCCACGTAACTCCCACATCATGTCCTTCCCACATTTACTTCAAAAACTTAGATCTCATGGCTGAGATCACTGCACAGAAAAGGTACAAGAAATGGAGACAGAGACCTTCGCGTGAAGGTTTGTTAATTGCATTTTATAGTAACAAGTACAACTGCTCTAACACTATTTTATTTACTATAAAATTCAGTGTGTGAATGGGTCTCATCTGCTAAAATATTGGCTCGTGGAGCTGCAGGTAGTCTATTTCAAATGGTTTGCCTCACCTCTGAATACCTCCAGGTCCGATTCCTGAGTAACTTTCCTCTAGAATCTCTTTTTACTCCCTTTCAAGGGGCCTTCGCAATCCGTTAAGGTACTTCTGAATGTTACAAACTGAAGGCCAGGGTTGGTCAGTTAGTCTGCCCAGGACACCAGCTCATGGAATTATCTCTCTCTAGTTGTAAGATTCCCTGTTTCATAGAAAGAATTTAGGAAACTATTTGTCTGTTCTGTTTGCCTGTAATGCATTTATTTCAGTCATATGCAAAAACAACATGGTGATGGATTGAATGCTTGAATTAATCTCAGCCTCTGGCAATACTAAGGGCTGCATCACAATCTATCATTTTTCACCTACATGTCACCCCAGTTTAGACCTGGGCTCACTGTGCCCCTGGAACCAACCTATACCTGGCTTAAGAGCCCTAACTAGGGAGATACACAGGGGTGTGGAATTTATTAAAATATCTACTTGTCCAGGGGACAGGTTGCTTCTCAAATCTACTTGTCCTGTAAAAAGATCTACTTGTCCCTTTGGTGCCATGTAGTGTGGCGACAAATTATGGCAGCAATCTCATTATGTAAGAGCTCTGATAATAGCCTCTCTGATTATGGCAGGGATACTACCATAGTAGGGCTTGAATACTTGCAGTTTCAATCCCCACTGAAGCAATTTCCTTATTTTGCCACCTTTCTGCAGATCTGCATACTGGGGCTGGAGGAAGCAGTAAGCAATAGTTCCAGGGCTGGAATGCCTTTGAGTCTGCAAACCTACTAACATGCATGTTTTAAAGATTTTCACCAGCTTCTCTCTAATATTTTCCCATAATAAGAAAGGTTGGACATTTACTCCTGACAATGGCAGAATTAGAACTTCTTCCAGGGTTGGAAAGAAAGTGGCTGGAGGGAAAATGAACTTGCAAATGCTCAATAGATTTTCACATGAGCAAATCTACACATCGTATTTACCCATGCTAAAATACAGTTCACAAATATTTTATAGGGGTACGACATATACCATGGGTGCACTTTTGTGACTTTCTTTAAGAATTTGGGGCCACATGTAGGTAGGTTCAGATTTGCGAGTCGCAAATCCGAATGTAGGATGGTGTTCCTGACACTATCTGTGATTCGCAAGGGCTCCGCAAATGCCCACCTCATGAATAATCATGAGGTGGGTCGCAATTTGCGACCCCCTTGCGAATGGCGGCCCTCACAGGGATGGTGGCCTGCTGGAGACAGCAGACCACCATGTCTGTGACTGCTTTTCAATAAAGCATTTTTTTTTTTTTTTTGTATTGCAGCCCGTTTTCCTTAAAGGAAAACGAGATGCATTACAAAAACGAAAAATGAAACGTTTTTGTTTCATTTTTTTCAGAGCAGGCAGTGGTCCACAGGACATGTTTACAGTGACATTCACTTTTGCGAAAGTGTTAGCATCCATTTGAAATGGGTGCAAACTGCGATTGGTTTGCGCCCGCGTTCGCGGTCACAAAACAATCCTACATTGATAATTGCGAGTCGCAAACCCGTTTTGCGATTCGGTAACCAGGTTAAAAAGCTACCTACATGTGGGTCTTGGTCCCTAATTAGGTCTGGTGTTAACAAAGACATTTTGTTTTTATTAAACTTCTATTCCTCTCTCTTTCGGCTGGCTTTACTGTGAGTGATCGCATTCTGCTCTTCCACAAGGAGCATATTGGCACACAAAGTAGTTTTGTTCAGTGTCAGGAACTACAGTGGCAATCAGTGACGTAACGAAACTGGAGGGTGCCCCTTTGCAAAGAACATGGAGGAGCCCCCTCTCCAGACTCACTCGGGGCAGGTGCTGTGCTGAAGGGGCCCCCTGGAGGGCAGCTGCGGGGCCTTTGTTATGCCACTGGTGGCAATGTGTGCTTTTAGAGTTCAAAATCTTTTTGGGGGGGTTTTGCCAGTGTTTGTTACAATGTTGAGGGCCTGGTAGGTCCCACAACAATAAAGTGTTACAAAAGCCATGTCAAAACAAGACACACATTGATGAAACTAAAAGACTTATAAAAATATGTCAGATCAGTTGGCTTTGTCAGTGTTTGTTCATTTTCATGCTTCCCATAATCGTGTTGAAAATGGTTACACTGATTTTCCATTAGAAATATTTTTGGGAAATACTAGCATGCATCAACACATTTTACTAAATGACACTTCATTTGCATCTAATCAGAGAGCATTCTGGAAGCATTATACTTAGCCTCATAGCCTAAACTTTTCAAACATGTGTATACACGTTTGTTTTTTTTGTACTGGAACCAACGTCAGTAGTGAAGTGTGACCTTAAAACATTTATTTACAGCACTCACCCTAATAATGAAGGCTTTCAAATAATGAACCATAAATACAAGTTCGAACAGCATTATCCTTTGGAAACACATTACCTCAACTGCAGAGAGTTCCACTCTCTGTAAACTGGCAGCCAAAGGGTTTGTGCTGCAGAGGGTTGGGCCTACTTGTCCCAAGGACAAAGTAAACATAAAAACTTGTTGCCCTTGACCCCAAACAAGATGTCCCGGGCGTCGGGCGATAGGAATTCCACATCCCTGGATACAGGTCCTAGGTTGCATGTTTTCCAGTTCAGGGAGGGCCTGGCGCTTCAGTGTGGAATATTCCCATAAGGAACAGGTTCAAGACTGGTTTGCTTATGGCTTGGTGCAAACTGAGGTGGCGTGGTGGGCAAAAAATGATGGGTTGGGATGCGGCCCTAGGGGAAGTTGCCAGTTGCCGAGATTAATTCAAGCATTCCTTCCATCACTTTGTTGTTTTTGCATTAATATCAGTGTCAAGAGTTCTGCTGCAGGTAGTTGCACTATATAAAAGTGATCAATCCTTAACCAGCATTCTTTATATGGTTGTTATCTTAAGAATGTGATAGTGAGTCACCATGCTACTAGTTCCATGTTGGGTGAGTACCAGGGTCCACAAGAAGGTTTATGGGGGAGACTCAGCCAAAGGTGGGCAGGGTTCCCAGAAGAAGGAGAGGGAGGTCAAGGGAGACGTAGACAGGTCCCAGGATAGGGAGGAAGAAAAAGAGTCCCAGGCCCCTTCTGACAGGAAGGAGGGAGGTTCTGGTATGCGGTGGCCCAGGGCACCCCATTTTCAACCCTGGTGCTTTGAGTGTTCCCAGTTAGGACACATGAAAGGGGACTGTGTCTGTACTAAGACAACCCACATTGGTGGCCCCTCTACTGAGGTGGTTAATGTGGCCTTAGGGGGGAGGTAGCCCCCAGGGGCAGGTCATAGACCATGCCATGATATCCCTTAGTTGGGAGGATGCCTCAGAGGGTGAGTTGGTGATCCTTGAGGGTGGGAGTTGTCACTTCCACCAGGTAATAGTGAATGGGGTACCAGTCACTGCTCTGAGGGACAGTGGGGTTAGCCATACAATGATGGTGGAAAGGCTTGTCTCCCCAGAATAGTACACCGGCCAGGTGAGGAGGGTGACACCATCCCATGGGCAGGACTTCTTCCGTCCAATGGCCCTGGTATCCCTAGAGTGGGGTGGGGAGGTGACCCAGAGGCGGGTCATAGTCAGTCCCCAGATGCCCATAGACTGCCTTCTGGGGAATGAGTTGCTCCAATTGTCAGGGGAACTGGGAGGGGTGGCCCCCAGAGGCACCCTCACAGTTCAGTTTTCTTGGGGTACCACTCCAAGGCAGAGGTTACCGGATCCCATTACGAGGGACAGGAGGAGGGAGAGCCCAGCCCTGTCCCCTGCTCAGCCTGATGGTACAGACCAAAGGGTGAGTGACCAGTCTCAGGACACCACTCCTGAACTGGTGGGAAGGGAAGTAGAAAAAGGGTGTAAGTCACCTGGGGTTACTGCCCCCTACTTTTTAAAACCAAAGAGGCTAGAGACCCTAGCATGTCCTGGCTCCTGGCTCTTGACACTGACAGCTGTCAGTGGCCTCTGTTGGTTGTTATCCTTGTGATCAGAGTTTCCCTGGGAGGGGGACTGAAGTCAGACCCCAGGGGTGGAATGGGCCACATCACACTGTTGGTTCTGGTGGTACCGTCTGCCTACTGGGATGCATCTGTGAGCAAGGTAAGGTTAGGTGCTGCACAGATGGAGTTCTCAGATGAGGAGAAGAGGTCCCCCAAGGTTAGTTCAGTGGGCCCTGAGAGTGTTGACCAAGGGATCAACCTGGGTTCAGAGAGGCGTAGAACTGGCAAGAGCTCCTGCAGTAGTGGGCCATTGTCCAGGTTCTATCGCCCTGAGCAGGGAAGTCCAGCAAGGTATTGATTGGCCTACCCTGGCTTTAGGCTGGGAGGGGGTTGTGTTGGAAATGGCCCTTTTTGCAGGGTTATCCACAAACCTTTTGCCTTCTTCCTCCTATTTTTTTAGGTCTGTATTTGCTGGTTTATGTTCTCTGCGCACTTTACCACTGCTAATCAGTGCTCCCTATAGAAATTGTACTGTTGATTGGTTTATCCATGATTGGCATATTTGATTTACTAGTAAAGTGCACTAGAGGTGCCCAGGGCCTGTAAATCAAATGCTACTAGTGGGCCTTCAGCACTGGTTGTGCTTCCCACATTAGTAGCCCTGTAAACATGACTCAGACCTGCCATTGCAGTGTCTGTGTGTGCAGTTTTAAACTGCAAATTCGACTTGGCAAGTGTACCCACTTGCCAGGCCTCAAACTTCCCTTTTACTACATGTAAGGCACCCCTTAGTGAGGCCCTAGGTAGGTAGCCCTATGGGCAGGGTGCAGTGTATGTTTAAGGTAGGACATATACTAGTGTGTTTTATATGTCCTAACAGTGAAATTCTGCCAAATTTGTTTTTCACCGTGCAAGGCCTATCCCTCTCATAGGTTAACAAGGGGGCTGCCTTTAAATATCCTTATAGCACAGATTCTCTTTGAGAGCAGATAAAAATGTAGAATTTGGGGTCTCTGAGCTCACAATTAAAAAATACATCTTTTAGTGAAGTTGGTTTTTAGATTGTTAGTTTGAAAATGCCACTTTTAGAAAGTAGGCATATTCTTGCTTAATCCATTCTGTGACTCTGCCTGTGTGTGGATTCCCCGTCTGGGTGAGTTTGACAGTTGGGCTATTCACACCTCTCCTCTTGACAGTGACACAAAGGGGGCTGGGGTGTAGCCTGCATATCTTGATTAGCCATCTGTGCTGGAGGGGAGGAGTGGTCACTCACACCTGAAAGGACTGTGCCTGCCCTCACACAATGCTGTCTCCGACCCCCTGGTGAGTGTCTGGGGCCTGGCCTGTACAAGGAAGGATCTTGCAAACACTTGAGACATTGCTTTGAAGTTTGCCAACTTCAAAGGTAGAACTGGGTACAAGAAGAAGACCATAAACCCCATACTTTTAGAATCTTTTCGGAATCAAAAGGAACCTCTGCCAAAGAGAAGAGCTGAAGAGCTAGAGGAGGAGTACTGTCACCTTTGCTGTGTTGCTTTGCTGGACTGGCCTGCAGTTGCTGCTTCTGCCTTAAAAGAGTGCAAAGGGTGAACTTTGCTGTGTGTCCTGCTTGAGAAAATTCTCCAAGGGCTTGGAGTAGAGCTTTCCTCATGTTGGAAGTCTCAGAGATAACAAAGACTTCAGTTTCCTCGACCTGCAGCACTGGGAACGGTTTGTTTTGTGCTGTTCAAGAGGAAAAACCACTGCAATGCTGCCAACAACGCTGCGGTCCTGCACCGTGACCTGCTGACGCCATAAGGAGTCGCATTGCCCCGCTTTGCGCTGCGACCCTGGTCTCCGGCATCGCCTGCTCACACCACAGCCTGGGCATCCCCGACGCCGCCGCTCCTGCTGACACCGGCATGTGGACACTGTTCGTGAGGTACATGAAGCACCGTCCTATCCCGCACCGCAGCCCCGGTCCACCGACGCCAGCACCATCGACTCCTCTGTCGGCACCACGCATCCTGCCTGCACCGTGGCCTGTGGCCACCGCTCGTGAGGGTCACAAAGCACCATCCTGTCCAGCACTGCTGGCTTGGGCCTACAGACGACAGTGTTTCAACAACGACGACAACGCTGCCTGCACCGTGACCTGTGGACACCGCAGCCCTGGTCTCACCGACACCGCTGGACGCAGTCACCGAGCCGCTGCCTGCACCGTGACCTACCCATGGACACCGCACATTGCATCGTCCGACTTCGCACCGCAGCCCCGACGCCATCCACGCCGGCGCACCTGACTTTATCAGCCTTGATTTCGATCTGCAACACGTGACCTCAAGGGTCCTACGACTCCTGCACCGACTCCGGAACCGACACCGCAACGTTAGTGATGCCGCTCTCCGGAACTCACCGCGAGGATCACGACGCCCTGCAAATCCAAGGTACTGTTTACGGGTCTTCCCGACACTGTAGCTGGCCCGCAACGCCTCAGCCGGCCTGAACTGTTAGTTTTGTTGATCATGACGCCGTGATTGCCCCAGGTGGAGCTATCGACTTCAAGGAACTGTAGTTTTGAGTAAATCTTGGAGAATTCATATTTTTCTTACTGTATGTTGGATTTTTATCGTATTTGATCTTGTTCTATATAGATAAATATTGGCTATTTTTCTAAAACCGGTGTGGCGTCCTTTTGTAGTGTTTTCACTTATTACTGTGCGTTATGTGCAAATGCTTTACACATTGCTTCTGAGATATGCCTGACTGCTTGTGCCAAGCCACCAAGAGGTGAGCAGGGGTTATCTGAGCGGGTATCTCCCTTATCCTGACTAAAGTGAGGGTCCCTACTTGGACAGGGTGCAAACTGACTGCCAACTAGAGACCCCATTTCTAACACCAGGTAATTATGGTAATCCTCTTGTTGCGCTCTCTTCAATCGAGCGGCCGGGAAAGATGTCTCTGGTGAGGCTTTCTTCCCCTTCAAGTACTGCGGGAAGAAGTGCTGTTGCGGGTGAGGCTGTGGGAGGGAAGAATGGTCAAGGGGCTCCTTCGGGTGAGCCTGATCCCAGACTCACCGGACCAGGTAAGCCCCAGGTGTTGGTGCATAGGGGGGAGCTTCACAATGAGCACAGGGCAGCTGCTGTGATGAAGACGGCCAAAGCGCACCATGTTGTCGGGTCAGTGCTAGCCCTGAGAATACTTCCACTGATGGGGTCGGTTCTACTCCATATCACTTGCAGGCTCATGGACATGATGGCACCATTAGTTGTAGTTGCGGGGCTGCGTCGTCGCCTTTAAGTCCCAGAGTAGCAGACACCATATGCAGCATTGTTCTCCGACCTCCGGGCTGGGGGGTGATCTCATCAACGTTACTCTGGCAAGCTCATCACTGGAAGTGGGGCCGCACTGGGGAAGCGTTTCCCACCAAGAGTGTCAGCTCTTTGGGCAGGGAAATCAGCAGTGAATCGGGTGAATATGCCGATCGGGGGGGGGGTGAGTCTTCACAGTCCCTGGTGACGGCCAGTCGCTGTTGGTCAGACTACGCTGAACACAGTTCGTGGAGAAACAGGGCACGCCAGCAGGGCCCTGGAGACACTCTGGTGTTGCTTAGGAGGTTGTTATGCTGGGCAGAGGTCAGCAGGCAGCCGGGCAGCTCAACAGAGCCTGGCAGATGTTCCTGAGCACAGTTAAACTCGGCAGGGTTGCAGTCCTTCTGACACAGCTGCCTTTACTCCAGCAGAGGTTCTTCTTGACACAGAAGTGTACCACTGAATGGGTCAGAAGTCCCAGTATTTATACACGAAAGTGCCTATGATGTGGGGGATAACTACAAAAGAATTCTTGTGAAGTGCACTGGTCCCCCTTTCAGGTCAGTCTCTGCTCCAGTCAGCCAGCGGGAGAGGATCAGCCTCTTTGTGCGGACCCAAGCCCTTACCGTTTGAGATGTAAGTGTGAGTCCCACCCATCCTCCTCCCCAGGAAGACCCATCAGTATGCATATGAATGCAGATGTGGCTGAATATCCTGTGTTGTGGTGTCTGAGGGGAATGCGCAAGTGTAGCTGTCACCAAGCCCAAGCCAACCGTGTATTGGAGATTGGGGGTAGGCACGCAGGGCTGAGAGTGCAGAGATACATCCAACTTCTAAAAGTGCCATTTCTAAAATAGTAATAATAAATTAGACTTTACCAGTAAAGAGGATTTATTATTGCCCTTCCAATAGTACTAAACATGATGCAGCTACTCCTCTCAGATCAGGAATTACGCTTAAAGATTTTATAAGGAATCCCCAATGCCGGCTTATGCGAGAGGCAGGCCTCACATTAATGAAAAATGACTTTTAAGAGTTTTTAATTCCTAGGGCATGAAAAACATAAAGGTACATGTCCTACCTATTGCTTACAATGCACCCTGCCTTATGGGCCACCTAGGGCCTACCTTACAGGTGACGTATGTTTTAAAAAAAAGGGTAGTTCTGGGCTTGACAAAGGTTTTTAGATGCCACGTCATGGTTGCAGTGAGACTGCACACGCAGGGTCTGCTTTGGCAGGACTGAGACATGTTTACAGGGCTTCTTAAGTGGGTTGCTCAATCTGTGCTGCAGGCCCACTAGTAGCATTTTGTTTACTGAACCTGGGTGTGTGGAATACCACTCTACAAGAGACTTACAGCTAAATTAAATATGCCAGTTATGGATACACCAATGTTACTATGCTTTAGGAGAGAAGTACATGCACTGTAGCTCTGAATAACAGTGGTAAAGTGCTCAGAGTCCAAGGCCAACAAAATGATACCGTAACAAAATAGGAGGTAAAGGCAAAAAGTCTGGGGTAAGACCACCCTAACAATGCCAGGTTTAACAGCTGACGTACACAAATAAGGAACACAGATGCAGACAAACATATAAATAGTTAGATGAGTGTCCGTTAGGAAACTACTTCATACCAACGACTTCATGTTGAAAGGAGGGCAATTATTGGCTTAAATTCAATTTGGGTTACTAATGTAGGACTATACTACAGAATGAGATAAGAAGATAAACTAGTCTGCAGCAGTGACGTTTACCAAGTAATACAAAGGCGTCTGACACACACATTTGTTTTCACATGACAAGGAAAACAAATAGAAAACTACAGATGAAAGAAAAACTGTTGGAAAGCAATTGAGCTCTATTTGTTCTTCACAGATTAGAGTAGAAGGTTCCAATGGTGGTTTAATATGTTGTAGTAATCCTACTCCTATTAATCATTGTAAACAAAGCTGTGGCCCGATAGAAAGGAAAGGTTTTTCTTACTTATCACTTCTTCTACTATTTCAACCATGGCACAAAGAAGAACTTCTTATAGGTTGCTTTTAATGCTATGAAGATGTGTTTAATGCCTATAAAAATAGCATGGCATTGTCTGAATTTTAGACATACTTACAAATGCTCAGTAAAGACATAGAGGAAGAAAACATTATTAATTCCGAAATTCTATGTAATACTGCATCTAGTAAAAAGGTCCTAATAGTCTGGCCTGAGAGTTCACAACACTGTGTACGGAGGTGGAGGAGTTATAGTAATTTATAAAGCTATAACTTTAAGTTATAACTTTAACTTTTGAATTTTTATGTTTTCTGTGCGAGGGTCTGTGACCTTAACCTTTAGGCCATACGTGACTCCTTACTATGATGCTTCCAGACATATCTATGACAGTCAACCCACACTTATGATTGAAAAGAAACATGAATGTTCCATCACAAGGAATGTTGAACAGACCAAACACTAGTTAATAAACAAACACCACACTGCCAAGGGTTACTAGGATTTGAACCTTCAGACTACTGAGTGAAAGCACAAGGCCTTGACCGTTAGTCCAGAAGTGACTGTTCCGCTCTGCATCCAAACCTAACTATAACATTTGTACCAAACACCTTGCTAGACTTACTCTTTGAAGTCATTGTATGGACATACCATTGCAATGACAATCTCTCTCTCTCTTTCTCTTCCATCCCACTATGGGATGGAAGAGAGAGAGTGAGTGAGTGACAGGACCGTGATGGGAGCCTTAAGGTCTCAGCGGTCCTAGCTGGCTTCCCATTTCCAACGGGAGCCGGCATTGTTCCCACAAGCAGGGAGCTGCTTTAAATATCAGCTCCCTGTTTGTGGGAGCACTGTTTTCATCCGTTTTCCTGCACGCATATTTGCACAGAAAGAAATGAAAACTCTGCTTTCTGCCAGCAGGAGCCGTTTGACAGCTCCCCCTGTTAGAAAGCGGACTTTGTTTCCTTTTTCTTGGTGGGAGCTCTCAGCTCCCACCAAGCAAAGGCAAGCAGCTATGTCCTGGGCATCCTGAGGCATAGCAGGAGCCATCCCTGGGGGGGTGGTGGTCCCCCATGCCATCATTGGCCCTCGAGGGGGCCCGTGTGTGTCCCCTCTCCAACGACTTTTGCCCCGGGAGGTGGTGGTCCCCAAAGCTGGGGGTCCGAAACCTACTCCCTCATTATTGTATTTTAGCCCCAGGGAGATGGTGGTCCCTCAGTGTCAGGACCCTCAAATTCAGCGCAGTTGAAGAATTACTATTTCTCCCTAATACCCCTCCACCCGCTTCTCCGTCATCCAATTCTTTCTTGGAATGATAAATTAACTCATAGGGGGGAAGTGGATTGGGAGAGAGAGAGAAGAGATGATAGATCCTTCTTTGGTTTACGACTCCTGTATATTGTGAGTCCATCACCAGTAGATATAATTGTTGTTGAATACTTGTTCACAGGAGAAAAAACTGTAAGAAAATTTCTTAAGTTAGCTTACTTTTCTTATTTCTAGTTTAATTGATTAATTGAAAAATATTGTTTTTAGCATAAACTCACATAGCCAGACAATTACACTGATTTCCACTGTCCTTTTAAAAATCTTCAAATGGTAATTTTTTCTTAATACCTTATCTTGAATAAATTATAGTTTTTGACTAACTTCCAAACTACATGTCATATTGTCTTTATAAAATTCGTATTCAAAATAATAATCTTTCTTGTTTTTTTCCCCATTTAGGTTACTTGCGTGCAACAGCGGACTTCTCAAGCAGGAGAACTGTTGATTATGAATATTTCTCTTCGGTAAAACAGGTAAGATACTGCTGCAGTAAACTTTAGTATAAGCTTGACCTTTGAATTAACACAGTTTTTTTCTCTTTGTAAAGAATCGTTAGTGGCCTTTCAAGCAGTAAGAGTTTTATTTGTTAGGAGCGCTACATGTGCTTCAAGAAACTTGTTTCAGTCACTCTTTTCTTATTGCTTGTGCTGACTCTGCTAGGGGCGGGAAATTGGCATCATATGGCCTTGACAGTGATTTCTATTATGCCTCCAAAGAGTAAAAACTCTTCTTCAGAACTACGGAGTTTTGAGAACTCTGTAACAAGAGACTAATCTCACATCACCTCCTAGGGAAGTACACGGCGCACAGGAGCTAAAAACGATGGCCTCACTCCGACGACTCTACCCTGACTAAGCTTTCTCAGCGAATGCCATAGGGCCCTCCTCCCTGAGCCAATAAAGGACTCTGGGAACCCACCCCGGGATCCATTACTTTAATTAAGGGAGGGGTTTGCCCACCCCATCCAGAACCATTATTGAGTGCAGGGACCCTGTCTCACGAGAAAGCCGCACCCATACATATCAGATTCTCTGCCCGCACTGGCGTGGCAAGGGAAACCTGTGTTTTCTACAAATTGGCGGGATCATTTTGGAATCTGCTGCGAAGCGGAACCAAAGTCAGAGCCTGGACCCAGTAGGCAGGAGCTTTAAAAATGCTCCTGGTCGCTGTGAGCAACTTTTGATCAGTTTCCCTGCCTGCAGTGATGAGAACAGGTAAACAGTTCTAAATATTCCTGATGCTCTGGTGGAGCATCACAAGTAGCTGCTCCCTTTGGGTGGGCATAAATAGCTGCTCCTTCCATGCTGGAGTAATGCCTGCACCCACTGCATGCCAGGAGCCAGCTGGGGCCGCGGAGACCTTGGGCTTCTCCCGCAGCCCCATTGCATATTTATTGTGTTCCCTGGGTTGGCACTAGGGCACTGACCATTAATAGTGCGTACCTCAGGGTGTCGCGTAGGCTCTCATTATTCTAATGAGACTACTGTATTTTGAGTGGCAGAAACGCCTGCGGTGGGGGAGACTGAGTCTGATCCGCTACAGGTGACATCTGTCGCCCCAATCCGGGTTTTGCTCCGGCTAACTAGCAGTGCCTTATCTCTACCCGAGGGCAGGGATGATTGGGCCGCCAAGCACATGGCATAATTGATTTCTCAGGGAAACCGTGAACACTCAGGTCTCATCCGTTTCTCTCAATTACATTAGTCTCACATACACAGTGACAAACAGAGGCACTATATGTTTCAATAATGTTTTAACAAAGCAACTGCATCTTAGATAGCAAAGCATGGGTTGCAATAATCAGGACGATACAGCATGACAAGATTAAAATGGTGACAAGGAGAGTAAAGCATAGAAATAACACTACCATATTGTCACTAGAGTCAAAAGACTAATTGCTACCTAGGCTGCAATAGAGCACAGCTTGTTAAGCTCTAATTCTGCCCTTCAGGTTCCCCTGGGAAGACATCATCCCCCATAGCTGAGCAAAGGCCTAAAGTCTGCATAAGCAGCTGTAGCAAAGCATTCGTCAAGTCAGCATACAGACATGGTTCTCTGGCTGGAATCTCCCTGTAACGTGTAAGGGACTGGGAAGTGTTTTTATGATAAAACCGCTGATGTTCTGAGAAAATGTCCCTGCGTAAGGATGTGTGTTTTTCTATGAATGTCAGAGACAAAACTTGTACCACGTTTATCGGCAACCTATCTTACTACAGCCTTGAAAGAAGCACAGAGTGAGCAAGAATGTCTTGTTTGAGAACGCAGTGCTGGCCTAGGCAAAAATAGCTAGATGGAGTGAACTAAAACAAGACCGCAAAAGTGGCTATTGTAAGAATAATAAAGTGAAGCCGAATAAAATATTTCTAGGTTAAAGTGCACAGCGGCAGGCCTAGTATGTTAAAATAATGTGCATAGGGCTATAACTAAAATGGCTACACAACACCCTTCCCTTGTCGGTTGAAGGTGGTTCAAAGCCTAAAAATGTCAATAATGACATGTGAAAGGGGCACATTAGCATATATAAAAGGACAATTTAAAATGTTAACATATGGCATAAAAGGACAGAATTTCAAGAGTCAAAGTTGTTTTTAGAATGTCCAATCGAGTCCGGGACAATGGAGGACAGGAAATCTTCCACTTTGGCAGGTGTCAAAGTTGGAAAGGCATCGCCGAGAAGGACCTAGGAGCAGTTGTGTTCTATAGCCTGGGCCTCAGCCAAAGTGGCATTCCGAGGTGTGCCCAATAGTGAGTTAAGAGCCACATCCTCCAAGAAGGGCAACTCATAAGCAGCTTCCTGTAGAAAACGCACCCTCAGCGCGCATGTCGGGTAATGAACCCTCAGCGAGAACATCAACAGAACAGCGTCCAATAAAAGCAATCGCTGCGTAGAAAGACAAACTTCCAGTGCATGTTCGAAAGAGCACCAAAGGCACCGAAACACGGGCTGCACACAATGCAAAACCAGTCTGGATGACAGAGACCAGTCACACTCCAATTCCTGCAGGAGTGTTGCTACAAAGTACTGCATCATTATGCGTTCACGACACAGCTACGCTGATGGGAGCACTCTCATTCCTCCTTGTTGCGGTGGAACAGCCATTGCACATGAAAAATAGCAACAGAAAAATTCCAACTATTATAGCCAAAGTTATTGGAAATCCCCTAAAAATACTGGAGAATATTGAGTGAATGGCTGATGGTATTAAACCGAATATGGAGGATAAGGTGTGACCGAAACCAGAACCAACAGCATTAAAGAAATGTGCGATTCCAGTAGTACTGGATGCATTAAATATTCGTCCCACAAGTTCACCAAAGTGTCTCGGAAAGTTGGTACTTAAAAGGGACTGTATCTCTGCTGACGACTTTGCCACTTGAAGTGCGTAGGTCTCACGTGCAGATGTGAGAGCCACATGTTTTTGAAACAGTAAAGCTTTGAGTCTGGTCAGTTTGTCAAAATTCACATTAGTAGTAGCAATATGAGGCCAAATGTCATCTACCTCTTTTATTCTACTGGGAGGAAAAAGTACGTTCCCACAGCATGTAACAATCTTAGAGACCGAAACAACCTAAACTATTCCAGCCCGCATCCCACAACAGTCTTCACCATTGAGGAGAACATAGCTGCCGTTTGAAAGCACCTGGGAGGTAGGTCTAATCAAGGGGACTGGAACTCCCTTCAGATAACAAGCTAAGTTTGCAGTGGACGCGTTTCACGCCCCATGCAAGAACAGCTGTTTACAAACCATCGAATGGCTGACGGAAGTCTTGCATTCACTACAGCTAAGAAAGACTTCTTTCATGCCACTGAGACATTTGTACGAGAAGGGTAACTCCACACCTCATGGATGTAACTATCTCCCAGCCTTTCATATCTGCCTACCGGGATGTGTTTTAAACAGGAGGTGAATTGAAGTGTGGAAATAGGCAGATTAATGACCTTGTGTATTAACCACTCAGCAGATGGTATTTCAGCCACAGTAAAAGGCAGCTTTTCTAACTTTTCGATGTTTAGCATGACATAAGTCGCTTCTTTCTTAGCCATTAGTTGCTGTTGTTTCGTTAAATTAAATGTGGTAAATATTTCCCTTGCACTGACGTGTTGCCAGGGAATGCGACCTGCCTTCAATGTTTGAAGTGTCCAACCCAACGGCATAATGGCTCTTAGTTGACTCTGTCAATGATGTAAGGAAGACATCTGTTTGTATGATGTCTTTAGCAGAAGAGACAATGTTATTTAAGGTGTATATCCGGTCAGACAGGGTATTAATCCCATTATCTAAAACTGCTAATGCTTTCTGTAAGTTTTCTTGGTCAATTTGCCGTAAGCGGGCAGCAGCTTCATGTTGGGAAAGCTTTCATATTTCATTATATACTTCATATAAGAAGGGCCTTCTGCGTTGTTTTCTGGGGCCTAACAGGAAGTCCTGTAAGTCGGTGTTATTAGACAGGAGGCTGAGGTGTTCTCTAACCGCATCTAGTGAGGAAGTCTTTAACCATTGCTGGCATAGTTTCCCTTCACTGTATGTTGTTACTATACCCGCATGTTCGGACAATATATAGTGAGGGTCCGGCCTACTAGTTCTAAAAGCCCCTGTGGAGTTTATAAAACGTTTATGACACCCATTGGTATCTATTGGCCACAATAACCACCCACCAGGATGTGACAGTGCAGCATTAAACGTGACATTCTGGACCCATTAATCGAGCTGATCCTCAGTTGCATTTATATATTTGTGCCATTTATATAATTTTGCAGGTGTAGTAATACTGGGCGTGTTCAATTCTTTAATCTTTGCTAAGCCTAAACAACTTGTTGTACAGTTTCATTTAAAAATATAATTTGAACAGGTATCAGGCATGCTCTAAGCAAAGCTTCCTTCCCCCGTATTTGCCAATGTCTAGTTCCCCACACACTTTTTAAGTCAAACGACTTCAGCCAGTATTCATAGCCTTCTATAGTCAACCGGGAAACAAAGGAATCCGAATAGATACATTTCGTATTTGTCAATAGTTTGCGTACCTTTACTGTTGGTGGTAATTTAAAATAATATGACTCAGCATTTTTAACATCATGCCAGAAAAATATGTAAACTTTTTAGACTATGTTTTAGAACTCCCTTGCGGTGGAGTTAGACAATGTTCCCATTGTGTGTAATTAAAAACAGTCTTTGGGGTACTTGCTCTGTGGATGAAATGGTGCCCATAATAATTATAGTAAAACATATCACCATAATTCTCTTTAGATTGATAAACATCTTTGTTTTCGAAGACAGTATAATACTGCAATTCAGTCGTCATAGAATCAACTGTTTTCATCTCCCAATCATCAGAAACAACTCTGGGTATCATTATATCATTCATTGAAAGTTTAAACACATATGGTATTTGAATGACCACTGTGAGGCCGTATATATGAAATGTTACTTTATCCCAAACAGTCCCCTCAGGAATTGGTATGGCAGAAATGCTCAAAAAAGACAAGTCTCTGCAGGCCTTGTGAGAAGAAAAATTTGATTTTAGTACCTCATCCACCAGTTCACCTGATGATTTTTCAGGAAGAAAATGACCATGTTTTAATAAAAAGAACATTATGACAAACCCAATCCAAAGTAGGAATGCTAGTACAGTCAAGAAAAGCCACAGGTAGTTCCTTGAAAGAATAAAGTATGTGGTTTTGAGCCAGTTTATCAGCTTATGTGTTTTTGACAGTTCAATTGTCGAAGAGGCGAATGAGTCCACAGCATTGTTGTTAATGTCGGCAAAGTATCCAGAAGCAGTTCGTGCAAAAACTGGAGTCGTATCTGTAGGTGGAGTGGGTATTTCCGTTGGTGGCTCAGAGTAAATAATACCATCTTGTCTGTATTGAAGTTGTGTCAAATCGATCAGTTATTTCTGTATTATTTGATTTTAGAGGAACCAATGCAAGATCATTTTCCACCCTCCCCAAGCTCGGAGAGGTGTCAGTGTTGCTGCTTACAACTTGTAGAGGATCATCTTGACCAGTACTGAGAGGGATTCAGGAACTACTGGTTGTTCCTTTTGGTCGACTGTGCAGGATCGGCCACATGGTGTAGTTTGACATTGTTGATAGAGAAAAAACGATTTTCTTTGGCACCTGCCAACAGTGGTAGTTCTGGTACCGTGTATTCCCAAAACTGGGACTGGTGCACGATAAGAAGGGCCAAATTCCTTTTTCACAGCAACCTTTTCACGTACTAGATCCCCAACTTTAGGAATCCAGCCTGTAGGCGATACAGATACATCCTTAATTCCTTTGGAGGCAACACTGGCAGAAGCGTTGTCGTCAAGGAACTGTTGCAAATCCGGTAAGACAGTGGCACGTTCATTTATGTCAAAGGGTGATTTTGCTGCCTCCACGCCAGGACCATCCAGATCTGGAACATACATTTGAGTTCCGAACAGGCACTCATATGAAGTAAAACCCCTGCGGGACCTTCTAGGCAGATTGTTAAGTGCTCTCGGGACTCCATACAGGTGGTTAAGCCAACTACGACCCATACCTAAGACTCTGGCTGTTAAGGATTGCTTTAGATCACGGTTTAATCGCTCCACAACACTATTTCCTTCAGGATGAAATGGAGACGACTACTGGAGTCGGACCCCTAACAAAGCCATGGCGTCCCTGAATGCCCTTGAGGGAAAGCAGGGCCCTGGTCCGAGTGGAAAGCTGCAACGGCACATGTACTGATAAAGACTCAAAAATCTTTATTAACAGTCCGAGCATCAGCCGAGCTTTGTGGCCACACCCATAGAAATCTGGACCAAGAGTCAACAGTGACTAAGATGTATTTGTATGCACTGTCCGGTGTTAGGGGAGCGCAGTGGTCCAAGAACACACATTGTAAAGGTTTGTTAGAAATTAGGAGGGGTGTCTGCGGTGGGCACTTAGCAGTGGAAACTTTAATTTGTTGGCAGATGTCACAACAAAGGACATACTGATTGGCCTCTTTGTATAGGCCTGGCCACCAAAAACGGGCCTGTAACAATGATATTGTAGCCTCCACACCAGCATGGGCAGATGCTGCCCCCTCATGCGCTGCTTTAATCAACTCTGGTCTTATATCTTTATTTGGAATTTCTTAATCCCCTTAACCTCAGAGTTTAGGCAGCCTCCCATGCAGTAGGAATATTTAGCAGAAAATGCTTTTGGATAGAGCGTACCGTCAGCAGTAGCTTTCACAGCAGCCCATATGTCTTTGTCCGGTTTTGCAGCTAAGCGAGTTACTGCAGCAACAGTGGCCATAGCGATTGCTGACTTTGCGGCTTCATCAGCCAGTGTATTCTCAGCAACGTGTATTCCAACGCAATGGTGTCCAAGTGTATGCACAACATGGACATTTGTTAGCGTTTCCTTAAGATTCGCTACTTTCCCCCGCAGCAGTCTGTGTTTAATGGTGTTACCTTTAGAGTCTGAACCCATTCTGGCGCTAGTATTGCAGGTATTCATTGAAAGACTGGACACAATAGTACGAATCGCAAACAATCAGTGTTAATTGTGCAGGATCTGTATGTTCCAGTGCCATCACCAGAGCCTTTAGCTCTGCTAGCTGTGCTGTGCAATCCCCTAGGATTTGCGTGAATGTATGTTGGTGATAAAATTTATTATCCTCAATGTAGCCAAGCAGCGGATTATTGATGCTTTCTGCCATTTGCAGGTTGTGCAGAGCCATCGGTGTACATGACTCTTTGATACGGATCAATAGGCAGTGTGTTTGCAGGAACTGGGTATTCTAGTTCATATTGTAAAATTTCTTGACTTTGTAATTTTGGGTAAAAAATTTAGTCTACATCAGTGGCTGTCAAAGAAGTGGCCCATTGTATCGAGCGTGGATGTAATGCTTTAGCGTTTGGAACGCTGGCTTTGGTGACAGCCTCATGGGCTGGGATTGGGGAGACGACGATAATGCGTTTGCCCTGAGCTAGAGGTCTTTATTTAATGACAGTCATCTGTACAGCAGTGAGGAGTTTCTCAGTGGGAGCAAAGCGTTGTTCTGCTGCTGAGTACAAGTGTGATTTGTATGCAATCGGGACGGTGTCACCCTCATTAAAAGGTACATAGGTGAAACCAATGGCACCAGCAATTACTCTGATGAGCAAGTGTGTTTTATTGTCCCTCGTGTGTAGATGTTGTGCCGCAAGCATGTCTGTCTGCTTGTCTCTGACAATGCGTCTGTTTGACTATCAAAAATTTACTTGAAAAGTCAGGACATGTTAGTCATATAAAGGTTTCATGCGTGTTGCATAATCAGGAATGTAAGTTCTGCCAAAATTTAGGAAACCCAATAGATATTGGAGTTTTTTAATCATGTTTGGAGGTTGTAATTGTGCGCATTTTTCTAAGAATTGTGGAGCTAGGCTCTTTCCTTCACTAGATAGCTCATATCCCAGAAACAGGACGCTGAGGAAGGATATTTTTGTTGTTTTTTAAGTTGAATTTGTAGCCAAATTAAGCAAATCCCACAACAATGGGGGCTACCCATCTTAAATGTTGCAGCAATTCATCGTCCTTGAGGTAGATATCGTCTACACAGGACAATGCTTCAGGGTCAGTGTCATGCAAAATTGTAGTCACACAAGCTGCAAACAGTCCTGGACTGTTCTTGTACCCCTGGGTAAATGACAGGATTTTTTCTGGGAGCCTAGTGCGCTGAAACTTGTTAAGTCTCTACTCTCAGGCGCTATATTCTGGCAGAAGAAACCATTGGAAATGTCCAGTGTTGTTTTGTATTTTTTGCGCACTATGTTGTCCGTCGGTGCTTTGCTATGTGAGTTTTGTATAGCATTTGTGCGTGTATGACTGTTTAAATGTCTGTAGCCTAAGGCTATTCGGTATGAATGGTCCGGTTTGGCTACTCGGAATAACGGGTTATTCATTGGGGAGACACAGGGTTCACTTATGCCCTGGTACTCCAGTTGTGTGAGAATTTCTCTCACGGGTGCTTTAGCATCATGTTTTATTGGATACTGGGGTTATGGTTGGGGTTGATTTTTAATAGGAATTACGTGGTAGGGGGAATCTTTGTCCCATCCTACATGATTGCGATATTACACCGGTGCCTGCGCCAATACCCAATCGATGGCGTAGGATTCTGCGAGCTCCTCTGGAACAAGCGGTGAGAAAGAAGGTTTGATAACATCTTCCCCATATGGGCAGGTACGGACAAATTCAGGTGATTGCGTCTATTGTGCATTCAATGTCTCCTTCTAACTGAAGTGTTACTTTGTACACCCTATCAGACGTGGAGACACGCATGTCTGCAGTTTCTACTTGTAGAAAGTCATCAGTTGCTTTCACCTCCAGATGCTCTTGAAGATTCTGGCAAACTATTGTGACCTCTGCTGCGCTGTCTAGCAGCGCTAGTGCCCACGTCCTGTTCTTCAAGAGGACCCTCTTCTTTAGTGGCATGCCGCACTGCAACGGCTACCACCTTTTTCTTTTTAAATTGAGTTTTTTGTTGGGGAGGTTTCTCTTCCTTTTTAACAGAAACCTCTGATGAACGTTGGGATCCTGTCTCGATTTCACGTACTATGTTCTTCGCTGTGACCGCCCACCTCTCTCACTGTGTTTTTCCATTGAGTCCTGAAAGGAACAAAATTGGCGTGTATCAGTATATTGATATCTGTCAGGCGTTTTTATATTATCTCTATTTCTGAGATTATATCTATTCTATGGGGTCTCCGTGCACAGAGATTCTCCCCTTTCTTTTTTAGGAGTTTCCTGTTTTTTATCCCAGCGTTTCCTATTACCCTCAGGAGCCTGCTTGGTAAAATCTTTATTAGATTTACCCTGAAATTGTGGTTTTGTTGGTCTGGCCCCCAGACTATCTTGACCAATACTAGAGTAGGTCTCTGTGATAATCTTTGGCAACTCACGTTCTTGATCCTGCTGAGGAACATCCCAGAGCTGCATGCGCACCGCTAGTGCGACTGCTTCCCCTTTAAGGTTACTTAAAATGATTGAGCATACTGTGGCAAAGTTGCCCATTAATTGCATCCCCAAATCAAGGGCCAGGGCAGCCCCGTATTCATCTTGAACTTGTTTCAACACTTCCGGTAAATTGGCAAGTGTCGGTATACCGTGAATGGTAGTATAGAGGGCGCCAAATACCGTGCCTCATGTATTACAGTTATCTGCTGTGGGAACCGTCCCAAATGGCAAGCACATTGTTAGTATTCTATGTTTATCCTGAGGTCACGTATGGGGAAAAACTTCTTCCAGTGCATTTATTTTTTTGAGCTAACCAAAAAGGAATTTCTTCCCGTTTGGCAGATACCTTACCCATGATCGAATGTAGAGTTGCAGGATTAATGCCTGGTGTTACTGGATGTGGTTGCTCTGGAGCAGTACGCGCTGGGCTTGTATTCCATGTTTGCATTCCAAACTGTACTGAATGTCTATATATTGCCGTCAGATCAGTATATAAGCGACGGACTTCAGCTACTGCTAAGTTTGCTATTGCAGGGTTAGGTGTATATGTGGCCAATAAAGGCCAGGTAAGACCATCATTACTTAAAGGACCTAACCTTAATGGTAAAATTGTGTGGGGTAGGACACCATCAAGCCAATTATTATGTTCTCGATATGATAAAGGTATTTCTAAATATGTGTATGCTCTGTATTGTCCAGGTATGTTTGCAGGTGTATAGTAATGAAATGTGTTTATGTTCCCATCAACTGCTGGAAAAGTGACCCAAGAATAAAATAGTTCTGTTCTATATGCCGCATCTGCATCAACAAGAAATGTGACTGGACCCCCCCCCCGTGCCGTTAGGCCATGTGCCAATAAATGTGCAGTAAGCGGCGGTCTTATATTGACTACAATTGCTACCTGTTGCGGATTCGCCATAATGAATGGTAAGTTTGTTCAGAGTTAAGCACACCCAATGGGGATTATACTTTTAGAGTTCAAGCTTGAACAACCTCCAGCATCAGATAGGTGTTCCCTACTTAGCTGAGGAGGAAATCCTCAATACCACGGATGTCTCCGTATATAGTAGTGAGGTGTCTTTGTATCTAGTGAGACAGAGATACTCAGGTGGACCTGAAAATTAGAGCCTGACCAAACGCTGGCGGCGCCATGTCGCGTAGGCTCTCATTAATTCTAATGAGACCACTGGATTTTGAGCGGCCGAATCGCCTGCAGTGTGGGAGACTGAGTCTGATCCACTACAGGTGACACCTGTCGCCCCAATCCAGGTTTTGCTCCGGCCAACTAGCAGTGCCTCATCTCTACCCGAGGGCAGGGAGATTGGGCAACCGAGCGCATTACATAATTGATTTCTCAGGGAAACCGTGGTCATTCAGGTCTCATCTGTTTCTCTCAGTTACATTAGTCTCACATACACAATGACAAACAGAGGCAGTGTATGTTTCAATAATGTTTTAATGAAGCGACTGCATCTTAGATAGCAAAGGATGGGCTGCAATAATCAGTACGATACAGCATGACAAGATTAAAATGGTGACAAGGAGAGTAAAGCATAGAAATCATGCTACCATATTTTCACTAGAGTCAATAGACTCATTCCTTCCTAGGCTATAATAGAGCACA
Source organism: Pleurodeles waltl (assembly GCF_031143425.1). Taxonomy (NCBI): domain Eukaryota; kingdom Metazoa; phylum Chordata; class Amphibia; order Caudata; family Salamandridae; genus Pleurodeles; species Pleurodeles waltl. Next base: position 10,457,770 of record NC_090450.1, read on the forward strand.
GCGTGTTAAGCTCTAATTCAGCCCTTCAGGTTCCCATGGGAAGACATCATCCCCCATACCTGAGCAAAGGCATGAAGTCTGCATAAGCAGCTGTAGTGAAATGTTCAACAATCAGCATACAGTCGTGGTTCTCCGGCTGGAATCTCCCTCTAACGTGTAAGGGACAGGGAAGTGTTTTTATAATAAAACCGCTGATGTTCTGAGAAAATGTCCCTATGTAAGGATGTGTGTTTTTCTACGAATGTCAGAGACAAAACTTGTTCCACGTTCATCAGCAACTTATCTTACTACAGCCTTGAAAGAAGCACAGAGTGAGGAAGAGTGTCTTGTTTGAGAACGCAGTGCTGCCCTAGGCAAAAACTGCTAGATAGAGTGAAATAAAACAAGACCGCAAAAGTGACTATTGTAAGAATAATAAAATGAAGCAGAATAAAATATATCTAGGTTAAAGTGCACAGCGGCAGGCCTAATATGTTAAAATAATGTGCATAGGGCTATAACTAAAATGGCTACACAACAAGGGGGATAAAATTTGGCATTGGGCAATTCACAATCACATTCGCCTAATAGCACAATACATCCCAGGCATTCAGAACCAGTTGGCCGACAATCTCAGTCGAGATCACCAGCAAACACACGAATGGGAAATTCATCCCCAGATCATACAGGATTACTTCCTACGCTGGGGAACACCAAAAATAGACCTATTCGCAACAAAAGAAAACGCAAAATGCCAAAACTTTGCGTCCAGGTACCCACACCCTCAATCCAAGGGCAATGCGTTATGGATCAGTTGTTCAGGGATATTTGCTTACGCTTTTCCCCCTCTCCCACTCATTCCTTATCTGGTAAACAAACTAAGTCAAAACAGACTCAAACTAATACTCATAGCACCAACCTGGGCTCGCCAACCGTTGTACACAACACTGCTGGACCTATCAGTACTACCTCACATCAAATTACCAAACAGGCCAGATCTGTTAACTCAACACAAACAACAGATCAGACACCCAAATCCAGCATCGCTCAATCTAGCAATCTGGCTCCTGAAGTCTTAGAATTTGGACATTTAGACCTTACACAAGAATGTATGGAGGTCATTAAACAAGCTAGAAAACCTACTACAAGACATTGTTACGCAAACAAATGGAAAAGGAAAAGATTTGTTTACTACTGCCACACTAATCAAATTCAACCACTACATCCTTCCGCAAAGGACATTGTAAGCTACTTATTACACTTACAAAAGTCTAAGCTAGCATTCTCTTCAATTAAAATACATCTCACAGCAATATCTGCAGATTACACATTCAACATCGCTTTTTAGAATCCCATTTATGGAGGGACTAAAAAGAATCATACCCGAAAGAACACCACCAGTACCTTCGTGGAACCTTAATATTGTATTAACGTGACTCATGGGACCACCATTCGAACCCATGCACTCTTGTGAAATGCAATACTTAACTTGGAAAGTAGCCTTCCTAATAGCTATCACATCACTTAGAAGAGTAAGTGAGATACAAGCATTTACTATACAAGAACCCTTTATACAAATACATAAACATAAAGTGGTTCTCCGTACAAATCCTAAATTCCTACCAAAGGTCATATCGCCATTCCACCTAAACCAAACAGTGGAACTCCCAGTCTTCTTTCCACAACCAGACTCAGTATCAAAAAGAGATCTACCTATTACACCAAGAGCGCATTTCACTAGGAAAAAAGGCGCCACAATGGCTTTTCTGGGGAATATACCCATGACAGAAATTTGTAAGGCAGCCACCTGGTCCACGCCTCATACATTCATGAAACATTACTGTGTAGATGTGTTAACAACACAACAAGCAACAGTAGTACAGCCTGTATTAAGAACATTATTTCAGACAACTTCAACTCCTACAGGCTAAGCCACCGCTTTTTGGGGAGATTACTGCTTATTAGTCTATGCACAGCATGTGTATCTGCAGCTACACATGCCACCAAACGGAAAATGTCACTTACCCAGTGTACATCTGTTCGTGGCATGAGACGCTGCAGATTCACATGTGCCCTCCCACCTCCCCGGGAGCCTGTAGCCTTTATTAGTTGAATGAAAATTTTACATTTGTAAATAAATATTATTTTAATACACATTATGTATATACATACCTACTCCATTGCATGGGCACATCTAGTATATTCACAACTCCTACCTCACCCTCTGCGGGGAAAACAATCTAAGATGGAGTCGACCGACGCCCATGCGCAATGGAGCCGAAAGGGAGGAGTCCCTCAGTCTCGTGACTCGAAAAGACTTCTTCGAAGAGAAACAACTTGTAACACTCCGAGCCCAACACTAGATGGCAGGATAATGCACAGCATGTGAATCTGCAGCATCTCATGCCACGAACAGATGTACAGTGGGTAAGTGACATTTTCCATATATATATATATATATATATATATATATATATATATATATATATATATATATATATTTCACCTAACTAAGATAATAGTGTGGGACACATTCAAACTTAGGGGCTGGGTGAACCAATCTATAATAGCTTTGAGTGTTAGTAACATTGTTACTTGTGGGAGGAGTGATTTACCTAAGACAATAGCTTTGAAGTTGGTAGCATTAATACTTAGGGGCTTACAGATCTACTTTTGTAGCTTTGACTTTGAGTAACATTGATACCTAGTTTATCTTTGAGTGTCTACACCATTGATACTTGGGGGTTACAGATTATAACCTTAGAGCTTGAGCAGTCAGCAGAATAGATAACTAGGGGATGCAACTGAAGATGGGACTGCGTTACACCAGACTGGGCTGTCAGACATCAGTGAAGAAAGGATGAAAGCCTGAGCAAGCCCTGCTGCGAGTGTAATCGGTGATCATCACGGAGCCCTCTGTATGTATGTCAACTACCAACGCTAAAAGCTCCCGCTTGGTCAGTTCCTTCTGGGACATTTGTTGTTGCTGCCTCCTACGCTGGTCTGCTAGGCATGTAGTCATTGCTCATGTTTTGTTACAGTTTTTGTTGTATACTATTTCTAAAGGGCCCTGGCCCACAAAGTGTGGGTGCTGGGCACCTCTCGCACGAGAGCTGCGACAGTAAGAGCATTTGAATAAATGGGGTTTCCATTGTGTACAAAGGGACAGAGGCGACTCCCAGTTAAATACGAGTGGATTCCAGCGAGTACCTGCCAGAGCCGAAAACCCACGACAGTCAGTTCAAGCTTTCCGCCCCCAGGGCACTTTCAAAAGAAGGTGCTTAATGGTCATAAAGCACAATTGGAAATTGATCGTATCAGACGTTGTGGGAAGTGAGTACTTTATGGACCAGACGTAGAACTGTGAACGTAACTCGTACGTGGACGAGAAGCCCACCTAGTTGGGCAAGCAGTGTTTGAGCTTTGCAGACACGAGGGGCAGAGGGGGACAGGTGCGCCAGTGGATCTTCAGCACGGTGTCACTTATGTAAGAATGAGGATTTTAAGCCCAGATGTGCAGCTCTGCAATAGTCCAGGCAGGCACCTTTCGACGTGGGAGCCTGTGTAGTGCTGTGGGCTCCTCCTGTACTCTATATGTGCGGCTTCTCATTTGAAGGCGCTTAGGTACATCCAGTCCCTTTAGGGTTTCTTTTTAAAGTTCCTCCCTCTTCTTAGGCCTCCTTGAGGCTCCCCAATCCGTTTATTGGGCACTTCACCTCCTTCCACCTTGCTAAGGACGGTATCAGCCTCTTTCAAAGGTGGGAAACCCCTCCTTCTGCAAGCACTTGGGAGCTTTGCATACATGCATAATACCACATGCTCTGCCTTTGAACTGTTTGCCCCTGTTCATGAGGTGGTCTCTTCAACGAGTGGTACAGGTAAGGTATAGAAGTGGGACTATGTACATCCCTGATAATGAAAGTTGCAAGTACATTTATGAGGGGGTAAAACACGTCTTTCATTCCTACAGAGAGTATATTTAGGTGCTTTACTTTCTGATTGTGAAACTTTGGATTTTTTTTTTATTGTAACATTTCCTTTATCTGTAGCTGAAAATTCACCTAATAAAAGGTATTGTTGCGTAAAACCCCTCTTCAGATTTGGTGCATCACAGGTGGAAGGTAACCGCCGACGTGAACATGTTTCTGTGTCTGGTGGAAGCTCGGGTACTGTTGTGTGGGTGTGTTACCTTACATGTGTGCCTGCTGGTGATGTGTTTGTTTTTGGGGAATATTGGAGGCCAATTTGTCATGTGCCTGGTGCAGAGGTTTCGTGTACCTCTGGGGTAGTGGAAAGAGATTTCAAAAAGCCATCTGACAAGAACACGACTCCTACTGACTGAGATGTGGAGAAGACAGCTTGTTCCGAGCTATGACGACTGAAGCGGTAGCTCAGTGGGTTCATGCGCCTTCTGATCTCTAGTTCGAACCCAAAGGGTGCTGCCTCAGCATTGAACCGTCAGGGATAGTGTAGTGAAAGCCCTTCTCGTGTGTAGTATTCACACTCGCCATTCACATCCTTACAGACTACACAAAACACAAACATTTCTTTGGGAACCTATAAATGTTCCCCGAATCTTAATGGTTATGCGAAAATTCTTGCTCTGAACTTTAGAAAGTAAGTTTGTGAAGGTGTGTCCGTTGAGCCCATGTTAATGCACACGGCCTCCACACACTTCCGGTTACTGGGAGCATTGAGCCCATGTTAATGCACACAGCCGCCCACACTTCCGGTTATTGGGGTTGTTTTTAGCTCCAAAAGCTGTGTGTGCCCTGAGCCCATCTTGATGCACACAGCCTCCCACACTTCCGTTTATTAGGGTTACTTTTAGGCCCAGGACCCTGTGTGTGCCTTGTGCCCATCCTAATGCACACAGCATCTTACCCTTCTGGTTATTGGGGTTAGTTTTAGCTCCAAGAGCTGGTGTGTGCCTGGAGCCCATGGTAATGCACACAGCCTCCCACACTTCCGGTTACTGAGGGGCCTTGAGCCCATGTTAATGTACACAGCCTCCCACACTTCCGGTTACAGGGGGCATTGAGCCCATGTTAATGCACACAGCTGCCCACACTTCCGGTTATTGGGGTTGTTTTTAGCTCCAAAAGCTGTGTGTGCCCTGAGCCCATCTTGATGCACACAGCCTCCCACACTTCCGTTTATTAGGGTTGCTTTTAGGCTCAGAACCCGGTGTGTGCCTTATGCCCATCCTAATGCACACAGCATCTTACCCTTCTGGTTATTGGGGTTACTTTTAGCTTCAAGAGTTGGTGTGTGCCTTGAGCCCATGTTAATGAACACAGCCTCCCACACTCCCAGTTACTGAGGGGTCTTGAGACCATCTTAATGCACACAGAATTCCACACTTCCGGTTACTAGAGGGCCTTGAGCCCATCTTAATGCACACAGCCTCCCAAACTTCTGGTTACTGGGAGCCTTGAGCCCATGTTAATGCACGCAGCCTCCCACACACACTTCCGGTTACTGGGGGCCTTGAGCCCATCTTAATGCACACAGACTCCCACACTTCCGGTTATCGGGGTTACTTTTAGCTGCAGGAGCTGTGTGTGCCCTGAGCCCATGTTAATGCACAGAGCTTCCGGTTACTGGGGGCCTTGAGCCCGTGTTAATGCACACAGCCTCCCACACTTCCAGTTATTGGGGTTACTTTTAGCTCCAGGAGCTGTGTGTGCCCTGAGCCCATCTTAATGCACACAGCCTCCCATACTTCAGTTTATTAGGGTTACTTTTAGGTCCAGGACCCGGCGTGTGCCTTGAGCCCATCATAATGCACACAGCCTCCAACACTTCTGGTTATTGGGCTTACTTTTACCTCTAGGAGTCGGTGTGTGCCTTGAGCCTATGTTAATGCACACAGCCTCCCACTCTTCTGGTTACGGGGGCCTTGAGCCCATGTTAATGCACACAGCCTCCCACACTTCCAGTTATTGGGGTTACTTTTAGCTCCAGGAGCTGTGTGTGCCCTGAGCCCATCTTAATGCACACAGCCTCCTAAACTTTCATTTGTTAGGATGACTTTTAGGTCCAGGACCAGGCGTGTGCCTTGAGCCCATCTTAATGCACACAGCCTCCCACACTTCTGGTTATTGGGGTCACTTTTAACTCTAGGAGTCGGTGTGTGTCTTGAGCTCATCTTAATGCACACAGCCTCCCACACTTCCAGTTATTGGGGTTACTTTTAGCTCCAGGAGCTGTGTGTGCCCTGAGCCCATCTTAATGCACACAGCCTCCTATACTTTCGTTTGTTAGGATTACTTTTAGGTCCAGGACCAGGCGTGTGCCTTGAGCCCATCTTAATGCACACAGCCTCCCACACTTCTGGTTATTGGGGTTACCTTTAACTCTAGCAGTCGGTGTGTGCCTTGAGCCCATGTTAATGCACACAGCCTCCCACTCTTCTGGTTATGGGGGCCTTGAGCCCATGTTAATGCACACAGCCTCGCACACTTCTGGTTACTAGGGGCCTTGAGCCCATCTTAATGCACACAGCCTCCCATCCTTCTAGTTATTAGGGTCACTTTTAGCTCCAGGAGACGGTTTGTTCCCTGAGCCCATCTTAATGCACACAGCCTCCCACACTTATGGTTACCGAGGGGCCTTGAGCCCATGTTAACGCACTCAGCCTCCCACACACACTTCCGGTTACTGGGGGCCTTGAGCCCATCTTAATGCACACAGACTCCCACACTTTGGTTATCGGGGTTACTTTTAGCTGCAGGAGCTGTGTGTGCCCTGAGCCCATGCTAATGCACACAGCCTCCCATACTTCCGGTTACTGGGGGCCTTGAGCCCATCTTAATGCACACAGCCTCCCACACTTCCGGTTCCTTGGGGTCTTGAGCCTATGTTAATGCACACAGCCTCCCACCCTTCTGGTTATTGGGGTCACTTTTAGCTCCAGGAGACGGTTTGTGTCCTGAGCCCATGTTCATGCACAGAGCCTCCCACACTTCCGGTTATGGGGGCCTTGAGCCCATCTTAATGCACACAGCCTCCCACACTTCTGGTTATTGGGGTTACTTTTAACTCTAGGAGTCGGTGTGTGCCTTGAGCCCATGTTAATGCACACAGCCTCCCACTCTTCTGGTTACGGAGGCCTTGAGCCCATGTTAACGCACACAGCCTCCCATACTTCCGGTTATTGGGGTTACTTTTAGCTGCAGCAGCTGTGTGTGCCCTGAGCCCATCTTAATGCACACAGCCTCCCACACTTCCGGTTATTGGGGTTACTTTTAGCTGCAGGAGCCAGTGTGTGCCTTGAGCCCATTTTAATGCACACAGCATCCCTCCCTTCTGGTTATTGGGGTCACTTTTAGCTCCAGGAGCCGGTGTGTGCCTTGAGCCCATGTTAATGCACACAGCCTCCCACACTTCCGGTTACTGAGGAGCCTTGAGCCCATCTTAATGCACACAGCCTCCCACACTTCCGGTTACTGGGGGCCTTGAACCCATCTTAATGAACACAGACTCCCTCACTTCCGGTTACTAGAGGGCCTTCAGCTCATGTTAATGCACACAGCCTCCCACACTTCCGGTTACTGAGGGGCCTTGAGCCCATCTTAATGCACACAGACTCCCACACTTCCGGTTATCGGGGTTACTTTTAGCTGCAGGAGCTGTGTGTGCCCTGAGCCCATGCTAATGCACACAGCCTCCCATACTTCCGGTTACTGGGGGCCATGAGCCCATGTTAATGCACACAGCCTCCCACACTTCGGGTTATCGGGGTTGCTTTTAGCTGCAGGAGCTGTGTGTGCCCTGAACCCATCTTAATGCACACAGCCTCCCACACTTCCGGTTACTGGGGGCCTTGGGCCCATGTTAACGCACACAGCCTCCCACACTTCCGGTTATTGGGGTTACTTTTAGCTGCAGAGCTCTCTGAGGCTACTGAAATCCCCGTCCTCGGGCTGGCTTTGGTTACGAGCCTGTCACCTGTTGTGGTCAGTCAGTCTGGGGGGAGCCTGTTGGGCCCTGCACGGGACACCTGTTCACACCACACACAGCCTGGACGGGTGCAGCATCTCTCCTCAGCCCTTCTCCCGAGCACCGAGGAAGTGCTAAGTGCAGCGCCTCGGCGCCCGGCAGCAGTGTCTTGGCGCTACCCTTTGAGAATGAACGTGCTGACCTGGCGGGGAATGTGATTTGATTGCACCTCAGCGTCGTCGTCCATGGCTGGCCAGGCGATTCGGGCATTGTCACTTAACACTTCTCGGTTTACCTAGAAAGTGCATGCAAGGACTGTTGGTTGCAGCGGAAGATCTGACGTCAGCATCTTTACCAAACTTGTGTTTGGACTTACTGTCCAGGTACTATCTTACCTACTCCTGTGAGTTATCTGCAGTGTGTGTGTCGGTGTGTCAGTCCAATAAAACATTTATGTATCGCGCGTGGCATTTTTTATTGGATCACCAATACAAAGCCAGATTGTGACATGGTTCGTTTGCTTTTGAGACTTCGTGGGCCCGTGTAATAAATCACTGATGTGTAGCAAGATTGTAGTCCTTCAAAGCTAGGGCGTCATACTTCGACCTTTTGTTCTATTTTATCCAACCGAAAGTAGATCTCTGGAAAGCAGCAGGCTTTAAAGTTTTGAGACTCGGAAACACCTGCCCTTCAAGCGCCTATAACCATTCCAGCAGCATCTCTCGGCACGAGTCCAATCCATCCAGGCTTTCTCAGAAATGTCCTTCCGCCCTGTGGCTGTATGCACCGGCTCTGTTCCTATGAAATAACGTCTCACGCTGATAGGAAGAGGCACAAGCATGTGCTGCAACTATCTGGGATCCCAGTACCCCCTCCTGTGAGTTCTGTACAAAACACCATCAGCAAGTGTCCCTGCTCTTCTGTGCCCCCTGTATCTGCCTATATGCCAAGGGAGCAGAGAGCAAGTAAAAGATGTGGGGGTGAAATGGAGGCTATTCAGGTGGGACTCTAGTCTGTGCCCAAGCCCCCTTGGACTCTCCTGCCAGTGCCCAAGCCACCTTGGACTCTCCTGCCAGTGCCAAAGCCACCTTGGACTCCCCTGCCAGTGCCCAAGCCACCTTGGACTCCCCTGCCAGTGCCCAAGCCACCTTGGACTCCCCTGCCAGTGCCCAAGCCACCATGGACTCCCCTGCCAGTGCCCAAGCCACCTTGGACTCCCCTGCCAGTGCCCAAGCCACCTTGGACTCCCCTGCCAGTGCCCAAGCCACCTTGGACTCTCCTGCCAGTGCCCAAGCCACCTTGGACTCTCCTGCCAGTGCCCAAGCCACCTTGGACTCCCCTGCCAGTGCCCAAGCCACCTGCGGCAGACCCGCAGAAGATCACCTCAGTCCTCCTGTGTGCCCTTGCTACACAACTTTAGACTCTGCTCATCCACCAACATCTACCGCAGGCCAGTTCCTCCCCTCCATGCCTAGAACCTTGGTTATCCAGGTAGATCGAGATGCCAAGACACAAATTACCCAGTTAAGAATCCAAAGCCACCCCGAAGCACAGTGACCTTTCTGAAAAAAGACCCCAGTGCACAGGGACCAGAGAAGAACAGCAGCTGAATGTGTCCATCCACAACCAGCAGATACATCCACACATCTCGTCTTACTGCGCGCTCTGAAGCCAGAGCTCCGGTCTCTGACCCTCTTAGAAATACCCAGCAAATGCACAAGTAATTCACAAGATACAGTGATGCTCGGAACAGGGGCAGTGATGTAAACTATCTTTAGCAAAACCAGTGTCTTAATGCACAAGTAATTCACAAGGTATAGTGATCCTCAGAACAGGGACAGTGATGTAAACTATCTTTACCATCACCAGTGTCTTAATGCACAAGTAATTCACAAGGTATAGTGATGCTCAGAACAGGGACAGTGATGTAAACTATCTTTACCATCACCAGTGTCTTAATGCACAAGTAATTCACAAGGTATAGTGATACTCAGAACATGGACAATCATCCAAACAATTTTTAGAATAACCAGTGTCTTGATGCACAAGTAATTCACAAGGTATAGTGATACTCAGAACATGGACAATCATCTAAACAATTTTTAGAATAACCAGTGTCTTGATGCACAAGTAATTCACAAGTTATAGTGATACTCGGAACATGGACAATAATTTAAACCGTTTTTAGAATAACCAGTGTCTTGATGCACAAGTAATTCACAAGGTATAGTGATACTCAGAACATGGACAATCATCTAAACAATTTTTAGAATAACCAGTGTCTTTAAGAAATACACAGGTCAATGAAAAGGTCACCACTACCAAACATCACCTTTATATTAAGAGTGCTTTAGTTACGGAGAGAAAAAGACTATATTGAGAATAGCTATTGATATTAACAAATACAATAGAAAATCAAGTTATATAATCAGTGCCAAATGTCACTTTCATAATCAAATATTACTAATAAGCGTAATAATTACTACATTTGCAAATGCACTTCTAGATCAAAAGATATTATTGTTGCCAAATATCACACTTACCGCTGCATGTGTCGGTCAAGGTGGTGCTGTAAGGTTGCACATTGTGAAGCCTCCAAATTCATTTTATTCCACCTTATTGAAAAAGAAATGAAAATATAAAAACATGTGAAAGTGCAGCTAACAGGCTAACCCAATGAATCCAAGTGGCAGCAGAGATGAAGGTTTGAGTTGTTTTTACATTTGCAGGTGGGCGGTCCCTTCCTGTGTCATGGCCAATAGGGTTCTTGAAGTGACAGGCCTTTGGGAAGCAGGAATTCTTACTAGGTGGGCATCTTTTCTCTTCCTGTGCATTTTCTTGCCGGTCAAGTCTTTAAAGTGCCATCATAAACATGAGTTCTGACCCTCAAGAACTGCCCCCACCTGCCTCCCCCATCTCCCTGAAATGCATAATCAAACGTGTATGAGTTTGTCTTCTTCAAGTTTTGATGGCTTTGGACAGCTTTTCTTCAGATGACTAATATTCCGACGGTGTCAAAGCCGACCCTATTCTGGTGCCCATATCATTTTAGACAGGCAGTGACTATTTTTGCCATTAATATGTCTTTGGTTTAAAAGAAAACTGTTGTAGTAACCGTTTGAGGGAAGACAACGTTTGACTGGGAAATTCCTCAGTTATATAAAAAAAAAAAAGTATTGAAAGATGTTCAGGAAATACCTCAACGATTTGTGGTCATAGAGTAGTTGAAAAATCCCACTCTTAAAAAAACAGCCCTCCAGCAGCTCGTGTTTTTGAGGTCATGAAGAGTCATTACTATGAAAGCGCACAAGGGGGTTATTTTGTATATGTTTCTGAAATAACATTTTATACGTAAATAAAAAAAACAAAAGTATGGTGCGGTGACCAAGAGAGGAAGATGAGGACGTGTATCAAGTAGGTGAAAACTGAGCCACTTGCAAGAGGTTTTCAAAGTGGATTTTCGCAGATGAGTGGCTTTGTTTCTGCAGGGCCATCTTTAAAGCACCTGATTCCGAAGTGCTTGAAGGGAGGGGGTTTTGGGTGGAGATTTGTTACTTGTTTGTAACATATTTCGATTGAGACTGCTTTAGGCCATGGTTTCCACAAAGGTGCAGCCATTAAATTCTGACAGCTGTTTTTTTTTTTTGCATGTCAAACTGCTACCTCAGATGTACAGGTTTGTAGCTCTCTAAATAAAAGATATTGTATGATCCACCTAAAAAGACATTTATTTTATGGAGTTTAGAAGAATTACAGGTTTATTGGACTTGGCAGGATCCTAACTTGTGACTTTCCAGTTGTACTCGCCTTTGCAGAGGACACAGGCCCTGGCGGAGCTTATCTGCTGACTTTGTGTAGGTCACCTCCTCCTAAAGTCACTCCTGCCTATAGCACATTGCGCAAAACGTGATAAGGCGAGCGCAGGTGTCTCTTTTTAGGCCACTAGTCCACGGATTCCGAGTAGGCGAGTGCCTGCGAAGGAAGGTAGTACTGGGTAAGAGTCAGTCACAGTCAGTCTGGCCTAGTGAGGAAACTCTACCCATCCCTCTCCCCTTCACTGACCCAATCTCCGGTGCCCATCACTCATTTTTCATGCTCACTCAGGGCCTGGCCTCAGCACACAGGTAGCTGCAGAGCGATCAAGGTTATTGGCCTCTACATCAGTTGGTCCTTACCTGTAGTCTGGGGACCCCTGGGGGTCTGAGACTGCTTAGAAAATTAAATAATTGTAACAGGTTAATAGAGGATATATAAATAAGGCGAGTAAGTATACAATTGGAAATTTTAAAAACGTCTATAAAAGGTCAATGAATTTAATTTGAAATTGGAAGCTAAAAATTATATTTTATCCTCAGATTGATTTCTGAGAACAGTGCAGGTGCATCAAACACAATATAGCATGATAGTATGGACAAAGCGTGGCGTCAGTTGAGTTTAGAAAATCTCCAACCTTCCTTCTAAAATAAAACATTTTATTTTTTTATGTATATTTGTTTGCAAATTAAACAAAATGTGTTGTCATTCGTGGATGTGTTTGATGAATGCTTGTTCCTGTATTTTTTTGTGTATTGTTTTGCCCTTCAAAACATCGTCAATGTTTAGGATAGGGTCCCCGGCTTTTAGTAATGATTCAGTTGGGTTCCCCAGGCTTCAGCAAGGATAAAGGGGGGTTCCCTGGGTCCATTAATGATAAAGTTCGGGTCCCCAGAAGTCAAAATGTTGAGAACCACTGCCCTAAATCATCCATCAGCCTGCCTTTTAAGATGCTTGGCACAATTACTTCTCTCTCTCCAGGAGCTCATTCAGATTTTCATGCCCCCCTTCCTCTTTCTTGAAGGCGTTGACCTGGTGCACACAGTTGGAAATATTTCTCTGACTGGTATCAACATAAGATGTAAGCCTGTTGAGAAAAAAAGTTAATAATGACATGTCTATTAACGTCCAACCAGTGGACTGGCAGGTAATGACATTTCAGCCACTAGGCCTTGTGAGTGTAATTTTGACGGCATTCACTTGCCACAGAGAGGCTTGTGTGCAAGAATTACTTGTTCATTGGAATTTGGTTGTTATTTCCGCTCCTCCCAGATGGCCCAGGCCACCGTCCCTTACATCCGCAAAACCACGTCCGGAGGACGATCCTTCACCTACACTGCAGCAAAGAGCTGGAACAACCTCCCCCTGCGCCTCAGACAAAACCCTTCCCTCAACATCTTCAGGAAGAACCGCAAGACATGGCTCTTCGGATCAGGCCCCTCCCCACCCACCCCCAACGTCTTGAGACCCTCATGGTTGAGTAGCCACCCTCTACAAATATTGATTGATTAAATGGCAAGAGTTTAAGGCTCAGAGAACTCTTAGTCACATTTGTGACTTCCTCATTGAGGTAGCATAACAGCGCTTTATGACAGGGTTATGCCAACCCAACCTAGCCATGCAGCTCGGGCTGCACTGTTCCCATTACAGTAGGGCCAAGACTGGGTTTCATGTGGCTGGATCCAAACTGAGGTGTCCTGGTGCACAAAAAAAATGGATGGACTGGAAAGCAGCCTCGAGGGATACTGACCCCAGTGGCTGAGATGAATTAAAGCATCCCACCCATCACCTTGTGTACGCCAGGGGGTTCATGGCAGCGTTCTCACGGTGATGCTGAGCCCTGGCTGTCATTGTGTTTTATAAACACCCCCGACTAACGACAAAAGCGCACATTTCACAAGCATCATTTGTAGTTCCAAATGGTATTTAACTAGCGTTCTGCGTTGTAACTCTTGTGGGGGCGCCCTTTTAAGCAGGGTGAAAGATTGGAGGAAGGAGGCCTCCTGTTGGCTGGGGGTGGCGGGAGGGGCACAGATGTGGGTTTGGGATTTCCGGCGGAAGTGGCATTGACGGAGGCGGCGTGCCGCCAGGTTCTCTTTGTTGTGGCCACCGCCCGCCACCTCTCTCCAGGCCTGGCACCCAGAGCGGACCGGCTGTAAATATCCTCGGTTTGTGGTTTTGAAGCTTGAATGAAATATGAATCAGGGGCTAAATTAAACACACATTCCAGCGGGAAGAAATAGAGTTTGTGTAGCTATGCAACAGAGGGGCTAGCTTCCCCGGGCAGCAGCGACCCAGTGCTCGCCACCCCACTGTGAACCCGGATTTTGCTGATATCAGCAGAAATGCCACGTCCCTGAGTCAGTGCTGAGAGGGAATTACCTCTCCAGTAACCCTCATTCCTGGTAGAAAACCAAGAGAAGGTGTCGCATGGAAACAGCCTCTTTCCTGCCTGTGGCTGGGTGGAGACAGGGCGGCTATTTAAACATCTGACACTCTCCCAGCACGGAGCCACTGATAGGCCCCAACATCTGCGGCTTGTGAATCTCACACACGCTTGCATTTCTTGTGCCACGGCCAATTCAAACAGCGTCGTGTTACTATGTGGGCACCTTGCTGAGAGGAGCCCTCCTTGCCCTGCTGCAAAACGCAGGACACCTTCAATGGCACCGTTGTGGCTGCTATGTGTGGTGTGTACTTGGAACCTACGCAAGCCGCATTCTTTATGAAGACTGCACATTCTAACATACATTTCTCTTACTTTTAAAATATGTAACCTGGCATTGTTTTTAAGGATAAAAAAAAGAAGTAACTTTTTTGTCAGTTTACTTCTTTTTTTTTTAGGTTTTCCGTGCACAGCGCTTGCAAAATGTCTTGTTAAAAAAGAAAGAAAAAGCTTAAAACGGATTTAGAGCCTGGCTGTTACTTATCATCGGTTGACTCCGATGTTACTTGGTCAGAACCTCCTCCTCGCCTCTGCTTCCTTCTGGGGCTTCATGTGTGTCCATAGTGGAGCATGCACCAAGTACAGTTTCCTGTCTGCAGCCAGTGTTTTTCCACAGGCTCCTGATGGAACTTCTTTTTAAAAAAAAGTTTTTACTTGCACTCTTCTCAACAGTCCCTCAATCATACCCCCACCCTCCTCCCTCTGTTACTACCCCCTCCTTATTGTTACCTTTGCCCTTATCCTTCTCCCGATGTCTTTGATTTCTTCCAGAACCCCCACCCTCCTTTCACTGTTTGTGGTTTCCTCCCCACATCCGTGCCCTCCTCCTGCTGCACGTGTTTTTATTTTTTCACACACCACACCCTCCTCCCTCATGTTGCTTGCAGCAGGCTCCTGTGCAACATGACTTAAAGGGGACAAAAAACAATATGGCACAGTTAACGATGGCCGTGTCGTAGTGCTATTTTTAAAAAAATATTAACGATTTGGAGCATAGCAGCTCATGCTGCAGTGCAACATGTAAAAAAAAAAACATTTACAAAGTTATAAGTTCTTAAATTGGCGGAACCTATTGGCTTTGCTAGTGCTTGTTTTTTTAAGAGGTTATTTGTTGATGAGGGTTTCTGCTCACTTCAGCCTTCCTAACAACCATTTTGCATCCAAGTATTGGTGATGTATCTTCCTTATATTGGTTGCAAACAAAAGTACTACTCTGTTAATCTTTAGTGTCGTTTTAGTGACTTGAGAAGTAATCATACCAGAAACTACTTAGAAACAGTCCACCATAAAAGAACATTTTCATCATAAACTCATTAATGAAACATAAAAACAATTTCATCAATCTTAATCGTTCATAGTATTGCTCAATGAATATTGTGGTAACCATACACGGCCTTGTGAGCCCTCCTTCTTAGATGACACCAAAAAATCCTCATTGATTCTCTTTGTGGCAGGACAAGGTGTTATAATTTGGGAATTACTCGCGGATGTAGCTGAGATTAGCTGCACCTTACATCACTGGCTGCACCAGTTGCTCATTGCAGCTGAGATCCTTCTAACCCAAGGGATGAAGCCCATAATTAAATATTTCTAAGGTGTGAACTTCAATAAAATGAGTGCTTACTTGAGCCAGCTTTTTGAGTGACACCAAAGTGACACCCCCTAAAACCTCATCTCATAGATTTTTCTTACAGGAGAATACTTTAAAGCCTAACACAGGCCATTCCTTGCTCCGGTAATGTGTCACTTCTCCCACAAAAGCCACAACTATTTGTAAATTAAGTAGAGAAAGAAGTAACTAGTTCATGTCACGACAGTACACTGGGTACCACTATACATCCAGGTTTGCCCTCCGATTATCCAGCCAGGTGAGAGGTTTACACCACCTCCTCCAGAGTTCAGTCGATGCCATGGTGCTCGGTAGCTGTTCCTACAGTCCATGCAGTGCTGTGGTCAGGGTTAACCGGATGTACTTGATAAAGGGTAGTCGGCTGAATATTTCAAGCGTGTAAGAGGAAACTGGGCTCCAATGTCAGTGGAAAAAGGCAACAGCTGCTTCTCTCTGCAGATTAAACTAAGGCCCACCTACACACAGCAATACTCTGAGAATATTAATAGGGCTGAGTTAACGCCACCCTGCACACGCAGTCCACCCACAGAAAGTGACTAGATTACCGGAAGTGGCGCTGGGAGGCGATACATCAGAGGCTGGGCCCTTCCATGAATATGGGGCTGAGGGCTGACTGCAAGCACATGCATGACCAGCAGGGGCATTTAGCAGTCTCTTATTCAGCTAAAACATAACCATATACCTTATTCACATCATTTGAAAATTAAGTCGACTTTTTTTGTTTTATAAAGTGCAACACTACCAGATAAAATCACACCTAGATACAGTAAAACTGTATTTGCATAGATGGGATTTTGCGTTTTGCATGCCTATGCTTTGGTTCATGAGTTCGACCTTCTCCAGTATTGGGTATCTTTCATAGATTCACATCATGTATCATTCCCCGTTGTCAAAGTGGGAGTCCCACGGTACATAGAAAGCAGTAGAAAAAAATATTTTCTCTCTTTTTTTTTTCTTTCTTTTACATTGTAGTCAGTGGCAAAAATACATCCACTTTCCTAGCTTATTAGCCTCATTAGGAAAGGCCCAAAGTTCAGCCATTCAGGTGAGACCACCCCTTTAGAACCCTCAGCACAGAGGCTCAGTCTCTCAGATTTTCTACTGCATGTCGTGTGTAAGGGAGTCTCCCTGAGCTCTGCTCAGTTTACCCTCTCTTCAGGAGATATTATCCAGTTTTGTCATTCCTAGCTTTGGCTGTACTTTGTCATCATGTCTACAGCTAAGAAAGGTTTATTTAGACCTTCCAGCACCTTTGGAAAGCTAAGGCTTCATTGTGAAGATCCTCACAAGGACTGTATCTACTGCCTTCATCCTGAGCATAAAGTGAAAGACTGCAAGAGCTGCAGAACATTTCCCAGCAAGACTCTCAGAGATAGAGAAGCCAGACGCCTCCTTTGGCTCCAAAAGCGGAAGTCCACAGAGTCTCTTTCTGATGAGGAAGACAGTGATACTTCAGTGGCCTCAAAGAAGAAGAAGATGTCTGTGGAGAGTTCTTCTCCCAAAACCAGTAAGTCAGTCAAGAGGCTGCATGCGTTCAAAGAAAGAGCTGATGAACATCCCTCAACTTCCAGGGAACATGGTGGTAAGGTTCGTTCTGAACCGTCAACTGCAGCTACCACCTCAAAGAAGTTAAAGAAATCATCAAGCTCCCTGCCACCGTCCGCATCTAAGATTTCCACATCGTCGACGGCAGGCTTTGCTTCACCGTCTACTATGGCAACGGCGACGTTTACAGCTCCATCGTCGCTGATGATTATTACTTCATCACCATTATCAGCTAAAACTATAACGTCTGTGAGTTTAAAATATGGTCCCACACCTGCTCAAACCATCAAAATTTAAAAGAGACCATCAACGGAGAAGGTGAGGTCTCTATCGTCGACGCGCGCACCGTCAACATCAACGTTTGCGGGTAAGCTGCAAAGAGCATCGTCGACGGTGGTTCCACTGATGGCTGGAAAATCTACTTTGCCGAAGTTTTCACCGTCGACGATCACCCAGTCGACAACAGCACCGTCGACGAAATCTCCGATGCCGACCATACCATTGACGGCACCACCATCGATGACCGCACCGTCGACAACACCATCAACGACCGCTCCGTCAACGGGTCAAATTTCTGAGCCCACAACCAGGGAATTTGAAGAATCTTCATTTTTGCCTGTAAGGATTTTAGCAGTAAAAAGGAAATCTACTCACCAAACTCTTTTGCCTTCTCATACGTCACCTAGTAAGGTGTCGCCAGCACCTCCACAACATCTGTTTGATGACGACAAGGAAGACATACTCAGACAATGCGCTTTTTCCGGTGGCATGCAGCCCTTCAGACTTGCACAAAAAATGTCAGGAGGAAGATGATGAGGCAGAGATCAAACAACTGTATCTAGGACACCCTTTACAGGAGCAGAGACACACAGAACCTCAAGAGTTGCAACAGGAGCAGACCATCCAGATGCCAGTGTCATTGATTGCCAACCTCCAGCACATGATGCAAGATTATTATGCTACATTTCCTTCACCTGGCTGTACCACTCCAGTGCAACCTCCACCCATGCCGCTGAGCCCTCCCAATCAACCATCAGAATCTATAGGGCCTATCCCAGTCCCGGCATCGGGTCAGGATATCGATCCGCCTTCGTTGGATGACGAACAAGAAGAGGGCGAAACACAGGACTCGGAATCGCTTCTCCCGGAATGGGATGAATATCAAATTCAAATGCCATCCCCTTCTACACCACCATTGGTTGATTCTCCACCGCAAGACATCGGTGGCTTCCACAGTGTGATGGAGAGAGCAGCAAAGAGATTTCAACTGCCCATACCATCCAAGCAGTCGGACTGTTTCCTTTATGATTTCAAGGAGGACACTAGAAAATCAGTGAGAGCAATACCAATTGTTGACTTTATTTGGGAAGAGGGGCTTAAGGTCATGCAGACCCCATCTACAATCCAAGCGGTGCTGCCAAGGCTGGAAGAGAAGTACAAGGCACCAGATAACTCACCAGCCTGCTTAGTTGGTCACCCTAAGCCGGACTCGGTGATATCTCAGGCAGCCCAGCGGAGGTCCAGGAATCCGTCTTCCCCACTGACTGCGCCCCCAGACAGAGAGGGTCGACGGTTGGATTCAATTGGTAAATCATTTTCAACTATGGCAGCCACCACAGTCAGGGCAGCGAACTCCCTTGCAGTCTTGGGAAGATACGACCATCAGATGTGGTCAGACAGATCCCAGTTTATAGACCTCCTGCCTGAGGATAGTACAACAGAGACGCGTAAGATATTGCAGGAAGGTGAGAAGATCTCTGCTGAGATTATAGACTGTGCCATCGATGTCTCGTCTACGGGTTTCCACCAGTTGGCCAGGGCTGCTGTACTCAGACGTCAGGGGTGGCTGAAGGCTACATCTTTTCGCGCAGAGATGCAACTGAGGATCTTAGACATGCCTTATGATGGTGAACTATTATTCGGTAAGCATGTTGATGATGCTTAAAAGCAGGCATGGAAACAGCCAGATCCCTGGGTACGCTACAATTTAAGAGGCAGCCTTTTTGAGGAGCGAGAGGAAGAGGGCTTTATGCTTACAGATGCAGATCACACCAGTACCGACAATATCCATCCTACCAAGGCCAATTTCGTTACACCATTGGTCAACAGCAGTCGCATGCTTATCGGCAAACACCATCTGCACATTTTTGGCAAACCACAAGAGGAAAATCCTCTTACAAGGCCAAGGACACGGCGAGAAAACACCGACCTCCATCAGTTTATTGCACCCAACCTCTATTCCAGCACTCTGATAGGGGGCAGAATTTCCAACTTCTTTCACAAGTGGTCCCAGATAACATCAGACAGATGAGTCCTCGATATTGTCAGTAAGGGGCACACACTAGAATTCTATCAACCTCCTCCGCAAGTACCACCAGGATGACCCCCAACTACCCATCTAAAAGAACTCCTAGCACAGATTGCCATCTTGATAGATGAGGGAGCAATAGAGATCGTACCAAGGAATCAGAGGGGAACAGGTTTCTACTCTCGCTTCTTCCTCATACGGAAGAAGACAGGGAACTGGCGACCTATTTTAGACCTTCGCTCTCTGAACAAATTCTTGAAAAAGCAATCATTTCGGAGGATTAGTCTTCAATATGTGCTATGCTTACTCAACCAAGGAGATTTCATGGCGTCCTTGGATCTCCAGGGTGCATACTTCCACATCCCTATCTATCCCAGTCACAGGAAATTCATACGGTTCAAGGTTACAGGCACCCATTATCAGTTTAGAGTGTTACCTTTTGGCCTCAGATCGGCCCCACGAGTTTTCACCAAGGTCCTGGTACCAGTTGCGGCCTACCTTAGGCAGCTGGGTATTCAGGTGTTCCCATACTTAGACGACTGGCTAATAAAAGCACAAACAGCGTCAAAAGCCTTATCTCTCTTCAAGGATTTGGATCTAACAGTCCACTACCCAAAGTCTCACCTAGACCCTTCAAACAACATCACCCTACTCGGAGCTGTTTTGGACACAGAGCGAGCAAGAGTGTTTGCTTATCACGACAGATGGAAAAAACTTCAAGATCTAGCAAGCCGTCTCAGCAGACGAAGGTCCACTTCTGTCCGGACTTACAAGTCTTTTCTGGAGATGCTCTCTTCGTGCATTCCGTTGATACCAAACTGTCGCCTCCACATGAGAACACTTCAACAACAATTGGATATTCAGTAGAAACAGATAAGCGGATCTTTCGACGATATAGTCCAAATACCCTTACCAGCGAGGCAAGCCCTGAAGTGGTGGAAAAACACCCCTGTATCTCGGAGGGTTTCTCCTTCCTGAAGGACAAACCAGTACATATTCTAACAACGAATGCGTCTTTGGAGGGATGGGGCGCACATTTATAGGACCTATGAGTGAGAGGAAGATGGTCCACACAGGAATCAGCTCTCCACATCAACATATTAGAATTAAAAGCAGTTTTCCTGGCGTTCAAGGCCTTCCTCGCCAAGATCAGAGTTTCCCTGGTGTTGATAAGAACCGGCAACACTACAGTCATGCATTACCTCAACAAGAAAGGGGGGTACAAGATCACAGGCGCTGTCTCTGCAGGCACAGGAACGGTGGCATTGTGTTCTTCGTCATCAGATAACAATCAGAGCAGAACATCCCCCAGGGGTTTCCAACACTTTGGCAGATGCCCTAAGCAGAACTCAGGCCACCTGTCACAAATGGGATTTCAACCAGATAATTCTGAAAACGCCTCTTTCGTCGTTGGGGCAAACCCAGTCTAGATCTGTTTGCGACAAGGGAGAACAAAAAAAGCCAACACTTCGCGAGCAGGCAATCGCAGAGAGGGTCAAAGGGGAATGCATTTTTTGATCAAATGGTCAGGGATCTATGCCTATGCTTTTCCCCTGCTCATCCCGAGACTTCTTCAGAAGATGAAGAGAGAACCGTGCTGACTTCTGTGGATCGCACCCAGATGGCCGCACCAGTTTTGGTTCACGGAGCTTCTACTCCTCTCAGAACAGCCTCACATGCGACTGAGACCAACACCAGACTTGCTAACGATGAATCAGGGGCAGGTCCATCATCCCAACCCGACTCCTCTTCGATTATCGGCCTGGCTCCTGAATTCTATCAGTTTGACTGTTTAGATATCCCTTCAGACTGTCAGGAGGTGCTTGCCTGTGCCAGAGCCCAGTCTACGAATAAGACTTACAAACACAAGTGGAAGATATTCTGCATATGGTGCAAAACCTTCAATATTCTCCCTCTAAAGTCTTCTCCAGAGCAGATTCTTCCATACCTTTTACACTTGGTGAAGTCAGGTCTCTCCCATTCGTCTATCAAAGTTCACTTAGCTGCCATATCTCGTTTCCACCATACGGCAGTATTACCATCTTTATGGTCATCCAGGGTAACAAAAACATTTTCTAAAAGGCTTGTTCTGATGGATACAACTACCTGTGGATTCCTCACCTAATGAATACTCCCATTGCGCCAGCACTCAACGGAAATCTTCTTCCTAGCTTCTGCACGTCGACGAGGACGTCACATTTGCCCACGCGACGCCGTCTGATGTCATACAGGCAATAAGAGGTCCTCGCCGACGTCAGTTCCCTTTTTTCCGTGCCATTCGAAACGGTTATCTTCGAGGGAGCTACTGTTGCTGTTCGACAGTTACAGTGTGTTTTTTGGCTGTGTTTTTTCTCTGAGATTACAATGTCGCAGAGGAAGTCAGGTTTTAAGCCCTGTCGTGAGTGTGGGGGCAAAATGTCGGTAACGGACCCACATTCCGACTGTTTGTGGTGTCTAAGTTCCGATCATGATGTTGGCTGGTGTGATTCATGTCAGCATACGAATCCGAAGGCCCTGAAAGAGCGCGAGGCCAAGCTTTTTATGGCGAAGTCGAAAAAGAAGAGTCACCATCGAAAATCCTCGTCACCGAAGTCTCATCGGCGTCATCGGGACTCCCGGCGTCGTCGAGATTCACGGCACCGGTCGAGTAAAGAGAGGTCTCGGTCGAGGTCACCGTCGACACGGCGTCGGAAGACTTGGGAGGTCAGTCCCACAGTCACTCCCCATCCATCGACGCCGTTGCCTTCTCCAGCCTCACCGACTTCACCCGGGTCTTCGGGCCAACCGCCTTCAGTGTTTGAGGTTCCACAGCCTCAAATGTTTTCTCCGACGTTACAGACGTCGAGGTCGGTGTCGCCTTCGATCCAGGCACCCCAGTACCCGGCTTTTCCGGCCCCTAGAGCCGATAATACCGCATTTTTAAATGCAATGTTCTCCATCTTTCAGCAGATGGCTCCAGGGGGTGCACCGGCTGGGCCTTCGGGCCCTTTGGCTTTTAACATGGGTGCTCCGGCTCCGCTGCGACCAGCACCCTTTATGCCCTTTCTCCCCCTAGGGAACGTGGGCTCGGCGCCGGTGTCAGCTCCGGTGGCTTCAGAGACTTCGGCTCCGACAGTTTCGGCTCCAGGGGCTTCGGGGTTTCGGCCAGTGACGCCGTCTAGGCCTTCTACGACTCCGAAGCAGTCTTCTCTCCATCGACTCCTGGTTCGGCGCCGAAGATACCTGTGGCGCCTGTAGACCCGACGTCGGACGGATCCGGAGATCGGCGTCGTTCTTTGACATCTGCTGACGGCATGTTGATGCCGAGGATTGAGGAGAGGCTGCACTCGAGGAGGCTTGCTCTCCGTCTCCTGGAAGAACAGGAGTATCAGCGGAACCTGGAGAAAGGAGAGATTGAGGACTCTTGTGAGGGTCTCCATGGGCTGGACACAGCTAGTGGCCTAGATACTTCCCCTGAGTGGGTCATCTCCTGGGGAGTATACAGAAGAGGCAGCCACTTTTCATGCTGTTATAAGGAAGGCAGCTAACTTCTTGGAACTGCCTTTGCCGGTGACTGAGGCGAAGCAGAATCTGTTGACAGAGGTGTTGCACCCGGCCTCTACATCAGCGGAGCCACTTTTGCCATTCAACGAGGCGCTGCTGGAACCTGTTTTGGAGGTCTGGAAGAAGCCGGTGTCTTCTCCAGCTGTCAATGGGTCTGTGGCTAGAAGATATCGGGCTGCACCGGCTGACCCTGGCTTTCTTACCAGACATCCAACACCTGAAAGCTTGGTGGTCCAGGCTTCCTGCTCGGCAAGATCTGCGCCTGGGTCTTTTCCATCTGTGCCATCGGATAGAGACTCCAACAAGATGGACACGGCATCCAAAAAGGTGTTCTCGTCATGTAGCATGGCATTAAAGTCCACCAATGCTACGTGTATTTTAGGGAGGTACATTTATGCTCTGATGGACGAAATTACATCCACGCATATGGAGGTCCCCCAAGGGCTATTGAATCTGGTATCGGACGCTCAAGCTGCTGCAACTCAGGTTATCCAATCTTGGTTGGATACAACTGACTCTGTGGTTAGAGCAATGTGTACTGCTGTAGTTATGAGGAGGCAGGCTTGGCTTCGTAACTCAGGATTTTCATCAGATGTACAGTCGACCCTGCTAGAGCTCCCTTTTGATGGGGACAAGCTCTTTGGTGCCAAGGCAGATTCGGCCTTGGAGAGGTTTAAGGAGAGCAGGGCCACGGCCAAGTCGCTAGGATTGCAAGCCACTTCTTCTGCCTCCTCCAGATTTTTTAGGAGGTTTCGAGGATTTGGTCGTGGCTCCTCCTCCTTTCGGGGGAAATTCCAGCAGCCTACCTCCTCTCTCTCCTATAGATCTTTTAGAGGGAGGGGTAGGGTCCGAACCAGGGGAGCCTCTCAACAGCACTCTGCCTCTTCCTCTGGAGGGGTGCAGCAGGGGAAGCAGCCTTAGGCTTCTACCAATTCCCACTCACTCTTCTCCTGTAGGGGGGAGGTTACTGTATTTTCTCCACAAGTGGGAGGTCATCACATCAGACTCCTGGGTTACCAGCATTGTGGGAAAAGGCTACACCCTTCCCTTTCGGGAGTTTCCGCCCCCCCATCCCGCCCCGCCCATCTAATTGTTCAGAAGAACAACTCCTGTTATTAGAGCAGGAGGTTCAAGTCCTCCTTTCAAAGGGCGCGGTGGAGTTGGTTCCAGAGCAGGAAAAGGGTCAAGGTTGTTACTCAAGGTACTTCCTGATTCCCAAGAAGGATGGTCGGTTGAGACCAATCCTGGACCTGAGGATTTTGAATTGGTTCCTCAAACAGGAAAAGTTCAAGATGCGGACCCTAGCTCAGGTGCTTTTGGCGTTGAACAAGGGAGACTGGATGGTGTCTGTCGACTTGCAGGATGCTTACTTTCATATCCCGATACTCAAGTCGCACAGGAAGTATCTCCGGTTTGTGGTGGGGTCGCAGCACTATCATTTTGCGGTCCTCCCGTTTGGTCTTACTTCAGCACCTCGAGTCTTCACGAAGGTGATGTCGGTGGTTGCGGCAGAGCTCAGAAGGAAGGGGATAGCAGTATTCCCGTACCTGGACGACTGGTTGATCAAAGCCAAGTCCCCGGAGCTTGTGTTGCATCATCTGCAGTCGACAACCCAGTTGTTGTTCGACCTGGGCTTTTCGGTGAAGGTGCCCAAATCTCACCTAGAGTCCTCTCAGCGCCTCCTGTTCATAGAGGCAGTACTGGATACAACATTGAATCGAGCCTTTCCTCCGCCTCAGCGGATTCTAGACATTCAGGCGTTGGTTCCAATGTTTCAAAGTGGAGCGGTCATTCCAGTCCTCAAGGTCCTACGTCTGCTCGGTCTGTTTGCCTCCTGCATACTGTTGGTCACGCATGCTCGCTGGCACATGAGGGCTCTTCAGTGGTGCCTCCGAGGGCAGTGGTCTCAACACAAAGGAGATCTCGAAGGTTCTGTAAAGATCTCCAGAGATGCTGCCACGGATTTGAAGTGGTGGATTGCGGGCGGCAATCTTTCCCGGGGAAGGCCGTTCACGCAGCCTCCACCAGTGACCACGGTCATAACGGATGCTTCCACTCTAGGGTGGGGAGCTCATCTGGGGGACCTGGAGATCAAAGGGCTTTGGTCTCCAGAGGAACAGATGTTTCATATCAATCTGTTGGAGTTACGGGCTGTATGTCTGGCTCTCAAGGCCTTCCTCCCATCCCTTCGCGGTCAGTCGGTTCAGGTCCTGACGGACAATACTACTGCAATGTGGTATATAAACAAACAGGGAGGAGTGGGGTCGTACCTTCTCTGCAGAGAAGCTCTTCGGCTATGGTCCTGGGCAAAGGACCATCAGATTTGTTTGGTAGCAAATCATCTGGCCGGAGTCTTGAATGTACGTGCAGACAGTCTCAGTCGACATTTCTCGGCCGACCACGAGTGGCGTCTCCATCCAGATCAAGTCCGTCTAATCTTCCAGAAGTGGGGGTTTCCTCGTATAGATCTGTTTGCCACCCGGGAGAACTCGCACTGCCCGTTATTCTGCAACCTCCAGTATCCGGTGCAAGGAGCATTGGGGGACGCGTTTCAGAGGACCTGGTGCGACCAGTTGCTTTACGCATTTCCCCCCATACCCTTGATTCCTCGAGTGTTGAGGAAAATACCCCAAGACCGGGCCCAAGTAATATTAATTGCTCCGGATTGGCCAAGGAGGGTGTGGTATTCCGACCTTCTCCAACTCTCGCTGTGCCCTCCGCTCCGTCTCCCTCTCAGGGCAGACCTCCTCTCGCAATCGCAGGGGCAGGTTTTATACCCCAACCTCCAGAGCCTGCACCTTCATGCCTGGAGATTGAGCGGGGCAACCTGAGTTCCTTTTCTCTCTCACTTAGTGGATGTTATGTTAGCGGCCAGGCGACACTCCACTAAATCTATCTACACTAATAGGTGGTCTAAATTTGTGGTATGGTGTGGAGAGAGGCAGATTGATCCCTTACGTGCTCATTTGTCGGATGTTTTATCTTTTGCTTTGTCTTTAGCACAGAGGGGTTGTGCAGTGGCTACCGTTAAGGGTTACTTGTCTGCCTTGTCAGCCTTTATTTGTCTTCCAGACCAGCCTTCGTTATTTAAATCTCCTTTAGTACTTAGATTCTTGAAGGGCCTTATGAATAAATTTCCTCCAAATCCTTTCGTTATGCCTCAATGGGATTTGTCCTTGGTGCTAACTTTCCTTATGGGGTCCCCTTTTGAGCCTATGCATTCTTGCCCCATAAGATTATTAGTTCTTAAAACAGTTTTCCTGGTTGCTATAACATCTGCAAGGAGAGTGAGTGAGTTGTAGGCTCTATCGGTATGTTACATAGACAGGACAAAGGATTTCAGGCTGGAGGATCAGCTTTTCATCGGATACGTTGGAAAGAGGAGAGGAAAGGCAGTCCACAAGAGAACACTCTCCAGGTGGGTTGTTCTTTGCATTAAAATGTGTTACTCTTTAGCAAAGAAGGATCCCCCTGATGGTATAAGAGCTCATTCCACCAGAGCTAAGTCGGCCTCCTCAGCCTTGGCTAGGGGTGTTCCTGTGGTCGACATGTGCAAGGCCGCAACTTGGTCATCTCTTCACACTTTTGCGAAGCATTACTGCTTGGACTCTGAGGTCAGAAGGGACGGCCATTTTGCACGGTCAGTGCTGCAGGATTTCTTGGTTTGACCATTCAGGCACCCACCACCGAGTGCGGTACTGCTTTGGGACTCTATTCATTAGGTGAGGAATCCACAGGTAGTTGTATCCATCAGAAGAACGAGTTACTTACCTTCGGTAACTACTTTTCTGGTGGATACAGTAGCTACCTGTGGATTCCTCACGGTCCCACCCGCCTCCCCGTTGCCTGTTTGGTCTAACCAAGTAATTCTTGAGTGTGCTCCTCTTGGTTTTGAGGATTGGTATATATCATGTGTATATGATTATGTGTGTGTATATATATATATATATATATATATATATTTATATATAGTTCATATATTTATTTACTTGTTGTAAAAAAAAAAAAAATGATATTGGTAGATCGACTTTTCAGAATGATGTGTTTGTTTGAGATGTCATTAAATATTGCTATGGTTCTATCATCTCAATGGATTATTATTCTCAGGCACGTAAAAAATGTTGGTACTGACATCGGCACGTCGGCGAGGACCTCTTATTGCCTGTATGACGTCAGACGGTGTCGCGTGGGCAAATGTGACGTCCTCGTCGACGTGCAGAAGCTAGGAAGAAGATTTCCGTCGAGTGCTGGCGCAATGGGAGTATTCATTAGGTGAGGAATCCACAGGTAGCTACTGTATCCACCAGAAAAGTCGTTACCGAAGGTAAGTAACTCGTTCTTCAGGATGTTTCCTCCGATACAGCGCCCTAGTCCTTCCTGGCATCTGAATATTGTTCTGTCCCAGTTGATGAGGCATCCATTTGAGCCTATCCACAAAGCCTACCTGAAATACATCTCTTGGAAGACGGCGCCCCTTTTGACCCTTACTTCAGCAAAGAGGGTTAGTGACATTCAAACATTCACAGTTTCACCACCTTTTCTGCAATTTAAATCAGACATGGCCATTCTGAGGACTAACCCAAAATTAATTCCCAAAGTTCCTTCGAACTTTCATTTTAATGAGCCAGTGGTTCTAAAGACTTTCTTCCCGAATCCTCGAACTCCAGCAGAGCGAGCATTGCATTCCTTAGACCTTAAGAGGTGTCTGAAATTCTACATACAGAGGACTAGCAGCTTCCGAAAAGCTGATCAGTTGTTTCTTAGCTATGGCCATCTCACTAAGGGGAGTGCTGTTTCCAAACAAACCATAGCACAGTGGATCTCCTTTGCCATACAATTCTGTCATCAGCTAGCGGGAAGACCGCTATCAACCAACGTCAAGGCGCACTCCACTAGAGCAGTGTCTATGCCAGCAGCTCTCTTCGCAAGGGTGCCTATAAATCAGATCTGCAGAGCGGCAACGTGGACCTGGAGCCACACCTTTACTCAACACTACTGCCTGGATGCTGCTGACAGGATGGATGCAGCGGTGGGACAAGCAGTTTTGCGTAATTTATTTGCATAAGGTGAGCCAATAATCTTCTTTACCCGTCATCCTCGGATGTTGTTTTTTCCACACTGATATTTATCACATATATATATATATATATATATATATATATATATATATATATATATATAAAATAATATATAAAGTATATGTTTGTATATGTTTATATATATGTTTACAGATATTGATATGGATATATGGCTAGCTATATAACTTACTATGTATTTATATATAGGTGTGTGTGTGTATATATATATATATATATATGTGTGTGTGTGTGTATATATATATATATATATATATATATATATACATATATATATATATATAAATGTAAGAAATATGTTTTCTTATAATTACAGAGCTTAACATCTCCTTGTACTGCTGACTATTCTGATTCAAGCATGTGAATCTATGAAAGATGCCCCAATAATGGAGAAGAAGATAAGTTACTTACCTGTAACTGTGGTTCTCCAATATTGGTATCTTTCATAGATTCACATGCGACCCACCCTCCTCACCATGGAGGCTCACCTCTTTCGTCTCTTTCTTGAATTAACTAGTGCTGGAAAATCTGAGAGACTGAGCCTCTGTGCTGAGGGTTTTAAAGCCTGATTGGCTCAACTTTGGGCCTTTCCTAATGAGGCTAATAAGCTAGGAAAGTGGATGTATTTTTGCCATTGACTACAATGAAAAAAAAAGGGGGGAAAATATTTTTTCTACTGCTTTTTATGTACTGTGGGACTCCCACTTCGACGACAACAGAATGATTCAAGCATGTGAATCTATGAAAGATACCAATACTGGAGAACCATAGTTACAGGTAAGTAACTTATCTTCTTTCCCCCCACCTTGCGCAGGGTTCATATGACACAACACAGACCTGGACCAACAGCAGTGCTCTTTCTTTTAAGATGCCGAATGCTGACTTAGACGCGGTATATGACTGTAAAGGATTGAAGTTCTACGCGCTCTCAACAGAGTTTTAGGGCTGTTCCGCCTTAGGTTTAATTACAATGTATCGGAAGTGACCTTTTTTGCTTTGCCAGATGATAATAAGGACGAGCACCTATCAGCCATAAGTCCTGATGAGGCCAGTAAATTATGCCAGCCAAAACACGTCGACACCAGTATTGTTATGGAGCCGGATCAAAAAAATCAACATTGCCAAAAGCGGATGCTCTAGCAACTAAATAAGCTGAATGACTTAAAGAAATATAGGTGTCTTTGTGTATGGCTACCTGATCAGTGGGTTATTGTTTGGAAATTCAATTGCATAACCACGAATGGACAGTTCAGTCCAAAAACTATGGTTTTGAAAGGCCGAGTGATGTCATGAACAAATGAATGGCAAACTTTATATATGAAATCATATGAATAACAACATTTTTTTTTAATAAAAAAGGAGATTGTTGAACGTTTGTACCCATATTAAAATATTTGTGTTTCACATTAAATGCAAATTTGGATACAAAGTGCACGATTGCTGAATTTCACAATTTTTATTATTTAAATAAATGCTTAATTCTTTCCTTTTTACACAAATTTATTGTTGCATCTCCTAAACACATTTTGTGGTGTTTGTTTGAGGAGTCATTATTGAAGTTATTGGTCCTGTTTCTCCTTCTTTTGTTAGATAGCAGTTCTCGCCCCAGAGAAATAGTGAATATAGGGGCTCCCACTTGATGTTTGTTCTTCTGTGGTCTGGAAGGGCACACTATGTGCAGCCTGCTTTTCTGAACATAATTACAGTCAACACACTGGCTGTAGAAGAATGACAGTGTTGGCCACAACAGATTCTGACGGGCCTTTTTAGGTCAAAGCCTACAGCACAGCTGTCTGGTGGCGAAAGGCTTCTTGAGAACATTCTAAAAGCTGACCTCAGAATACATTCTGCCCGTTGCTTACCATTGGCTTTGTGTTTTGTGGCTTTATTTGTTTTAGCACCTCAAGCATGTCTTTGTCCTACCCATGGAGCATAGCCCTTTTACCATCTTTCTGATTGGCACCTTCTGTTCTTCCACAAGTGCTCGCTTATCAGGACATTTTTTGTAATTTTTGTGCAGCTCTCCATGAGAGTGCCCGTGTTTTACAATTGTGTATGTTGTATGCTCCTCTACTCCCTGCATTCCTTGTCCTCTCAAGCTCTATGTGCTTCTGTTCCCACTGACATCTGTATTGCTCTCGTGTCCCATATGCTTCTCTGCTGCCTCTCTGTTGTTTATTGTAGTGAATAGTAAAACGTGGATAACCTTACCCAAGGAGACTTTAGGGTTAAGCATCTGTTTCATAGGCACATAAAATTTTCCTAGCCAGAAACCTGCCCACTGGGGCTGCCTGCCATCACACAGCAACTTTTCTCATCATACAAGAAAAATACAACTTAGTGCATGCATTGATTGTCTTTAAATCCATCATGTTGCCTCTGGTCAGCTGTTTGTATTCAGCAGCCTCCAGAGTCCCAGATCAGACAGAAACATGATCTCCTTGGAATACAGTTGATGAGATCAGCACAGCACAGAGGCCCTGGCAATTCAGACAACCAGGCTGGCCAGGTAGTAAAACTGTTAAATAAAAGTGCTCCCGTTCTTTTGGTTTCCAAGGGATGGAATCCTCGGAGATGTCACTGTGTGAGGTAAAAGCAGCTATCGCCAGAGGATGAAGCCAACACTTCACTCCCTGCAGCTTCCCATAGCGCGTCATACCGCCCTTTTCTTTTTACAACTTCTAGACACTATAGAAATCACTACCCTGCCCCCAACACCACCACCCTACCCTGAGCACCTCCACCTTACTGTAACCACCACCCTAAGTCAGACACCCACTACCCCAACCAGTACCACCACCAACTTCACCTACCTTACTCTACCACCCTACTAGCCACTACTACCCTAACCAGCCTACAACCACCCTATTGCCACCACTACTCCCAACCACTATAGCCAACACCACCCTAACCATCCCTCCACTTTAAACAGTATCTTACCATAAACATTACTTCCATAATCACCTCCCTACTACCTCTCTACCCCGCCACCCTACCCTAAACACCACCACCCTAACCACTACTGCAACACTAGCCACCACCACTACCACCCATAACACCACCGTAACACCAACAAAACCACCACCACTCTAACCACCCGCTTACCATTACCACCACCATAACAGGCCACAACCACCCTACCCCTAACACCACCACCTGTCACAATCACCCTAAAACCACCACTGTAATCACCACCCTGCCCACTTCACGAATTACCATCACTCACCACCCTAACATCACCTCCACCCTAAACAGTACCTTGCCATAAGCACTTCTTTCATAATCACCTCCCTACTACCTCTCTACCATCCTCCCTACCCTAATTACCACCACTACCACCTGAAACACCAACAAAACACCTGCAACCACTCTAACCACCCCACTACCATTACCACCACTATAACCAGCCGCAACCACTCTGCACCTAACACCACCACCCTGTCACAATCACCCTAAAACCACCACTGTAATCACCACCCTGCCCACTACACTAATTACCATCACCCACCACCCTAACATCACCTCCACCCTAAACAGTACCTTGCCATAAGCACTACTTCCATAATCATCACCCTACTACCTCTCTACCCAACCATCCTACCCTAAACATTACCACCCTAACCACCACCACTACCACCGATAACAACAACAAAACCACCACTCTAATCACCCCACTATCCATTACCACCACCATAACCAGCCACAACCACTCTACCCCTAAAATCAACACCCTGTCCCTATCGCCTTAAAACCACCACTGTAATCACCACCGTGCCCACTACACTAATTCCCATCACCCACCATCACTGTATGCTACCGAACACCTTACCCTAGCCACTACCACATTTATAGGCCTCAAGACGAATACTCACCCACATGCTCTGGGGAGTCAGATTTTATCATTGCAACCTCACCCTGATGACAATGCTTAGGGAACCAAGAGACTGGTCGGGGTTTGTATGTACCCTGTTTGAGGGCTAAATACTTATTAAACAGGGAGCAAGTTTAGTCTATTAAATCGAACAAAATAGTGTTTTTGTACAGCAGAAATGCTGAACTTGCATATTAGAAGGTGCTCTCATGTGTGAAAATGTCGAAAAAGGTATCTCTGTAAAATAAGATGTTTGCTAAGATCACACAGTTTGAGACCAGATTAAGGGTCAAGTACATTAAAGGTAGGTCATCCTACCACCACCTTCACCAGCCTTATTTCCACCACTCTTTCACTAAACATGGCACTCAGTTCCTGTAGAAGCTCTTCATTTTGTAACAACTATTTTCAGTTAATTACTTGATTGTTATTTTCGTGGAAAGTTGTGGCCTGTTTGTATTTGTTTACTCTCAAGTAACTTGTTCTCGCCTTAAACTATGCTTCAAAGTATCCAGTAAAGCTAAGTCATTTCAAAAGTTAAGAAACTTTTACATATTGTCAATAGCTATCTATCAACCCGTTGGCCTTATCTATGGATATCAATATATGAAGATTGAGAAGGAATTTTATGGTAGGATCTTGCTGTAACCCCTCGGACCATCCCTTCCAACCCATAGGGAACATAGTCCCTCAGAACAACATATCTAAGAGGCACAAGGGACATCATTTCTCCTCAAAAAAGTTTGAATCATCCAGATCCGAGCCTTCTACATCTCCACCTCAAATTCACCACAAGTTCAAAAAAATGTTGTCGGCACAGTCGACTGAGAGATCATTCACCACCATCAACAATGAGACGGTTATCTATGCAGTTGATGATGCGATCACCTACGGCGGCATCTACGAAGTCGACTATGAAGACGGTGACCACAGTAACTACGGTCACATCCTTGTTGATGACAACCACTTCGTTGATGATTCTGTCTACAGCACCAATTCCGTCAACGCTGAGGCTAGTTTTTGCTTCGTCAACGGCAACAAAACCATCAACAGCAAAATTAGTCCCAGTGGCATTGCCAGTGGAGCCGCCGTTGACCTTGTCGACAAGAGAAAACTCCAGAGAAAGGATAGAAAAGGCAGAAAAAACTAAATATTTGATGGTAGAACATTCCTCCCTCAGCAGTTTCTCACCATTACTACTAAACCACTGCTTGGATGAGGATGATGTGGATGATAATGGCTCTTTTGATGTTGCAGGCAGTCCATCAGAACTGCATGTTAAGTATCAACAGGACGATAATGACAAAGAAGAACTCTATTATGAACAAGGAGACTACTCTATGCAACTAGGAGCTTTGCATTATCAGGTATAGTTCCAACAGCAGTATCAAGAGGACGACGTATGCCTACTAAGATCATTGGTCTCAGATTTGCAGTGTATGATGGCGGACCATTGGAAACATTTTCCACCTATATCATCATCACCCAGGCAGGCGGTTCCACCTCCGAAGGCTCCTCCTGTGCAGACTTCTACTCCACAAACTCCAAGAAATGTGCCTCCGTCCACATCCACAAGACATACTCCTCAGACAATCCCCTTACATTATAGTTCATCTTCAGGTGATTAAATGGAAGAAGGAGAGCTTTGTAATGTTCACGATGAATGGGATGATTACCTCATGTCAGCACCCTCGTCCTCAGCACCACCTCCCACAAACTCCCCTCCTGAAGCTATAGGAGGTTTCCATAATCTCCTTGAGAGAGAAGCAAGGAGATAGGATCTTCCCATGGCAACGAAACAGATTGCTTTTTGTACAATTCAAGGAAACCTTCCGGAAGAGCGTCAGGGCTATACCCATAGTGGATTATAGCTGGGACGAGAGGATTTAAACCATGAAGAATCCAGCCACAGTGTCTGTTGTGTTGCCACTCTAGGATAAGTACTATTAAGCCCCAGAAAAATCTTCTGCCTGCCTCATCGGGCATGCAAAACCTAACTCTGTGATCATACAAGTAGGCCAGAGTGACTCAAAAAATCCATGTGCGCCAATCTCGAACCCGCCCCCCTCTATCGACAAGGAAGGTAGGGGCTTTCTTCAATGTCGGCATTCACAGTGCGAGCAGCAAACTCTTTGACAGTCCTTGGGTGATATGATTGCCAAATGTGGGCATATATTGCACCATACCTCAACTGCCTTTCCGATGAAGCAAGGGATGAAGTAAAAAAGATACTGCAAAAAGGAGAGGGCGCCTCCTCTGAAATCATCAATTGTGCCATGGACATTGCCTACACTGGATTTCATCAACTGGCAAGTTCGGCAGTCCGATAGGGACAGGGCTGACTGAAGGTCACTTCCTTCAGACCGGAGTTGCAAGGTGAAACCCTGGAACTTCGATACGACGGTGAAGTCCTCTTTGGAAAACATGTTGACAACACTCTACATGCAATAAAAACAGACAGATAAATCCAAGTCATTAGGTACACTTCAGTATCGCAAAATACCTGGAGGGCAATTCTCCAATAGAGGAGGCTACCAACTATACCGGTACCCACCGTATCGTTGGGGCGTTGCAACAATTTTGCCCGCAATACCAGCTGCAGGAGCCTCCTCCGGCAGTCTGCACTAGACAACTCCAGAAAGGGAAGTTGGACTGACAAGGAAAGGATACAGGCCACCGTCAGTAACGAACTACAGGCATCAGCTACACCCCTATCTCCTAAGACATATCATGGAGGTAGGATATCCAAACATCTACAACAGTGGATGGAAATAACAATGGTCTAATGTGTCCTGGATCTCATTCAATTTGGCCACACACTGGAATTCATTAAAAAATCGCCCAACCCCACCCCAGAAGTCCCCACAAAAACATTTGCATCTTCTCAGGCTGGAAGTCAAGACTATGCTCAGCAAAGGAGCCTTAGAACGAGTTCCTGGAAGCTAGAAGGATAAAGGTTTTTATTCCTGTTTTCACTTCCGTCTCTTCTGACAATAAGCCAGTGCCAAGTGTTACACCGGATGCCAAATCTTTGCACTTGTCAGCCTGGCTCCTGAATTCAGTGAATTTGTGCATCTGAACATTCCAGCACAATGCAGGGATATCTTAGCCAGGGCTCAAGCAGATAGTACAAAAAAGCCGTACAGCCTTAAATGGAAGCGATTTTGCATCTGTTGTCAAAGCACTAATGTACACCCAACGTATATCTGCACCTTTAGAAATCCTTCCTTATCTTCTACATCTAGCAAGATCAGGTCTCGCTCATGCTTCCATTAAAGTTCACCTAGCAGCCACTTCCCACGTAAGAAGGTCAGCACCATCGTTATGGTCTAGCAGACTCATCAAACAATTCTTCTAGGGTCTTCTTCGGGTCTTGCTGGTAGTGAGGCGTTCTCCCCCACTTTAGCAGCTGAACACTGTACTTTCCCAAATAATAAAAGCCCCTTTTGAGCCCATTCATAAAGCAGACATTACATTTCTGTCTTGGAAATTTGCTCTTCACTTGGCTTTAAGATCAGCAAGACTAGTCAGTGGGATACAGGCTGAAACCATTCAAGAAACTTTCTTGCAGTTCAGGAATGATAGACTGGTCCTTTGAACAAATCCAAAATGTATTCCAAAAGTTCCATCAGAATTCAACTTAAATGAACCAATAATTTTGAAAACGGTTTTACCGGATCCTAAGACTCCAGCATAAAGGGCACTGCATTCTTTGGATGTCAAGAGGTGCCTTAAATGTTACCTTGACAAAATAATACATTTCCGCAAATCTGATAACGCATAACAAGATAGAATTCTGACACTATTTCTGTCACCAGAAAGCTGGCATGCCGTTGCAAATAAGTTTGAGAGCTCATTCAACCAGAACTATGACGACCTATAGAGCATTGTTTGCCGGTGTGTCTCTCCAAGACATCTGCCGGGAAGCGACCTGGAAATATAAACACACTTTTACGCAACACTGCTGTTTGGAGTCTGCAGGTCACAGTGATGCGGCAGTGGGCCAAGCAGTATTACAACATCTTTTCCAGTAAAGGTGAGCCATCATAATAAGTTATTCCTACAATGCTCTAATACCTTACACTCATTTATTTTGTTTGTATATGTATCACGATCTATATATTCACTTAAAAATAACAAAGGTCACAGGGACATTACAGTAATGCTCAAATTTTAAACATATGAAACCATAGAAATTCATCAGTTATAGTTAGTAACCTCAAGTAACTATAATTGTGCCCTAAGGTAACTATAACCTTCGCCCCTGCCATGCACAAGTATGTGATCAATAATTTTACTGCAGATGTTACAGTGATTTCATCAATGATGTTATAAAAGATGTCTTGAGTGCTGTAATTTGTGGGGTAATTAGCAGTTTTTTCAGTGAATTTCTATTTTTTTTAACGTATAGTAATTTTCATTAGAATACGTTAATCCAAGAACCGCAGCACACGGCCTTTGGCCACAGGGCCTGAGGCCAACCCCCTATAAACACTCAATCTTGCATGATGCATGGCCTTTGCCTGTGCTCAGTGGAGGTTTCATGCAAGACCAGACCCTGCGGCACACACCCCTAACAACCCAACCCCATGCTGTACACAGCCCTTTGGCCATGCGCAGCGGAAGTTGTCTGCAGCCTCTCTGGGTGTCAGAATAGGTGTGAGAGGGTGTATCTGGGGGTGAGAGTGGCTGAGAGAGTGTCTGGGTGTGAGAGTTGCGTACATCAGTGCTTTGTGGGTGTGTCAGTGTGTGCGCAGGTCTC
Source organism: Pleurodeles waltl (assembly GCF_031143425.1). Classification (NCBI taxonomy): domain Eukaryota; kingdom Metazoa; phylum Chordata; class Amphibia; order Caudata; family Salamandridae; genus Pleurodeles; species Pleurodeles waltl. The sequence continues at coordinate 10,494,707 of NC_090450.1, forward strand.
TAAGTGGGTGCATAAGGCTGTCAGTGGGTCTGTGAGTGGTTGCGTAACTGTCTGATTGTGTCTATGAGTAGGTACGTGAGGGTCTGACTGGGGCTGTGTCTGTGTGCAGAAGGGACTGGATGGGTCTGTGAATGAGTGTCTAAGTGGGTCTGTCAGTGGATGCGTAGGGGTCTGAGTGCATGTGTGAGTGGAAGAAAGAGATTGAGAGAGAGAGCGAGAGAGAATTAATTTAGGTTTTGATGTATGATCTACTTAGAATGAGATATTGCTGTACGATTTAAAATAAAAAATGTATCTGTAATTTTTTCAAATTAAAATAATTTGTCTTTTTTAAAAAGGGAAGCAAGTCCACCTGGACTTAAACCCTGATGTTTCAGTGTGAAGGTCTACTGAACTTCAAACTGAGCTATTGCTTTTTATTTTAAAAAAAAACATTTTTTAGCCTTTATTGGCTTTCTGGGACAGCGAGAGAGCCCTCAAGGGCTCCCTAGCAATCCCTATAATTTATTTTTTATTTTTCCTTGTGTTTTTTAAAATAAATATATATTTTTTTCATAAAAAGCCCTTACGGACTACCTGGCTCTGCGGGGAAGCAAGGCTTCCCTGGCAGTACCATTGCTTCAGCAAGCATGGAGCTGCTTCAAGCAGCAGCTCAGTGCTTGCTGAAGCATTTCATCTCTGTCCCCTGCACGCGTGCAGAGGACAGAGATGAAAGCTTCGGATTTTGACAGCGAGACCTGCTTTACAGGACCCGCTGTCAAAACCCAAAGTGTTTGTTGTGGCTTGGCTGCAGCTACAGGACTGCAACCAAGCCACAGCAAACATCTGTGTCCCGGGCGTGGACACACTGGGACATAGCAGGAGCCAGCCCTCGGGGTGGTGGTCCCCAGGGCCATCAGTGGCTCCAAGAGGGTATAGCCCTGGGGTGGGGTGGGGGGGGGGGGGTGGCATCCCTGGGGATTGGGCGGTCCCAAAGGGACTCCCTTGAAAAAAAAAACTTCTATTCTAACACAGCTCTGGGGAGGGTGGTGGTCCCCAGGGTAGTGGGGCAGAAATGCAGCCCCGCATATAAATTATAAGCCCTGGGGAGATGGCAGTCACTGGGGCAGCAGGAGGGGGCCAGGAGGCCCCCACCCCACTGAATTTGTAAATAAATGCCCCCAGGACTTGGCCCACACGAGACTTAGTTAAAAGCAAGTGCGGAAGCCCGCGCTTGTTTTTTTAAAAATGTTTCTGCTGATTTGTGCCCCCTTCGCGAATTGGTGGTAAATTTGAGCCACCACCACAGCTAAGGTGCCAGGGTGTTCGTACCATGACCCCTTTTCTTTATTTCTTACCTTTGTTTTTGTGACTCGTCTACAGGCAAGTCCCAAGATGGCTGACAACACTTCAGCGGCTTCTGTTGTTGAAATGTCATCAACCAATCAGATCTCTGCATGAGATCGAGAGGGGTCACAAAAGCTTTGCTTCCCTAGATATACAAATTTGGATTTTCTTTAATTTCTCTAAAAACTACTGAACGGAATTACACCAAAACAAGAGAAGGTCGCTTTCTGGACCAGGACCTACCTTTCTGCCGAATTTGGTGTAATTCCGTTCATTCATTTTTGCGCCATTGCTATTCAAAATCCCCATGGAAAAATTAATGGGAAAATGTGTTTTGGGACCCTCCCTTATTTCTTGCCCCATCCCAGGGCTGGAGCTATTTTTAATACTTTACTCTTCTGGCAGTTGACACTGAGCAGGTGTTCTGTTCAGTTGAAAAGTGGAGGGGTAAATCTTGTTTGTGTGTCACACTTGCTCTGTGTTCACAGACAGAAGTCAAAAGTCAGTTTTTCTTACAACTAATTTTCCTTCTGACTGCAAAGTTCCAGGACTTTATAAGGCAAACTGTGTGATCTGCTGCTTAGAATGTAAAATAAAAGGATATAGCTTGTCAGTTTGTTTCCTAACACACAACATTTAAATGACTAAGTCAACTGTGCAAACATTTCAAAATATATTTTGTGAAAGCCCTTTTTATATTTTTGTGTGATAACAAAATACTTTAATAGGATTAAAACAAATCAGAATACTTTACATGTTGATGTGCAAAGAATATGTTTTCTGAAACCCAATTTTCACAGATTGTTAATACACTATATACTTTCATCAGTAAAGCTGCAAGTTAGTGGAGAGATGTTTGGACATTTCTTGGAAAGTTACTGTGTGTAGATGACATTATGTTACCACATCATGGTTTAGTAATATATTTATTAAAATTGAGCGTTAAAACAAACTGAGAAACACTCCTGCTCTGATGGCAATGTTGTTATTGAACTAAAAGTTATAGGTTATGTGGGCTAGACCTCATGGGTATGTGGGCTAGATTCTTGTAATGCATGCAGCAAAGTTTAGTCTACTTAATCAAACAAAAGAGGTTTTTTTGTACTGCACAAATTCTGACCTCACATATTTGAAGGTGCCGTCATATGTGAGAATTAAGAAAAAGACGAGTCTGTAAATTATTTGCCTAGGATCACACAATTTGAGTCCCGTTTACGGGTCAAGTAGATTACAGGTAGGTCAAGTAGATTACTTAAATCAGTAGTTCCCAACCTTTTGACATCTGTGGACTCCCACTTTATCATTACTGGAACCTGGACATCCCCATTGAACCAATATTGAAGTCTGGGGACCCCCTACTGAGTCATTACTGAAAGCTGGGGACCTAATCTGTTAATATTATTTAATTTTCTAAGCAGTCGCGGACCTTCACAGACCCCAGGGGTCCCCCGACCACAGGTTGGGAACCACTGATTTAAGTCATTCGACCTGTAGGTCTATTAACATTTGTATGATTTTTCGAGCCCTGTCTCAATCCCAAGCCCCCCCCCACCCCCACCCCTCCTCCACACCCTCCTTCCCGGGCAGATCACCCCAAAACTTTCCAGACAGCAGCTGACGTGAAATTTGTTTGGAAGGTTTTGTGACGATTTGTCAAGCGGCACCAAAGATATAGGCTAGTCAAAAAATGCTTTTTCTATGGAAACATGGTACTAACTATAACTACCTAGTGCCAACAGCACTGGGGACTGTCTGTTTTGTGCCGCAACAGAAGAAAAACAACTACGATGCCACCAACAACGCCCCTACCTGCACTGTGACCTGACGCACCACGCAGCACATTGCCCTGCTTCACAATGCAACCCTGGTCTCGCCATCTCTGCCTGATGCCGTCACTGAGCCACTGCTTGCACTGTGACCTGTGGGCACTGCATGTCGCATCGCCTCACTTTACACCGCAGCCCCCATATCGCCGACGATGACACCCCTGCCTGCACCATGGCCTGTGGTCACTGCTCGTGAGGTACATGAAGCATCACCCCGTCCCACACTGCAGCCCTCATCCAAATTGTCAGCGACATCGACTCCAGCCTCGTCAACTGACACCGCAGCTTGCACCGTGACATGCGGGCACCGCACGGAGCATCGCTCCGCGTCGCATTCCAACTTTGGGTCAAGGGATGACAGCACTTTAGCAATAACGATGCCTGCACCACGACCTGTAGACACCTCACTTCCTATCACCCCACTTCACACCACAGCCCTGGCTTCACCGACGATGCCAGGTGCCGTCCCTGCCTGCACTGCGACCTTTGGGCACCACACATTGCATCGCCGTGCTTCACATCACAGCCCCGGCTCCTTTTTTGACGCCAGTGCTCCTGACTCCATCCTCATGGAGTTCGATCTGCAAAGTATATGACTTCAGGGGCCCCACAACTCCTGTACCGAACTCTGGAACCGGCGATGCTGCAATTTCGGATCTCATCATAAGGTCTACCATGTCCAGCATTTCCAAGGTACTGTTTGCGGGTCTTCCTGGCACTATAACTGACCTGCGACCTTACAGTCTGCCTGAACTGTTGGATTTGTTGTTCATGACACTGTGGTATCCCCAGATGGAGCTATCAACTTGATGGAACTGTATTTTAAGCTGATTAATACAAAATTTGTATCTCTATTACTATATGTTGGACTTTTATTGTTTTGGTTTTGGTTATTGGTTATTTTTCTAAAACTGGTGTAGTGTCAATTTGTTGTGTTTTTACTGTATTACTGTGTGTTATGTGCAAACACTTTACACATTGCCTCTGAGAGAAGCATGTTTGCTCGTGCCAGGTGGTGAGCAGGGGTTATTTTAGGTGTGTAGCTCCCTTATCCTGACTAGAAGGAAGGATCCCTACTTGGACAGGGCACAAGCCACTGCCAACTAGAGACTCCCATTTCTAACAGTAATCTTGAGGAGTATTGTCTTCTCAAAGTCTGCCATAAATAGATTATCCAAAGCTCAGAAGTACAGAGGCAAGAACATTGGTCAACTCTCTCTCTTTGGAGGTAATAAGAAGCATTGGCCATAGCTAATAGGTTTCACCTTTGAGAGACCTATTGGCTTTCTCAATTTTTTTCCAAAGCTGTTGCACAGCAGCGCGGGCTGCTGTGCAACATGACTTAAAGTCAATAAAAACAAAGCGCTGTGGCACAGCCAGCTCTGCCCGCGTCATTGCGTTTTTTTGTTTACTTTAAACAGTGTGGCACAGCAGTCTGCACTGCTGTGCAACTTCTCTACAAAACATTGATGCAGCCAGTCGGTATCACAAAGGCGAAGCCTATTGGCTCTGCCAACGCTTGTTTAAACATGTATTGACTGCCATAGTCAGCTCAAGCTGTGTGAAGTGTTCATGCACTTCAGAGGTTTCTAAGTGCATGTAGATTGCTTTTCAGTTGGTCATTATGTTATGTCGGTCGACCCGAGCAGGAAGAGAGGCAGTGAATTAAAAACAAAGAGGTGAAGTAAAGAGCCCACTGGAGATACGTATTTCACCTTCATTGTAATGTGTACCTGAGCAGTGGTTGTTCGTCAAATTAAAAAGAGTAATAACTGTTCGAGGTCTCTTAAAGTACAGCACAGAAACAATGTGTGAAATAAGAGCGGGTGAGGAATAAATGTGTTAGAAGTTTACTTTTCTGGGAAGGAACCACGTCGAAGTGCCGCACACAGGGCCCGTGCTGCAGGACCACAGGGCCACAGGGCCACAAGGCCAGAGAGCCACGGAAACGGACTTTATAATGAGATGTGAGTGGCCCGGGATTATTGTAAACCCAGATGATACATGACAGGTTCAAACATCCAGAAAACGAGTGTTATCTGTTTCCTCGGCAGTTCGACTTGTTTTGCTTTGAGTGAATATTTAAAGCTCGCTGGAGAGGTACACGTGTGCCTGGCCACCAGGTGAAGTACACCTGTGACGCTCCACATCTGACACATATCATGACGTGTCTTTGTAAAGCGAACGTTCGCCTCAGATGTGTCTTTGCGCTCTGAAGCAAATGTTGATTTGTACCCAACTCAAGACCTTCGTGTCATCGCTGTCAGTAGGAAGAAGGGCTCGGGGTCAGAAGCTGTGATCATAGTGTGAAACACAGGTATCTTCTTAGATCAGCCTGTCATTAACTGGCCAATCAGAGTGCTACCCCAGGCACATCATGCAATGAGTGAACTATGGGGCATACCAAGGGAGCTTCAGAAGGCTGACAGGCACATGACAGACACATATAGGCTTCAACAGTCATTTTAGGGATTTTGGGGTATGTATTGGAATTGACTGTGAATGTGAGCATGAAAATGGCAGCAAATATGGGTATCTAATTGAAATTGAGTGAATGTGACGCTGGTCGACCCAGGTGACCCAGGAGCCCAGACGACAGAGAATGGATGACCAATGTCAGCAACTGAAGACCTCTACGGATATGTTGGACTTGGAGAATATCTTTCACCTTCATTTATCAGACCAGCCACCAGCGGACAAGATAACATGTAATGCGGACAGTGGGCTGTACAAGTTGATGGGAAAGGGAGCCAGGAGCCTCTTAAGGGCGGAATATCCACTCCTAATCCTAAAAGAGAAAGTGACCATTAGTCCGGAGATGGATGGCTGTATGGCCTCGTTCCTTGGTAAGTTTGTAAAGGATCAAATAAAAGGATCAATAGGGCTTTGTGAGCATGCCATGCTAAAATGTTGATGCTGCAGAACAACTTCCAAAGATCCTGCTTATGGCAGAAGAAGCCAAGGACTCAGTTTCTCTTATTCCTCCTCAAATTCTATGTGGCTCAGATCAGAGAGCCGCAGTTTACCAGGGCAATGCTAACAACACAACATGAGCATAAAGGCAAATGCCACTAATAAGGAAGGTTACTCCTGGGTGGCCTGGCCTCTTTGCAGGTAAGGTTGGTGGCCTAGACAGGCCTCTTCCGGGAACCACTGCTTAAAGATTTAGGGACGTACGAATCCCCTTTGAATCCTTGACCGATGCTCAGGCTTCGATTAAATAATCTTTGGCCAGAAGGTTGTTTGAGGGGCCAGCAGAGTAAGAGAACATCCTCAACGAGAGCAAAACTACAGAAGAAGAATGTGGCAGGAACGCAGATGCAGTTTTGGGGGGATTCTCCCCCTCTTGTGGTTAAACCTGAGTTTGTGGCTACAAGGGTTCCTACAGTGGTTCCTCAGTCTCATCCAGAGGAATTTCTGCTCAGTATGACACCTTCTTTCCACTAAAGGTAGGGCAAAGGTTAGCACTGCTCTATCACAGTTGTCAGGAATCATCCCACTGAGGCATCCAACCCAATCGATGATGTCACTGTAAATGGTGGAGAGGGGTAATAGTTCCATCCAGTTTTGTTTTCCCTCATTAGCCATATTAGGACTTGGCCCAGAGCCCCTGATTCTTAATCCTTTTTTTATCACGCTGAACCCCTTTGCTCATTGAGATAATCTGCCCTACTAATTATAGTCCTTTCT